>NW_028089093.1:5217324-5654954 GCF_014824575.4 Sturnira hondurensis
AGTGTGGCTTGTGAGTGGATATTCTGTAGTTTAGAGTGTGCTCTGACTCATAGCAATAGGTTTAGTGGTACATTGTTAGGAGCTCTGAAATGCAGGAAAATTGTCAGGAATTTCCCTCCTTGTCAGGAAAAATTGGAAACACAGGGACATAGGCAGAAAAGATAACAGGGTGTCCTGTTTGGTGCACCTCTCTGAATTTTCAGTTTCTGTGGGGGCGACTTTGCCCGCAAGTCCCCTTGTCTACCGTGGATGAAAGTAACACTACCAAGACATGATCTGCTTGGGGAGGAGAGGTAGCTAATTTCTCAGAGGAAAAAGGCCAAGAGCTCCTTCCTCCAGGGCCTTTTATTGGGTTGCAATATACAGGAATACAGGGCAGCAAGGATCAAACAGTAGATAACGTTTCAAAGAAATCTGAGGGCTTAGTCTGAGTCAGTGTCTGTCAGGAAAGGGGGTTGCAGAAACTTTGGGAGACATACTCATTTCCTGCTCAGGTCCTTAACATATGAATGAAAGCACTCTTAGCAAAGCAGACTTCACAGGACTTTTAGGAACTCTTTCTTATGCATGATCACCCTGGATCCTGCTTTAGCCTGGCAGGGAGCTACACCACCTTCCCTATCACAGGTTTTCAGGCTCAAATAGATTAGAGCCAGGAAGCACTTCTCCCAGAGGACATGGGGACTCGGGCTATGTCAGAATAGCTGGGGGGCAAGGGTCCATCACTCCCTCTTTGTTGCAGCCCCCTCAGTCCTTCCATGATGGCCTCCCAAGTGATTGTGTCTGGCTTAGGTTGCCCCTCCTTGAGGGGTCATACCGGTCATTGACTAACCAACCATGTGTTGGGGGCTGGGGAGGAAGCAGAGGCAGCGTTTGGTACCAGAGACAAGCTTTGTCTCCTTTGTGGCTCTCGTTCCAGAGGTTGCGCACTCATCCTTAGCCATGGGGGGCAGTTAGAACTCCTAAAACCAGGCAGAGCGGTTCCCAACAAGTTTCTATAGGGGCCTGCATCTTTTTTTATCTCTGCACTACTTTACAACATTGTGAGTTGTAAGAAACCAGTAAGAATAGTACAGGAAATGTAGAAGCCAAAGAATTTACATGTATGACCCATGGACATGAACTACGGGGAGAGGGAGCAATATGGGTGGGAGGGGGTGTTCAGGTCAGAGGGGAATAAAGAGGGGAAAATGGGACAACTGTAATAGTGTAGTCAATAAAATATATTAAAAAAGAAACCAAGAAGAATCCAAATGGTTCTTGTCCACAGAAATGAAGAGGCTTGTTATTCTCTGGAATACCATTGATTATTCTGCTCTGGATATTTAGCAGTTCTACAGCTCTAAGTTAATTTCACTTTCTGGATTGTCTGCTTCTGTGTGTTCTTTGAAATCCCCTTTGAACTGGTGGAACCTTCTTACTGATTGACTTGCTACTTAATGACTTACATGCAGTCTTTGAGCTATAGAAATTTTATATTTGTATGAGAAAATTTTTCACCTTTTCTCTTTAAAATTGCTCCTTACCACCCAGAAAATTCTCATTTACAAGGGGTCAGTTTAAGCACTCAATGTTTACTTGGGTCTGTGTCTAAAATTTTGGAGTGTTATCTGCAAATCTGAAAACTTACATGCTATAATTGTCTCTATTCAGTACCTTGAATGCCACTCAGAATATTTTTGGTGCACATGTTTTAGGTTTTGTGACTTTACCGTATCACATTGTTTGTTAAATTTTTGCCATGGATTTAAGAGTTGCTTTCAGAAACAGATAAAAAATAATAAAATTTATTTGTTACCAGCCCAAGTAAAATAGCCTATTATATAATTTAAAATAAAACCTAGCTGGCTTGGTTTTATTATACATTCTAAATCCCCGACCCTAAGTGCTGCTTTATACATGAGATAGGTTTGATTTTAAGCATTTTGTAATTATAAATAAACACATTAAAGCTTCCTGCTGAAATCCTGAGAATTTTGTAACACAACAGTATATGTGGCCCTTTAGAATTTAAAGGTAATCTAGAAGAGGCAGATAGGATAAAGAATCTTAGGAAAGTTAATTGGCATATAACATCCATCATTAAACCAGGAAACACAATACTATACCTTTTCTGTGTTACTGTTGCTGTTCTCATCCACTAACGGGTGACCTGAATATCACGGAGGCAGTGGTGAAGAGATTTCTTGAGCTTACCTATTTTATTCAGAGGCCTTGCTTCATTTGAAATTCATGCCTCGCATCTCAGCATCATTATTTTCATTATTTTGCAAAAATGATAACCCATTACCTGACTTTTACACATGAGAGCCAGGATCTTCTCAGTGGGATCTAGAAATAGGAAAGACTTACTAATAGAAATAACTGGGAACAAGAGAAATTATCCAAGTGCATGGATGGTTAAGGCTATTCTCCAACAGCAGGTTGTGGTAGGTTGAATAGTGTTCCCTTAACCCCTCTCCAAATATTCCAATTCTAATCCCTGAAACTTGAGAATATAACCCTATGAAACCAAAGAGGACTTTGAAGACATGAATAAGAATCTCGAGATGGGAGATTATTGGGTGGCCCCTAGATACAGTCACAAGGGAAGGAGAAAGAAGGCAGTGTATTTACAGAGGCAGAGAGCAAATGAAGCAGCCACTGGCCAGCAGATGCTGTAGCCACCAGAAGGTGGAAGAGACAGGGAATGGATTCTCCTCCAGAGCCTCCAGTTGGGGGCATGGCCTTCTTCCTTCTGGAAAGCCTTTCCTATCCGGCTGCTTTTATTGATTGTTTTATGTTGGTGTATTTGACTTTAATTGACAGTAAAGCATAGTTGAGACCCAGGCACTTATCAAAAGATATAATCTCAAATCATCTCTTGCCAAACTTTGTCAGAAATTTGAGTGGGAAGAATAATATTCAGAGATGACTGCCTGGAGGATAAGTGAAATTTTATTTCTGGGGCAGGGTATGAGTGCGGCATAAAGACCTTTGCTTCCAGCCTCATAATTCCACTTTCTCTAATTTACAATCCCTTCTCATTTTATTTTATGTATATGCAGAAATTGAGGCAGGGGAAACAGCAGCCCAGTGGTTTGTGCCTTATCACACCAGCACTAACTAGCTCCTTTCTCTATATCATCCTCTCTATCCCTATTACCATTATTAATGATAGTAATTCTACCGTTAATCGAATGCAAACTCAGTGTAGCCTAACATGCCTGACATTTTTACATGCATTATCTCAAATAATTTTCACAACAGCCATGAAAGATGGTAAATATTATTTTTCTAATTTTACTCATGAGAAAGCAAATGCTTTAAGAAGTAGGTGACTTGCCCATTATCATACAGGCTGTATTTGGAGGAATGGGAAGTGAATCCACACCCAGACCTTTCTCCTTCCAGCCCCCCTTTCTTCACCCATGTTCTTGCCATGTGGGCAGATGCACACACCGAGACACCTTCCTGCCTCCCACACCTGATCTTCCGAATGATGATGTGACTTGCCATTTCTGTTCTCTCCTGTCATTGGTGCGGTAAGGGAGGCAAGTAGAATGGATGAAGAGAAGAGCAACATCCAAGACAGTGAACTGAATAAATAGGATGTTGAATTGAAAATATGTCGGGGAGGACTTAGAACTTCTGTTCTCCCCGTCCTCCAGTGGCATTTTGTCCTGGCTCCTCTGAGCTCAGGCATCTCATGTGTAATGTTTTCTGGCCAGTGGAGGAGTGTGAAAATGTCAAAGCAACCAAAGGCCATAGACAAGTGGGTTGGTCTTAATTTGACAATTATTAGAAATGTCTATTTTATAGGCTGTGATTGATGACACCCTCCCATCAGTGGTGGGGTGCATATCTATTAAGTCTGGGGGAGCTGCTTAAAAAACTGGTAGTCTTTGACTAATGTTTGAATGATTAATTATTACACCTCTGTTAAATGTTAAACAGAGTGGGAATTAGATCAATGAGAATGGTTCTCTTATTTTTTTGTTTGAAAAAGTTGGGACAGTGACAACATTGAATTTCCTAGTATTATTTTGTTCATGTACTCTTCTCTACCAACTATTTAGAGCTCTGAAAGTCTGCAAAAGAAACAGGGAAATGTGCTATATAGGCTTTTTGGGGGTGGGTGGGACTAAAGGCAATGGATACAACTTGAAAGCATTGACTGTCCTGTCCCTCCTCACATCCTCAGTGCCTGCTCGGTGCCTGGCATGGTGCGTTTTAGATGCAAACACTGCTTGGGGTGGCTCCCATGGGGAAAGAAGGAGAGTCAAGCAGAGAGTGCAGTCTGGAATCAGGCTTGTAGGCACGTGTGGGGTGATGGAGAAGCACAGCTGTCCCTTTCACACCGGCTCTAACAAAGGCTGTTTTTTGTGATTGTTTGCAGAAAGATTACCACTTTGAATACACAGAATGCGACAGCAGTGGCTCCAGGTGGAGAGTGGCCATTCCGAATTCTGCAGTGGACTGCTCTGGCCTGCCCGACCCAGTGAGAGGCAAAGAGTGCAGTATGTGCAACTTCGGGACCATTTGTTTCCCCCTTCGTGTTTGCCCATGAAGTTAATTACAATGAATAGGAGACCTTTGAAAAAAGGAACGTGTAGCTTTAATGCTAGCAGAGCCAAGACGTCCTTTTTTCAACACTTGTGCCCCTGGGTCTGAAATCTGTAATGAGACACAGGCGTTGTTAAGGATGTTTTATTTATTTATTTAAAAAATCTGGTGTACTGTCTTTTTCTATTTCTTTTAATAACAATACTGTATTAGTTTCAGGTGTGCAACATAGTAATTCTGCATTTATGCACCTTATGATGTAATCATCGTGATATGCCTGGTACCCATCTGTCGCCATACTTAGTTAGTTTGGTATTACTGACTGTATTCCCTGTGCTGTCCATTACATCCCTGGAGCCTATGTATTTTAAACTGAGAGTTTGTGCCTCTTAATCCCATATACATTTTCCACTCATCTCCCCACTCCGTTCCCCCTGGCAATCATCAGTTTGTTCTCTGTATCTATGAATCTGTTTCTGTTTTGTTTTGTTTTGTTTTTCATTTTCTGTTTTTTAGATTCCACATATAAGTGAAATCATATGATGTTTGTCTTTCTCTGACTTATTTGTTGATGAGGGTGTAGGGAAATGATGTATTATTTACTTGGAATTCTGAGGATAGAGTGGCAGAATATCTCTTCAATAGATTTCTGTCTTTAATTTAAATTTCTAAAAGGTTTTAAATTTTTTTGTAAAATACACATAATGTAAAATTTATCATCCTGACCATTTTTAAGTGTACAGTTCAGTGGCATTAGGTACATTTACCAACATCTGTCCACAGAACACTTTCATCTGGCCATGGCTTTCATGTTTTTAGCCATAGGAATAATGTAATTTTCCTTTTTAATGTAAACTACATAGAGAGTGTAGAATTGATGACTATCACATTCAATAGCTTGTCTTTTTGCAGTTAAGCAGGTTGGAAGTATGTTTTGAACTATCAGAGAAATATGTCATTATATTTATTTTCACTTTTAAACTCTACTCTTCCAGTCCTTTCGTTGGGTGGGTCACAGGTTCCTACAGTGAAACAGTCTAGGGGTGGACTGGAGGTCAAAGCTGGAAGGAAGGCAAGGGGTTATTTTGGTCTTTCTACAGTCTTCCAAATGGCGTTCCTAAAAGCTTAGTTCTTTTGTTCCCAAACGAAAACAGAGAAGCAAGTGATTAAACGATAGTTAATTCCTTTCTGTTCATAGAGAATGTATCTCTCTGTTCCTTACTGGGGGACTATTAGCACGGGGGTGGGGGTGCATTTACTGAAAAAAAAAGGGAGGTGGGAAGATGCAATAGTCCTAGGNCTACAGTCTTCCAAATGGCGTTCCTAAAAGCTTAGTTCTTTTGTTCCCAAACGAAAACAGAGAAGCAAGTGATTAAACGATAGTTAATTCCTTTCTGTTCATAGAGAATGTATCTCTCTGTTCCTTACTGGGGGACTATTAGCACGGGGGTGGGGGTGCATTTACTGAAAAAAAAAAAGGGAGGTGGGAAGATGCAATAGTCCTAGGAAGAAAATTAGAGGAGAAAACCATTATTTCTTGGTGAGTGATATTTAAGTGAATACAGAGAGCGCCTGAGAATCCCATCCAGGTGAAAGTTCAGTCTGGTAAGGTTCTTGAGAGGATAATGGGGTCAGTATAGAGGGAGATGATGCAAGACTTGGGTGTATGCAGCCCCTTGTGCAAAGAGGACCAGCTCTGTGAGAAAGGATTGTGAATCACACCTATGGTATCAGCTTGTAAATTTGCTTCTGTCTCCATCCCAGAAAACCCGTATAACATTTATCTATATTTACTTTTTACTTGTAAGCTA
Source organism: Sturnira hondurensis (assembly GCF_014824575.4). Taxonomy (NCBI): domain Eukaryota; kingdom Metazoa; phylum Chordata; class Mammalia; order Chiroptera; family Phyllostomidae; genus Sturnira; species Sturnira hondurensis. The sequence continues at coordinate 5,223,681 of NW_028089093.1, forward strand.
ATTCCTTGGTTCCCATGTACAATGAATTACCCCACGGAGGTGAACTACCTAACCATTATGAATACTACTCCATAACTAGGTGATGTGTTGGTGCTGGCTTCTGAGAGAGGGCGTTAGTTTGAAGTGGGTTATGGTGGGATATTTTATACCATGGAAACTGGCACACACTACAAATCAAGGGTCTCCATTCCCTTGGGAACTAGTTATTAAACATTACCAGCATACGCCCGATTAAATCTATTGGCTAACTATTAAAAAGTCTGCTATACAGTTGATGCCTGAATAGACATTATGTCTATTTGAATGTTGCCAGGGACATTCTTTACGCATTATTTATTGTACTCTCCCATAGTTAATATTATGAATCTGACATTCCAGCAAGGATTGTTCTAAAAACTCCAATAATCAAGTTACTGTTAGTTATGACTTTAAAAAATAATACTGCTTACTTAAAAAATTAAACCTTAAACATGACCATACTTATGAGGTGGATGGGGCATGTTTTAGCTTGGGCATTTTGTCTGAAATCTGAATTTGTAAGTACAGCATCCAGCACAAATAACGTCCCTTTTTTTATTTCACAATCTTTTATTACAAAATCATAAGCGTGTAATTCTGTAATGTAACAATATCACACTCAAGCAACACCACGTAACATTTTAGGTGAAATGTTAAAATTGTAATGATAAGTTATCACACCCGTATTATAACCCCGCCAACCACACTCAAGCAGGCGTTGTTTCTGTGGACTCTGCATTTCTGCATGTATACTTACATTGCTCTGGGAGCTGTGGCCTCTGATAACTTACTTTTTCTTAGTATAGTAAAGGCAAGTTACTTTAAAACTCACAAGAAACTTAATAGATCTAAGTAACGCAGAAGCTCAGCTAATTCATAACATTAAACATGGCACTTACCACATTACTGGTCGTTAAAGTACTCCTGGAAGGCAGTTGGGGTGATAACTGAACATTCCTCAGTGGTTTGGATTTCTATCACAATAATAGCTGCTTTTTCTCGGTCATGGTCAGCACTGTATCTGGAGCTTTCCAACGTCACCCTGTTGTATCCTATCAACAGTCCGCTCAGGTGGCCACTGTCAGCGTTTCCACGTAACTGATGAGAACACTCTGTCGGAACATGACAGATCTTGGGTTTGAACACAGGCCTGTCTGATTCCAGCGGCTGCCTCTTACCTGCAGAGTTAGATAACCACATGATGGTGACAGCCGGAGGAGCTCCTAGGGTCCCACGTGGGGATGTAAAGCTCTCTTGGTGGACATCTTCGGGGGAGATGTTAGAAACTCTTGGGCTTTGAGGATAAAAGAGGGTAAAACTATTGTCCTTCAGGAATAGCATGCTACGTGAAAGCCACACCTGAGATGCCAAGACCTTGGATGGTGGGTGAGGCCCTGCTATGCTAGACTCAGCAGTTATGCCATGATTCTATGGCTTGGTGGCTGGGCCATGTAAAAGAAAACTTAAAAAAATGGAATGTGGCAACTTGAAGCGAAAAATATTTAGGGCAATGGTTGTATGGGACATGCTTTCTCTGGATTCTAATATCTCTCAATGACGTCAAACCCAGGATTCAGCCTCCACTGAAATTGCTATAGATTTCTCAAAATATAATTGGGTAGAAGCAGTAGAGAAGAGTTCTCCTTAGGAAAGGCATTATGGGAACCCTCATGTGTCGGGAACTGCTCTGCCTGGTTTCAGGAGTTGTAACTGCCCCCCATGGCTAAGGATGAGTGAGCAGCCTTCCGACTGCAAGCCACTAAGGAGACAAAGCTTGTCTCTGACAGCAGCGCTGCTTCTGCTTCTTCCCCTGCCTCCAAAGCTTGGTTGGATCGTCAGAGACAGGTAAGACCCCTCAAGGAGGGGCAACATAAGCCAGACACAATCACTTGGGAGGCCTTCATGGAAGGACTGAGGGGGCTGCAACAAAGAGGGAGTGATGGACCCTTGCCCCCCAGCTATTCTGACATAGCCTGAGTCCCCATGTCCTCTAGGAGAAGTGCTTCCTGGCTCTAATCCACTTGAGCCTGAAAGCCTGTGATGAGGAGGCAGTGCAACTCCCTGCCAGGCTAGAGCAGGATCCGGGGTGATCAGGCATAAGAAAGAGTTCCTAAAAGTCCTGTGAAGCCTGCTTTGCTAAGAGTGCTTTCATTCATATGTGAAGGGTCTGAGCAGGAAATGAGTGTGTCTCCCAAAGTTTCTGCGAATCCCCTTTCCTGACAGACACTGACTCAGACTAAGCCCTTAGATTTCTTTGAAATGTTAGATCTACTATTTGATCCTTGCTGCCCTGTATTCCTGTGTATTAGAACCCAATAAAAGGCCCTGGAGGAAGGGGCTTGAGGCCTTTTTCCTCTGAGAAACTGGCCACCTCTCCTCCCCAAGCAGATCATGTCTTGGCAGTGTTACATTCATCGTGGCAGATGGGGGGACTTGCCGGCAAAGTTGCCCCCACATTCATGTAGCAGTTTAAGTATTTTTCAGAAAATTAGTGGGCAACTTTCATTGTATCTTTATTTTTAAAAAATTCATATAAAATTTGGCTGAAGGCTCCTCTGAGTGAAGTGAGTGAGAAGTCAGCTATTAGTTTTGTTGTGTTAGAATCCTGAGGTATATATGAGATTGAAGTTTACAGGGCTTGTGATATGGGATAGAGAGACCTCTGGTTATTAATTGACACTGGTCCTCATTTTCCTCCTGACCCCTTTGCTGTGCAGAGCTCCTCAGTCTTGTAGGCAGTGCTGCTCTGGGCTGGCCACTAAGATGAGTCCGTATCTCTCCTCCTTTGTGCTGCTGCCTGCTTACATACCTGGGACTTTGCTGCTGCTTTCATGCTCTGGTCCTAAGTCTTGTTTCTCTGGGCTTTACCTGCCATTTGAAGTCTTGGTATCTCCCAGGCACAGCTTGCAGGTAGCATGCTGTAGCTGAGCTACAATACTCCTTGTCCTTTTCCAGAACAAGGGGATATAACCACTGTCCCAGTTCCATCCCTTCTCCACTGTTAGGTCACTTCCATCTTGCATAAGAGTTTCTAAAATCTTTCCTTGACCATCTATGGTGCCCTTGACATTCTTACATCATCAAAACAATAGTCACTCTGAAATTCTTTCACTCTCTCTCTCTCGCCCTTTCCTCCCACTCCTCTCTTTCTCTTTCTGTCTCCCTGCACCCCACCCCAACACACTAAAGAAAGGGACTTTTGTCTCAAACCTAACCTTAGAAATAAAAGCCTGGCTCCTAGGAGTAGGGTACGAATTCCTCTTTGTATTTCCTTACATATTTGCAGACAAGTCTAGAACACTGAGGGGGAAATAACCAACAGATATCTCTTCCTTTTGGGAGTGTATATCTTCTACGGCTTGCTCCTTTAAATATTTCTCTGTCTATGATTTCAAGTGCAGTCTTAACACATTTTCTAATTGGGGACGTGTACTTAAGAGAGCTGTAATTCCATGTTAGCATCAAATCAGTCATACTTTGTGGACATTGTTTATTCTTATACTTCAGTATTTAGATTACCTTCTCATATTTGGTTTTCTTGGGTCAAAAAATGCTGTGTTCAGATTGGGAAAAAATCTTGAATAAGCTATTCTTCTTTTTTCTTTGTTTCTCTCAAATCTATATAGTTGTAACCCACATTCGATGGGTCTTAAGGACTGAGAGGAAATGGTGATAGTTGAAATTAAAAGATTTTTAGTTTCAGTTTGGAGTTGAAAGGGGAAGAATCTCTTGGAAAGAGAGTTGGTTTTAGCTTTTTGGATGGGATATTTAAAGATACAATTCTTGGGATCATAGCTCTTGCAGATGCAGGCTTTTCCCCAGGGGTCCATAGAGAGCTTGTCTCATTGGTGTAGAAGTTGTACAGTGGCAGGTGCAGTTGGGCAACTTGAGCACCCTGGCACTGACTGGCAATCAGATGTCACACTCTCAGTCTGTTCCACAGAATAAAGCCAAATAAAAAGCGTGTGTCAGGGTTTTTTGTGGCAAAATACCAGTAAGTTTGGAAAATAGTGAATGCTGTATTTTCTTCATGGAGGGATGCAGTACACACTTTCAAATTAAAATCTCTAAAAAACTTAATAAATATTTATAGAAGATTTCCAAGTGCATTTTATTGTTTACTTATTTGAAATGTTTGTTTATTGATTTTGAAAAGACAGAAAAGAAGAGAGAGAGGCGGGGGGACTCTCTATTTGTTGTTTTACCCATTTATGTATACTTATTGGTGGATTCCTATATGTGCCCTGACCGGGGATGGAACCAGCAACCTCAGTGTACCAGGACAACGCTCTGACCAACTGAGCTACCTGGCCAGGCCCAGCTGTATTTTATTATAGGACTCTTTTATCCAGTGTGTTGTTGGACATCTTTAGCTAATTTTTGCAGGTATTGATTTTGGAAAACACAGATTTGAACACACATGCTTAGGTAATTTAGTGAATTTTTACATGTGATTTACACTAGGATTTAACTCTTTTCATACAATTTCTCTGCTCTACAAGGCTCAGCTGCAGCATCACTGTGTCGGTGTCCAGTCTCAGGCCTCCCACGGTGGGTGGTTGGGGTGGTATACACTCGGGATTAAACCCCATGTCTGCAACTGACACACATGTCATGGGAAAATTATTTTGTCCACAGCTATTTATTCAGCTTCACTGAACAGATATTTATTGAGTATTCCTAGATTCTTGACGAAAGGAATCCAAAAATAAATGAAAAAAGAATAAGATTCCACTCTTCCAGGACCTTTCATTCTAATAAGGGAGCAGATGGGTAAATAAATTATTTATAGTATAGGGGCAAAGTGCATGATAGATATAAATACCTGGGGTGTTCTTACTCAGGAAGGAGGGGTGACTTCTGCTCAGAAGGAGTCAAGAGAAACTCACAGTGAAGCAAATGCAAGTCTGAAGTTCAGACCGAATGACCATAGAAAATTACCTGTGCCCTGGAAGGCTCATGTGAAAAATTGCATCGTGACTTTGAGTTGAGTCAGGGGTTAAATGCTATACTTATGTGGGTCATACATGTTAGTTTTCTGAGTATCTCTGAGGGGAACCCTGAAGGCATAGGACACCTGGGAAGAGGTGAAGATTAGGGATGGCTCTGGGTTTTCCTGGGTGCTCTGTGAGATCTGCAGTGGCAGGCTTTCAGGAAGGATGCGAGAGGGCACAGAGATTCTGGCAAATCTCATAGGTTCCTGTGTGTCACACCAAGGATTTGACCTGGAGACAGCCATTCACGGGTATTTTAGGGGCCCAATGAGGCAATAAATATAATCAACAGTGCTTGGAATCCTATTTATATAATAATACAATGCAATAGTAATGATAATAATGAAAATTATAACAGCCAGTCTTGCTATATACCAGGCACAACTGCAAATGCTTTACATGTATTTGCTCAAATTCATTTAGTTGTCCCAACCACCTGGGGAAGTGGGTGCTTTCATTACCTCATACAGACAGTCAGAGGCAGAACAGGGATTTGAAACTAGGCAGTCTAATTCCTGCAGTCCATGTTCTGCCTCTTTGGAATACACTGCAGTGTACGCTCTACAAGGGCCAGTCCCCTTCTTAAGGCAGTCACACTCCCCTAACATATACTTTTTAACAGATTTGTTATGTAAACTAACAAACATAACATCCCAAGTAGATGGATTTTTAACACATGTCATCTAAAGACTCAGATATATTGCTTTGTAGGTCATTTTAATTGGTTAATGATCTGTTTGTAGTTTTATTCTTTTTTTCTAATTTGTTTATTTTTAAATCAAAGTTGGCATGTAGCATTATATTGGTTTCAGGTGTATAACACACTGGTTAGACATTTGTCTAACTTATGAAGTGCTGTCCCAGGTCAGTCTTCCATGCACCTGACACCATATGTAGTTATCACGTTGACTATATTTTCTAAGCTGTACTTTAGGTCCCCATGACTGTTCTGTAACTGTCAATTGTACTTCTGTACTTTCCCTGTCGAAGGTACTTCTAAATCCTTTCACTTTTTTTATCCACAATCCCAGACCCCTTCTCATCTGGCAATCATCATTTTGTTCCTGCATCTATGTGTTTGTTTTTGTTTTGCTTATTTGCTTATTTTGTGTTTTGGATTCCAAATAAAATAAAATCATAGTATTAGCCTTTCTCTGTCTGACTTATTTCACTTAGCATAGCACCTGCTACATCCATCTATGCTGTGAAAAATGATAAGATTATCTTTTTTTATGGCTGAGTCATATCCCATTGTGTATATGTACCACATCATGTTTATCCATTTGTCTTCTGATTGGAGGCTTTAATCCATTTCATTTAAAGCAATTATTGATAGTTTTGCAGTTATTGCCAGTTTATTAATTGTTTTCTGATTATTTTTGTAGTTCTCTATTTTTTTCTTATTGTCTTGCTCTCTCCTGTTGTATGGCAATGGCATTCTGTAGTGTTGTGTTTCATTAGTGTTGTGTTTGGGTTTCTTTCTTTTTTTTTTCTTGTAGCTCTCTTGTACAGTTTTGATTTTTGGTTACCACATTCTTCATATACACCAAGCTGTTTATAGCAGTCTATTTTAAAGTTGCTTAAGCTAGGACACGTTCTAAAATTACTGCCATTTTTACCCACTCCTCTATGTTTATGTTTTGTCATTATTCTTTATGGCTTTTGTTTGCGTATGTTTGTGTATATTTGTGTGTGTCTCTTAATTTGCTGTTGTAATTACATATGATCTCCCTATGTTGGCCTTTTAACCTTTGTATTAACTATAGTGTTGGTTGACCCACCACTTTTATAATGTGTTTGCCTTTGTCAGTGAGAACTTTTTCTTTGCAATATTTTCTTATTCATATTTTTAAATTTTTTCTTCTTAAAAAAGTACCTTTAACATGTCTTGTAATATTGGTTTGGTGGTGTGATGAGCTCCTTCAGCTTTTTCATGTCTGGGAGATTTTATTCTTAATTGTGTATATTTTCTGAAAGGTAAGAGAGCAACATTCAGAATTTAGGGCATATTTGCAATTATATCATCATAAACAATGAGAAGTTAGCATTTTTTCTGTGCTTAGGAAATTGTGGATATTAGATATATATATGTATACACACATATATATGTATATATATATAGTATGCTTTTTATTTAACATGTATTAGAAAAAATTGATTTTTTTCAACTATAGGAATTCTTAATCGAAAACAGAGTCCTATTTTATTCTTCGCTAGAGGAGGGGGCTCTAACCCTCTCATGACTCCTAAGACAGCTCCAAACACTGGGATGTTCGTTGACGGAATGCCTTTGGATCCTCAAATTAGAGACTGACTTCAGTGTTGCTTTTCTGTAGGTGAGACACAGAGATCTATTCAGATCTGTAAAACTCACTTTATGTGTAAAAGCACAGAAACGCTGTCCTCAGTAGGTTTAGTCTGGGATGTCAATGCACCGAGTTCCAGGTGGATAGAGTGTTGGAGTTAAATCTGCTCAGCAATACAGGAGCAGTGGGTGAAAGGGAGGGACAGGTGAGATGGTTAAAAGAACAACTCCGAATCAGGCTTTTCATCATTTGTAGTGTTTGATGGGAGCTATGCTTGAGAGAACTGCTCTGAAAAAAAATGTTTTACCAGGAGATGAGAGAACTCAGCCCTGAAAACTGCAGAATCAAGGGCAGAAAGGCGACCAGGAAGTAGAGGGTGACTGTCACTTTCAAAGAGGAAGAGTTCAGGAGGATAAGAATCAGTGTTAGGACATAATTGAAAGTGGAGAAAACTAATTTCACAGATGTATTGTTCTGCCTCCACTGGTGACCTTATCAAATACTCTGGCCAGTTTCCTTCCCTGACCTTCACTGTTGTATTTTTTTCCCATAAACCCTTTGTCACTGATGCCCTATGAACTGGAATTGATCTCCTCTCCCATCAAACACTGAAGTCAAGGAGCCACAGTCAAATACATTTGTATTATTTTAAAAACTACCTTAGGTAGAATTTGCTGATCAGTTTTCCTGCCAAGAAACTTAGTATGTTAATTTTTTTTAAGCAGAGTTGGGTGGGGGACATCTCCTGGCTGATGAGTCCTCTCTGGGAAGCACAGTAATGACTGTACAGTCCTACCTAATGGAATGGGTAGTCCTACCCATTCATCGGAAAGGATGTTAGAGGTGAGAATTTATTTTCAGAGACGTAGAGGCAATACTTTCACTAATATTTGTTTTATTGTGTTAATGTACCTTTTTGTATGTCTCCTGCCTTGATTTCATTTTTATAAAATGAGAGATGAAATTATTTTTCTCCCTTCTCTGGCAAAGAACTTCACACATCTGATCTTAAACTTTATATCTCTGTAGCCTACAACTTCATCCCTAAGTCTAATGAAAAGTTAAAGATTGTTATTGATAGGGTTGGGCTTTAGGAATTTGGTTTTAACAGTTCGATCTTGCTACTTCAGAGTTAACATGGCAGCTTGTATGTTACGTCATGTGACTAAGCAGAACTGATGGAACTAGAACTTATGTTTTTTGACATCTAAGAAGAATTTTTAAAAACGCTGTTCTTTTTCACTTCAGATGAGGACAGTGGGATTTTCCTAGCTTAATCACAATAAAATCTTCTGGTTTCATGGTACTGCCAGATGTCTATTTATAAGGTAGAGTCCTGGACTGGGGGTTCATGGAAGACTATTAGATGGGGAGTTTGCCTGGAGCGACTGCAGAAAAGTTGCACAAGGTCACACAGCTGAGGAACCTTGGGATCTGTACTGGGAGCATTGATACCAGCTAATCTGAAAAGCTCCTTTTGTTCCTTCTGGTAGTTTAAAGTATTATTATATATCATGATTTAATTATGCTATGACCAAATCATGCCTCAGATTCCATAACTTGTGAAATATGTAAATTTTAGTAGAGTACTTAATGTGATTGAGAACTTCAGCAAGAAATAGTCTTTTAGTGTAGTACTGTTTTGGAGTCTGTCTCACTTGTTTTTGTGAAGTGAGAGATAAAAGCCACTTTTTCTTTTCTAGGAATTTCATAAATAAGAGCTTTTTAAAAAAGACTCTTATGGTCAAGTGTTCTTGACCACCTCATCACCAGCACTGAGGGAGGAAGAAGAGATGAGATTCAATACGATGTTCAGTGTCTCTTAGGTGCTATTCCCTACCTTCATCTTTTTTTTCTGTGAGAAAAATCATGACAGGCAGTTGAAGTTTTAATTATGTGATAATAATAATTGAATTGGCTAAGTGATTAATAAAGGTAAAATTTATCAGCTTTGAGGCCCAAACACTGTGCATTATTTTCCCTGTTTATATGGCCATTAATGGCACTGAATAATAATGGTCGTAGAGTATTCCTGTGTAGCCAATAATAGCAATGCCTGCAGCTTTAATCCTATTTATCTTATTTGAGTGAGACTAAACAATTGGGGAAAAGACTTAATGACTTGTCTTAATTCTGGAATTGATTTAATTAATTGTTTTCTCAAAAATGTATGCAATTATTTTTTATTTGGCTAATAGATTAAAAGATAAGGTATATTTTGCAGTGAATTGTAGCTTAGTGAAATGTAAATGTGGTCTATTTTGAGGAAGATAATTCTAGACTAGACCAGAATAGAAGATCTGTGGTAGGAGGGACTGTTTCTTATTACCAAAATAGCCTTGTTTGCCGAGCAAATATTAGGCACTCCAGAAATATTTTTTGAATAAATTAATGTAATATAATGTGATATCCCTGTACTTACCTATAATGAGATTGTATAGGGTCACTAATTCATCTTCTCATTACACAGATGAATTGAATATCTTTTTATTACTCTTTGTTACTGTTTACAGTTTAGAAAACATGTTTCAGTAATAACCTTGAGTTAAACAGAAAATGGTTGAATTATGAATAAATGTAATTGATAGCAGTCACCTTTCAAAGCATGAGGTGAAAGAGTAAAGACAGATATTTTTATAGTTAGGCATAAATTTTAGGTGATAATCAGCATATAAATGATTTAGTTTAATAAACATTATTAGGTATGCTATGCTGGGTGGTTATACGATCCTATTAATGCTTTAGATTTCCCCTCACACTTTTACATTCTGAGTAGTTTTCACAGTGTCTCATTGGACTGTAAGCAGTCCTATGAGGGAGGAAGAGGCAGTGGAATTCTCATTGGAATGAATGGAGGCACAGAGGATCATCCTAGCCATTTGCAAGTTGGTGACAGATGATTATAAATGGCATTTTTCCATTTCCAATTCTTCATACCTGCATATTTTAACCTTTACTAAATTCACCATTGCAGAAATAGATGGCAAAAAAAGAAGAGACATAAAGCCATGAAAAAGAACACTGAATTTAGCACATGACCTCTTGTGCTTACAATTTAGACTTGAAGAAGTTTGATGATTAGTTAAATGTTATGAAATCATGGATTAAGAACCTATAAGTAGTGTGTGACCTTATGAAAATAGGGTCTTTCTCTTCTCATATTAGGACTTTGGAGTTTGCTTGTCTTCTATTTGGTTACTCTAGGATTTCAAGGTTGTGGAAGAAAAATAGTATTTATTTTAGAAATGGCTAAGTGTTCAAGTTAAACATAGTCAACTCATATTTACAACAGTTACAACACCCATTTATAATAGTTGATCGTCATTCTACTTTTGTTGAAAGGGTCCTATGTTGTATTCTAAACTCATTTGAATGAAAAGAGTGCAGTCTCAAAGATTACAAAGCTTTTAAAATCCAACTAAAAACTGAGGACCAAGAAAGCAGTGTTGAAGTAGACAGTGTAGATAGCTCAGATAGAAGGTATCAGAAAAGGAAAAGCTAGTCCTTATTGGTGATTGCCTAGAGAGGTCAACAGTGAGATGCTGACATAATCTCAGGGAGTGAGTTTTGTTTAACGAGAATGTGTGGCTCTTGGGTTCCTTTGGCATGTGGCTGTAGGGCTGAAGTCCAGATGGAAAAAAAGACTGAGGAATATTAAATAATTAAAATAAAAGACACTCCACAACCTTCAGTTCCCTGTATTATGATAGTCCCTAGACTCACTTGACTAACTTTAACTACGTAATTGTTCTGAGAGATGAAATACTCAATCCAGTGGCAGAATTCTCATTGTCCCAGGCCCCTGAATGGTGTTATTCAAAATCATGGCTAACATTTGTTTTGTACTTTATGCTGGACCCGTTGCTAAATGCTTTATGTAGAACATTTCATTTATTCTCAAAACAACACTTGGAAATAGATAGTATTTTACAGGTAAGGGCATTGAGAGTTACAGAAGTTAGTACCTTGCTAAAGTATTTCACAAATATGTGTTTTGGGCATGATGTATTAAACACTCCACAAGAAATCTGGGTGTCAGGAGTGGTTATTGCTTTATGACACATGTGAACATTGTTTAGCAGTTCAAGACAGGAAATGAAGAATAGTGTGAAATACAATAATGAATTCATTTGGAATTTTCTAGCCCTTTTGCGTTGATTGTAATAATTGTTTGAACTGAATTTTCTTGGGACACCAGCTTTAGAATCAGACAGAGCTAAGTTGAAATATCAGCTTTGCCACTTGTCAACTGGGTACATTTCTAAACAGGTTATTTAAATGTACTGTTTCTCAGTTTTTTCATTTGGTCAATGGGCATAGTATTTCCTCCTGCACAAGTCCATTATGAATACATCAGTCTGCATCACTCATGGATTCCATATTTGTAAATTCACCTACTTTATACATTCTATTTGTAACCCCCACATCAATACACAATTCCACAGTTATTTGTAGATTTGTGTAGAGCAGTAAAAATTTGAGTCACCTGACTGGTACCAGCTGAGGTTGAACAAGGTGACATTCTGCCTTCTTATTTCATTCCTTGTATTGTTAATAAGGGTCCTTCTCACTGTCCAGTTAATACCATGATTTTTGCATTTCTGTGCTTTTAATTGGTGATTTTACTGTTTACAATAGTACTCAAGTGCTGGCTAGTGATTTCAGTACAAGAAGGTTGGGCTGCACCCTGTGGAGAAAATCGATGTGTTAAATAAGCTTTATTCAAGTATGAGTTGTGGTGCTCTCGGCCAGAAATTCAATGTTAATGAATCAACAGTATATTAAATAAGATGTTTTTAAACTGAAACACACATAAAACAAGATTATGTATTAATCTATTAATAAAGATATTGACAGAGGTTTGCAGGAGCCGAACCCTCTGTTTTCCCTGGGAGCAGTGGTTTGGGATTCATTGGTGTTCATAGCTTTATACAACTACTGTAGATGGAAAGGATTGACTGTAATAAATACTCAGTACCTCACTTTCAACTTTCTTAGTTTTCTTTCTGGTTTTAGACAAGGAAACACCCCTGAAAGAGTTGGGGATATTCATAATTATTTCAACAGGGCCAGGAACCCTGAAATAACACAAACACAATCTTCTCCTTTTTAGCTTCTAGAGTCCCCTGTAACAACTTGTCATAAAATAGTACTTGTTATTAAAAGTTCAATTTTTGGACAGTGAACTGTCCTTTCAAGATAACTGTATCAGAGAGTAAATATTTTCAGCTTAGCAGGTGGTATGTTCTCTGTCACAGCTCTTTGACTCTGTCATTATGGTACAAAATGAGTATGTAAATGAATGGTTATGACTGTGTTTCAGTAAAAGCTCCTTTACAAACTTAGGCAGGTGGCTGGATGTGGCTTGTGAGCTGTAGTGTACAGATCCTTGATTCAGTGTAACGTTAGCTCTTGGTTCATATCAGTTTACTAGAAGACCTACAAACTGTAGAAAGTAAAATAAAAAAAAATCATAACTGTGCTTCTCTGTTGCTAGGACTGGTAGTGATAATAATTCCATGTGGTGAGCATTTATTAAATGCTAGGCACTATGCTAACTACTTTATATTTTATTTTCTCAGTGTAGCTGTATGAGGCAATACTATGATTATCTCATTTTTCAGAGGTAAGAACTGAGGCCTGAAGAAGTGAAGTAACTCACTCAATCTCACAGGCATGCAATATTCTGTGCCTGACCTTTCCTTATTTTCTGATATTTTTTTAATTTTGGGATGCTGATCTCAAAATTAGAAGTTCTTTGTATAGCATCTTAAGCTTTTCTGGAAAAAAATCTTATTGTATTTATTTAGTGGTTAAGTAGATGAGTGTGGGTTTTAGCTCTTTTTTTTTTAGTTTTTCACAATTAGCATGTTTTTATTTTTTTTGGTAAATTTCCAAATGTATTCTAAAAGGAGAATCAACCTAAATGTGAGGCTTTGCTGCTTTGCTGCTTTGTTCTCTGGTGGGAGATTTGTTTTTCTTCACCGGATAATTTGAAGGTTTTATTTTGTTCTTGTTTCTATAATATCCTGATTAAAGGATTAGAAGCCCTTTGCTGTGATTGAGTCAGTAATACCATGCTGAGCGCAGGGCCTCGCACTCAGGGGACATAGACTTGCATTTATTGAATGAGGAATAACTGAGCGGCAGCACCGCCTTCTTTTCTGCAACTTTGTCAACCACTTGTCACATTGTCCATGATTTCTGGGCACAGTTCTCAGAATTAGCAAACCTGACATGAGTAATAAGATGTGGGTTCTGGAAATGACTAGGTTGGAGTGGTAAGTATTGAAAAAAAAATGGCTCATGGTTCCATAGTGGAGATACTTGTTTACTTATTGCATCTACCTTTTATTTGAACTCAGTACTTGACAGCTACAATTACGAATCCAAAAATAATGATCCTTGTTTTATGGAAGCTCAAAGATTCACATTAACTGATAAGTGGTATTCCTTTCTATATCTATGTCTATGCCTCTCTCTCCATATATACATACATACATACCATACACACACACACATATGTTGCTTTAATGGGTGTATAATGAAAAGAGTATTGTAGGGACACAGAGGGAGGCAAAACCAACTGCCTGGTTGTTTGGGGCAGGGAGGTCTGTTATAAAGAGGGTCATTTTTGAGTTAGGAATGAGAGTTTTTCAAATAGAGTAAGTGGGTTGGTCAGCATCTCTGGAGAAAGAGCACAGCAATAAGAAAGAGGATGAAATATTTTGGTAATGATATGAATTTTGTTATGCTTGTAAGAGGCTGGGGCCAGGGAGGAGGTTGGTAAACAGATTGGGGCCAGGTTCTGAAGTGCAAGTAGTGGTAAGGGAGACTCTGGAAAGCTTTAATGAGGTTGTGACATGAACAGAGTTTTATAAAAAGAATTCTGATGAAGTGTGGACGGGAGGAAATTGACGGGGAGTCTGGTGACTGATGGGTTGTACATTCTGCTGTCTCCCAGCTTTCTCCTGTGCTTCTGGAGAGTATCTGGAGATGAAGAACCAGGTGTGCAGTAAGTGTGGTGAAGGCACCTACTCCTTGGGCAGTGGCATCAAGTTTGATGAATGGGATGAACTGCCGGCAGGATTTTCCAACGTTGCAACATTCATGGACACCGTGGTTGGCCCTTCTGACACCAGGCCAGACGGCTGTACCAAGTAAGAGCCCAAAGGAACCTGTGGATCTCGATGAACAGTTGAGAAGGGTGTAGTTGCTCTTTTCTAAAACGAAGCTAAGGATAATCTTGGTACTGATTAGGATTATAGAGAAACGAATGATGAAGAATCGTATTTTTTGGACGGTCATTACAAATAATGTAGCTTAACTTCGATGAAGTTAAAATAATTGTTCTCAGGACATAGTAGATACCATAAGCAAAAATGTGATAAAGCTATTATAAAAACAAATTAATTTTCTAATAATATATGTATAACTACACTTAAGCCAATGGTGTATCTACAAACCCTTCTCTGATTTTTAATGGATAATTTCAATTTTTTTCCTTTCACTTTTGAAAGGAAGAATGTGTAGCCTTCATTTAGGCACTTGATTATTTTCTTTAACAGAGTGTGGGTTGAATATATGAAATGGAAAGCTCATTTACTTAATTTCTATCTCTAATAGATTATTATCTTTGCTTATGACGATGATGGAGGAATGAGAAAGTATTTTGGAAAAAACAAAACAAAATATTTATCTTTGGTCTGTAATCCTTTCTATTCCCTTACATTGACTCCATAACATTTCCTTTTCCAGGGTCGTGTTATTAAGCTTTAGGCCTCTGACTACCTTCTGACAAGGAAGTCAAACATTTTTTCCCTGAGCTAAGGATGCTGGAACTTATTTAGCTGTGCTAATAGATATGTTCCCTGCCTCCTTCCCCTTTTCCCCTCATTTTATATAGATTGGATGTTCAACTAGTATTATTTTCTCAGCTTATAAAATTCCCTTTATTATTTTTTTATGAATTTGCTGCTCAAAAATTCTATCAGCTTTTATTTACCTAAAGTCTTTATTTATTTTTAGTTTGGCCTCATTTTTGAAGAATTTTTTTGGACATAGGATTTACTCACTGCATTTATCTTCTATTGAATGTTGACTATATTTGTAAGAGCTGTCTTAATTACTTGTCTGTTTCTTTGGAATGTCTTTTTCCTTAATTAAGGGTCAGATTCTCTCATTCCTTTGCTGGTCTAATAAATTTTATTTGATCCTGGGCGTTAAGAATGAAAATACTAAGATGTAGGGAAAGTAGATTGTTTTTTTTTTTTCACTTAAAGGGTGATGAATTTTGTTCTGGCAGGCAGTTTGGTTACTGGAAGAGCACCTTTGTCTCATCAGGTCTGATTTTATTATTTTCTTAAGGTGGCTCTGTATCGGTTTCACGCTTAGTTCTAGGTTATGACCTTTACTCTAGGGCCAGAGTTGGCAAAACTAGGTTGGTGAGCCCTCCCCCTGTTTTTGCAAATTAAGTTGTGTTGGAACACAGAGGCACCTATCATCTATGTATTGTCTATGGCTGCTTTGGAACTCTCATGGCAGAGTTAAGTATTGTGAGGGACAGATTGCATGCCAAAAGTATTTACTCTCCAGCCCTTCATGAAAAAGTTTGCTGACACTTGCTCCAGAGTGTGGCCTTTATAAGGTGTGGCAATTCTGGAATTTTAAGTGTCTAGTAGGTTATCAGCTTTTTTCCTCCCTGGCTGGATTTGAGCTCCAATGACTCCCATTCAAGTGATCTTTCTGATGATGCCTCAGCTTTGCAGTGGCTGCTAGGCCTCCATACTCACTCCAGCCCCAAGCCCAGCACCTATAGAAAAACTCTACGGACTTCCAGAGCTGTGGTGTTCTCTGATTCTCCTGCCTGTCAATTCCAGTGTTTTCAGCTGCCCCAAGCACTCATTTCTGCTCTTCAGCTCAGTGAGACCCCTGTGCTTTGCTTGGGTGCCGTCTCCTGGTGTCACGGTTTGGGAAGTGTCCTGAGGAACAACACTTTTTTTTTTTTTTTTTTGCTGTCAGTGCCTGAAAATGGCTCATGCATTTTGTTCAGTTTAGTAGACAGTCAAAGAGAAAGGGCAAATCCAGTAGCAGTCAGTCAGGTTGGGATGTGGAAGTCTCAGTCTCTTATTTAGATTACTTTTCTGGTAGAAAAAAAGGAAAGAATCTGCCAAAAATCTCACTTTTATTATCTAGGTCGAAAGTTACATCTGAAGAGAATATGTTAAGTTGTATTATCATACAGTTTGGTTGGAATTTTTTTTTTGCCCCCAAATTTGACACATAACTCATTATTAGGTTGATTCTAAGCATTAACTTATGGTTAGGTTTACAATCCAAATTTGTTCACCAGTGTATTTTCTTAATTTTTCATCTTGTTTTTTAGATAAAAATTCAAGACTTTAAATGCTACAAAACTGTGATCTATATTTTATCTAGGTTTTTCTTTTCTTTAATTGTAATTTTTCCATTATCGTTTAGTCCCCTTATACTCCCCTACCCCAATCACCACACTGTTGTCCATGTCCATGAGTCCTTTTTCTTTTTTGTTCAATCCTTCCACCCCCTACCTTCCTCCTCCCCTTAGCTGTCATCCTGCTCTCTATCTATTTAGGTTCATTTTAAATGGGCTTTTTCTAGAATAATTTCTTCTCTCGTATCAATGAGCCTCTTTCCCCCTACTGCCGTGTATGTGTTAATACATAAAATTTCAGATGTTATTTGAGAAAACAGTTGCACCTAAGACTAGTAGAATTAGTGTTTGTCTCTTTAGTGATCAAAATTTTGGTGAAAAATAGCAGTTTCATAGCAAATTGATCTTCCCAAGATTTAGGAAGTCATGTGTTATACGGAAATTAATTTTTTCCCATAATGGTGTTGGCCTTGGAGTTTGAGGAAAGCTTCTCTGGTCTTCCCTGCTGTGCGGTGCTGATGGAACTACTTTTGTATCTGAGTTACATAACTTGTAAACAGAAGAGGTTCCCAAATGCTGTTGTAAAATGCCTCTCGGTTTTGTTTCCGCAGTTCTTCTTGGATCCCTCGTGGGAATTACATAGAGTCAAACCGTGATGACTGCACCGTGTCTCTGATCTACGCTGTGCACCTTAAGAAGTCAGGTTACGTCTTCTTTGAGTACCAGTACGTCGACAACAACATCTTCTTTGAGTTCTTTGTAAGGCCTTTTATATTCTGAAGTTTACTTTTTATGGGACATTTATGTAAAATTTGCCTTAGTCCGTTGTTTCCATCACACTTTATGCCTCCTCAGTTTTGTGTGTGTTTGTTAACTGACACTTTTGATACTAAAAGGAAACTTTACTTTTTTCTACAATATTTTATTTCCTGGTGAATCATGCCTCTTTACCTCTGAGCCCTTGCCTTATAGAGTGACACTCATTTAACTGTTGGTTGTAATGATTAGCCAGCCATTTGGTGTAGACATTTTACGTGACAAACATTTTCCTTACGATTCCTTTTCAATTGTGATTTTTGTAACTACAGATGCTATTTTGTTAAAAGTGTCTTTGCCAGTGTTAGTTTTGTTTAAAGTGGTTCTTCTTCCTCTCTGCAGTTTGAAATGTTTGAATTATTTATGTGTAGTCATGGGCAATATTGCAGAGATAGAAGTGGATGTATGTTTCTGATCCTGTCAGTTTTGCCCCATCTGAAGGAGTACGGGATGGGACTGTTGATGTCTCTGGAAGAGATTAGATAGGATTACAGAATACAGGATAAAATCGCAGTCTAACAGAATTGGCTGTTATCTTTGAAGCTGCTTAACTATTTTATATAGACTGTAGCTAATGTAGCAAATATTTGTCGTGGCCGTGACTGAAATGTTTGAGAAAATATTTTCAGAGAGACCTTGTGTATTTAAAAAAGTGTGTGCTGTGCAAATAACTGGCAAAATATCTTGTCAAATGTTTGTGTGGTACAGATTTCAGGAGGAAGTGTTCTAGCAATTCTAAAACAAATATATATTGGTCTCGATAGTGGAAGTTTCTAAATCAAAAGTTTGGGAGGAAGAGAAATTTTTGATGAAAGTGTGAACATTAGATTTGAAGTCTGGACATTCTGGCCCTAGTCCCGTGTCAGCTGTGGGTTATTGAGCAACTAAGTTAACTTCTCAGCCCTCAGCATTCACTTTTGTAAGGTGGATTGTGTGACCAGACCTTTCAAGGAGCCCACCGAGCTCTCATATCCTTTGATGAGTTTAAGACGTTAGGCAACATTCAAACGGATGTGCTTTTTAAGCTGCATTTTGTTTGCAAAACACTTCTCAGAGTGAAGTTGTTACCTATTTGATAGGACAGTTTTGCAATATTAGTAAAACTAAAATAAAGTTAAGAAGCAGGGTAACTATATAATTGTTTGAGTAAGAGGTTGGTTTTGTGCTGTCCGGCGAGGGCTTTGAGAGGTGTCAGTAAAGGTGCTCTAGGGGCATGGAGTTTCATGACTATCTTGCAATAATGCCCTTGTTCTTCTGGTTATAGACTGAAAACGTATGGTAAGTTCCCGTTCCTTCTTTTACTGGTATTTCAGCTTCATAGGTTGTGATTTTTTGATTCAGAGGGACAGGAGCTCATGCTCACCTTGCCAAGGGTTAAGGGAAAGACATTGAGGACCAAAAGATGCAGTCATTCCTGTGGACATTACATAATTTAAAACAATAAAGTGTTTAATCTTAGGATGGTGTGGGACTTTTATTCAGCTCTGCTCCCCCCTCCCCCCTTATTAAATGGTGAGACTGAAACCTAGAAAGAGTGAGTGACTGGACTGAAGTTACACCATTGCTAGTCACTTTGAGAATGAGTAACAGAGCTCAGGTTTCTAGAATGCGGGGAGAAAGAAGGTTATGATGACACATGATGTCTGATGTTGGCTGAGGTCAGCTTATCCAAACACTGACCTCCAAAGGTCTATGCTGGGTCCATATCTGTTTTAAAATGGCTTAACACTTAGATGAAAATAGCCATGAGGCTTATAATATAAATAAAATAGTTAAATTCAATTAAAGCCAATATCCTCAGTAATGGAAATTCTTTGGTATTTGCCTGGTAAAGGGTCTATTTTCTAGTTAGTAAGTCTTTCGGAAATTTCTCAGTTGGAGAACATGTTCATGTTCAGCTGTCTGTAAAGTGGTCAAGAGGATGAATGAAGTAGCAAAATGATTTAGAAAGAAAGGAATAGCCATTTGGGTGGAAGTAGCATAGGTGAAGAGAACCTATTTTAACCCTACTTTGTTGCTGACTATTGTGCAATATCATTCTAAAGATGGCCTAACCTTCGATGTTCCCATCTTCTTTGTAGACCTGGAAGAGTAGGGTCTCCAACCTCAGGCATTTTGGAAGCATTTTTTGGAGAGCACAGTGTTTGGTGCTAAACCTATTAGCGGTAGCCTTTTGACTTGGTGTGGCAGATGATTGGTGTTTACCCTCAGATAGGAATTTGGGGCTTTGGCTGCAGTCACAGACCCGTACATTTGGACTCAGTAGTTGGGAATGGAAATGAACAAACAAAAACCCTTTATTTATCAACTTAAGATTTTACTGCCCCAAACATTGTAAAAAATAAACTTAGTTTTTATACCATTGGGTCTGCATGGTGAATGCAAGCTTTTAAAACAGTTTGGTAAGATTTTTATAACTACTTTTTCTCTGTAAGTGGATTTTCAGTATTAACTACTTGTTCCTTCTTTCCCTTATCCAGCCCCCTCCTTACTTTTCAGTGAGCTAGCCTTTTTGTAAAAATAATGACAATGGTTTACCTACAACCTCTCCCTCATATGCAGTTGTCACTTAGACTTTGGAGGCCATGATGTACTTTCTTGTAGAGAGGTACTCATGGGCATTGGTTAATGTAGGTATTGAAAGAAGCTCCTGCAGCCTGTCCTGTGCAGAGTACACAGTCAATACAGCCGTCATTCACCAGCCGTTCTGTTGGCCCCGCAGATTCAGAACGATCAGTGCCAGGAGATGGACACCACCGCCGACAAGTGGGTCAAGCTCACCGACGGCGGCGAGTGGGGCTCTCATTCTGTAAGTCTCCCTTTATTCTCTCTGCCACCAGCTGTTTTTCCCTTCCTTTTCCAACCTTTCTAAAAAGTTTACTTTAGCAGCAAAAGAAAAAAAAAGGTTTCACAACTGTTTATTAATTTAGACAATTTCCAGAGAAGAAGTTTTATGGATTCAGTCTCTAGGTAAATTTTCTTACCTTTCTCTATCTCCTTAGGCTCTTTTATTTCTCTCTCCCATCATACTCCAACTTTTCTCCTTTCCAAAGGGGTACTAACAAGAAATGAAGATAATCAAATGAATATACAAAACCTCTGGGTATGTAACCTTACAGATGCTCCTGTCATGGGAGAGAAAATTGATGGCTCTTGGTGTAGGAAGGACCCTTATGTTCCTTTCATCTAGCGTTCTTTGCAGTCTCCACAATAAGTGACTTTTCAACAAGTTAATCTTGTTGGGGTCTGTGCTGACCGTATGGTTGGGTAGCTCTGATTACCAGAAAATTCATCTCTGTTTGGAACCAAAACCTTCTTCCTATCTGTTTACCACTGATTGGTCAAAGTTTCATGCCCTCTGAAAAATGCCTTCATGTTGAGTAAAGTAACTGCCTAGTTCTCCACACATAACTGAATGCTTGAACACAAATATCGGGTAACACACTCAGTGTATCTGTTAGAATTTGAGGCACTTCCTTTGGAGTGAGACGTGCATTTAAGATCCAACTCTGGCTTAGAGTAGCTGTGTTTCTTTAGGACATTGGTTAATCTTTTTGAATCTGGGTGATTTTTTTTTCCCATGGAAGAAAAGGGATCGTTCTTGCAGAGTTAAATGAAATAGTGTATGGGAAGGGCCTGTGCAGTGTCCACAATGTACACTAAGCTCTATTTCAATGAGTGAAGATGCATCCTTGCCTTTGTGTTGTAACAGGTGCCCGATCTTGGAGTGAGTGATTGGTACACAGTGTGCCGTTCTGAGTGTTTTTTGATCTGTATGCCTGGAAGTGACATTAGTACCACTTAAGATCTATTTGCCTAAGCACTCAGTCACTTGGGCTTTGAAGGTACAAATAATCCTTGGCAACAAATATGCTTTCTCCCCATATAAAGTCTTCATATAAGACGGAAGTACTTAATGCACTACTTCTCTGAATCTCTGGTAAGGTGAAGTGGTTGGATGGGTTTTAGGTTTACACGGCTTGAATTTGGCCAGCCAGAGACTGCCCCAGGGAATAAGGGTGGCAGATGAGAAAGCAAGGCACCCTTCAAATTAGTTTGCTTGCCTGAATCAGCATAAAATTTCTCAGAAAGGTAGTTTGATTTATAATTAGAAAAATGCCCTGGTGGCAAAGAAAGAGGTGTTGGACATAGTATCATTTAAGTTCTAAAGTCATAGAGTTAAATTGGGTTATTCTTTTTTTGGAATATTTTTTTATTTGTTTTATTTTAATTATTGTTCAAGTACAGTTTTCTGTCTTTTACTCCCATCCCAGCCCACCCCCTCAGTGCTCCCCACCTCCCTCTTATTTCCACCCCCCTTAGTTGTTGTCCATGTGTCCTTTATACTTGTTCCTGTAAACCCTTCCCCTTTTCCCCTGAAATTCCCTCCCCTCTCCCTTCTGGTTCCTGTCAGCCTGTTCTGTATTTCAGTGTGTTTGGTTATATTTTGCTTGCTTGTTTGGTTGTTTAGCTTCCTGTTAAAGGTGAGACCATATGGTATTTGTCTTTCACCGCCTGGCTTATTTCACTCAGCATAATGCCTTCCAGTTCCATCCATGATGTTGCAAAGGGTAGTAGCTCTTTCTTTCTTTCTGCTGCATAGAATTCCATTGTGTATATGTACCATAGTTTTTGGATCCATTCATTTACTGATGGGCACCCAGGTTGCTTCCAGCACTTGCCTATTGTAAATTGTGCTGCTATGAATATTGGGGTGCATAGGTTCTTTTGGATTGGTGTTTTAGGGTTCTTAGGATATAATCCCAGCAGTGGAATTGCTGGGTCAAAAGGTAGATCCATTTTTAGTTTTCTTAGAAAATTCCATACTGTTTTCCATAATGGTTGTACCAGTCTGCAATCCCACCAACATTGAACTAGGGTCCCCTTTTCCCCACAACCTCTCCAGCACGTGTTATTTGTTGCTTTATTTATGATAGCCATTCTGACTGGTGTAAAGTGGTATCTCATTGTGGTTTTAATTTGTATCTCTCTGATAGCTAGTAATATTGAGCATCTTTTCATGTGTTTCTGGATCCTCTGTATGTCCTCCTTGGTGTAGTGTCTGTTCAAGTACTTTGCCCATTTTTCAATTGGGTTGCTTGTCTTCTTATAATGGAATTGTGTGAGTTCTTTATATATTTTGGAGATTAAACCTTTGTCTGAGGTATCATTGGCAAATATGTTTTCCCAAACAGTTGCTTCTCTTTTGATTTTAATACTGTTTTCTTTAGCAGTGCAGAAGCTTTTAATTTTGATGAGATCCCATTTGTTTATTCTTTCCTTTATGTCCCTTGCTCTAGGGGACATATCAGTAAAAATGTTGCTGCTTGAAATATCTGAGATTTTCCTGCCAATGCTCTCCTCTAGGGCTTTAATGGTTTCCCGGCTTATATTTAAGTCTATTATCCACCTTGAATTTATTTTTGTGTATGGTGTAAATTGGTGCTCAAGTTTCATTTTTTTGAACGTAGCTGTCCAGTTCTCCCAACACCATTTGTTGAAGAGGCTATTTTTTGTCCATTTTATGTTACTGCCCCCTTTGTTGAATATTAACTGACTGTAGAGATGGGTTTATTTCTGGGCTCTCTGTTCTATTCCATTGGTCTATGTGCCTGTTTTTATGCCAGTACCAGGCTGTTTTGATTACAGTGGCTTTATAATACAGTTTGGTATCAGGCATTGTGATCCTTCCTACTTTGTTCTTCTTTCTCAAAATTGCAGTTGCTATTTGGAGTCATTTATGGTTCCATATAAAATTTTGAAGTGTTTGTTCTATGTCTGTGAAATATGCCATTGGTACTTTAATAGGTATTGCGTTGAATCTGTAAATTGCTTTGGGTAGTATGGTCATTTTGATGATGCTAATTCTTCCAGTCCACGAACATGGTATATGCTTCCATTTGTTTGTGTCTTCCTTGATTTCTTTCTTCAGTGTTGTGTAGTTTTCTGCATACAGGTCTTTAACCTCCTTGGTTAGGATTATTCCTAGGTATTTTATTTTTCTTTTTGCTATATCGAATGGGATTTTTTTCTTGATTTCTGCTTCTGCTGTTTCACTGTTGGCATACAAAAATGCCTTTGATTTCTGGATATTGACTTTGTATCCCGCTGTTTTGCCAAATTCATTTGTTAGTTCGAGCAGTTTTTTGGTAGAGTCTATAGGATTTTCCATGTACACTGTCATATCACATGCAAACAGTGACAGTTTTGTTTCCTCCTTTCTAATTTCGATACCTTTTATTGGCTTTTCTTGTCTGATTGCTGTGTCTAAAACTTCCAATACTATACTGAATAAAAGTGGTGAAAGTGGACAAACTTGTCTTGTTCTTGACCTTAGTGGAAAAGCTTTTAGTTTTTGCCCATTGAGTATGATATTGGCTGTAGGTCTCTCATCTATGGCCTTTATTATGTTGAGGAATGCACCCTCTATTCCCATTTTGCTGAGTGTTTTTATTATGAATGGGTGCTATACCTTATCAAATGCTTTTTCCACATCTATGGATATGATCATGTGATTTTTGTGTTTTCTTTTATTTATGTGGTGTATTACATTTACTGATTTGCGAATATTGAACCATCCTTGCATCCCTGGGATGAATCCCACTTGGTCGTGGTGTATGATCTTTTGATGTATTGTTGGATGCAATTTGCCAATATTTTATTGAGGATTTTAGTGTCTATGTTCATCAGTGATATTGGTCTGAAGTTTTCTTTCTTTGTTGTGTCTCTATCTGGCTTTGGAATTAGGATGATGCTGGCTTCATAAAAAGAGTTGAGGAGTTTTCCCTGCTTTTGGATTTTTTGGAATAGTCTGTGAAGAATAGGGGTTAGCTCTTCCTTAAAAACTTTGTAGAATTCTCCTGTGAAACCATCTGGTCCAGGGCTTTTGTGTGATGGGAGTTTTTTGATTACTTCTTCAATTTCCACTGCTGTTATTGGCCTGTTCAGGTTTTCTGCTTCTTTTTCATTGATTTTTGGAAGATTATATTTTTCTAGAAATTTGTCCATTTCACCTAGGTTTTCAAATTTCTTGGCATGCAGTTCTGCATAGTAATTTCTTACAATCCCTTCTATTTCTGTGGTATCAGTTGCAATCTCTCCTCTTTTGTTTCTGATTGTGTTTATTTGTGTCCTCTCTCTTCTTTTCTTGATGAGCCCACTTAAAGGCTTGCCTATTTTGTTTATCTTTTCAAAAAAAAAAAAAGCTCCTACATGCATTGATCCTTAGAATTGTGGTTTTAGTCTCTATGTCATTAATTCTTCTCTGATCTTGGTTATTTCCTTCCTTCTACTTGCTCTGGGCTGTCGTTGTTGTTGTTCCTCGAGTTCTTATAGGTGTAGAGTTGGGTTGTTTGTTTGAAATGTTTCTGTGTTTTTTAGGTAGGCCTATATTGCTATGAATTTCCCTCTCAGGACTGCCTTTGCTGTGTCCCATAAGTTTTGGATATTTGTGAGTTCATTGTTGTTTGTTTCCAGAAATTTTTGATTTCTTCCCGAACTTCATTCTTGACTCATTAATGGTTTAATAGGTATTAAATCCCATGCTATTCAATCTCTATGATTTTTAGTGTTTGGGTTTTTTCCCTTGGGGTTGGTTTCTAGTTTCAGTCCCTTGTGGTCAAAGAAAATGCTTGGTATAATTTTGATTTTCCTGAATTTGTTTAGGCTTGTTTTGTATCCTGTCATGTGGTCTATATTGAAAATGTTTGACGTGCACTTAAAAAGAATATGTATTTAGCTTCTTTGGGATGAAAGGGATCTATATATATCAGTTAAGTTCATTACATCTAGGGTGTTGTTCAATGACACAGTATCTTTGTTGATGTTTTGTTTGGAAGATTTGTCCATTTTTGACAGTGGGGTATTAAAATCCCCTACTATAATTGTGTTGCTGTCAATATTTTTCTTGAAGTCCTCTAAGATTTTCTTTATGTATTTGGGTGCTCCTATGTTGGGTGCATGGATATTTATAATGTTTATGTCTTCTTGGTGGATTCTTCCCTTGAGTATTATGAAGTGACCTTCTGAGTGTCTCTTTATGGCCCCTTTTTTGTAGTCTATTTTGTCTGATATGAGTATTGCTACCCTGGAGTTTTTTTTCTGGCCATTTGCTTGGAAAATTTGTTTCTAGTCCTTCACTTTCAGTCTTTCTAGGTCTTTTGTCCTGAGATGGGTCTCTTATAGGCAGCATATGTGTGGGTCATGCTTTCTTATCCATTCAGCTATTCTATGTCTTTTGATTGGAGCATTTAATCCATTTATGTTTAAGGTTGTTATTGATAGGTTCTTATTCATTGCCATTTTTGTACTCGTGTTCCTCTCTCTCTCTTTTCCTTCCTTTCCTTAGAGCAGTCCTTTTAGTGTCTCTTGCAGAGCTGGTTTGGTGGAGGTGTATTCTTTTAGACTTCTTTTGTCTTGGAAGCTCTTTATTTGGCCTTGTATCTTGATTGAGAGCCTTGCTGGG
Source organism: Sturnira hondurensis (assembly GCF_014824575.4). Classification (NCBI taxonomy): domain Eukaryota; kingdom Metazoa; phylum Chordata; class Mammalia; order Chiroptera; family Phyllostomidae; genus Sturnira; species Sturnira hondurensis. The sequence goes on from NW_028089093.1 coordinate 5,249,691, forward strand.
TAAAGTAGCCTTGGTTACAGGCCTCTGGTTTTCATTACTTGGCATATTTCTTGCCATTCTCTTCTTGCTTGGAGCGTTTCCATTGCAAAATCAGCAGCTAACCTTACTGGGGCTCCCTTATATGTTATTTTTTTTTCTACCTTGCTGCCTTTAGGATTCTTTCTTTGTCTTGAAATTTTGCCATTTTTACTATGATGTGTCTTGAAGTGGGCCTCTTTGGGTTCCTCTTGATTGGGACTCTCTGTGTTTCCTGGATTTGTGTGACTTTTTTTCTCATCAAATTAGGGAAGTGTTCCATCATTACTTTTTCAAATCGGTTTTCTATCTCTTGCTCTTCTTCTTCTCCTTCTGGTATCCCTATTATACGGATATTATTATATTTCATATTGTCTTGCATTTCTCTGAATCCCTCTTCATTCTTTCTGAGCCTCTTTTCTTTTTCTTGCTCTTTCTGGGTGTTTTTTTCGACTTTGTCTTGTAGCTTGCTGATCTGATCTTCTGCTTCATCAATCCCACTTTTGATGCCTTGTACTATGTTCTTCAGTTCAGAAATTATGTTCTTCATTTCCTCTTGGCTTTTGTTGATAGTTTGTATTTTCTTTTTCATGTTGATATAGTTTGCAGTGAATTCATTGTAGTTTCCTTGTAGTTTCTGGTAGCTCATTGTAAGCTCATTGAACTTTCTGATAATCATTGCTTTGAACTCCATATCTGATAGTTGAGTTGCCTCTATTTCCTCTGGCATTCTTTCTGAGACTTTTTCCTTTCCTTTTGAAGATTATTTTTTGTCTTCTCATTGTTTATGAGCCTCTTCTTGTTAGCTTCAGCTTCTTAAATTGATTTGTTCTGGCTCCCTGGGTTAATGGTGTGAACTTCTGTGGTAGAATACCTGTGAGATTCAGTGGTGTAGTCTTCTTGATCTCCCCAGCTCACTGGTCTTGGGCTGTCCTTTAAGTTGGCTCTGTGTTTGTCTTTAAGTTTTGATTGTTTTGGGGTCTTTCTTTTGTGGTTCCTTCCTACCAATTGGTTAACTAATGGTCACTCTGTCCACCACCTCTTGTAATTTGTTGGGCTGGTGAGGGCAGGTTATGTTGAAGCTACTTCTTCCATGTATACAAGATTTAGAGGATTCTCTTTTGCTCTTCTTTAGTTATTTGTACTGGGTAGTTTCTCCACTATCTAGTTGTATTTCCAGATAGGTTCTGGATTGAGGTTAGTGTGGTTTTCACTTCCTCCTTCACCTTCTTCTGTTGTTATCTGTTTGTGGTTCCTTTGTCATTGGGTTTCCTCTTCCAGTGGGTATCCTGGTGTTCACTGCTTCCACCTACTCTTTTTTGTGATCAGTTGGAGGGGAGGGAAAAATGGTTTATGACAGCAGGAGAGTATTCTGTGATATTTACAGTAGCAGCCAGTAGAGAAGAGATAGGAGATCCTTTGGCTAAGTATAGTATTATTTGTGATCTTCAACCCAACTAGCCGCTTGTAAGAAAAATGGAAAGAAGATACGAATATTGTTGGGGAGGGAAGAATTGTGAGTTGAATCTAGAAAGCAGTGAGGTTGTGGGAGGTCAGATTCTGAGGTAAGATGAGAATAAAGGATAGTAAATAGGTGTAGTATGTGAGAGAATAGAGTTAACCACTACAGTAATAGAGTTCAGGAAACTGAAGTGGGCTAAGATCTGGGAGGGGTGTTGTGAAGTATTTACAATTGTGTGGAACTGCTATTATTTACAATAGTATTATAGTAACAATCATATGACAGACTCTATATGACAGACTCATATGACAGACTCTATATGATAACATGAATAGGGGTATAGAACTTTGAGTAGTGTGCTAAAGGAACACAAGTGACATGAAGGACAGTAAATTAGCAATACCCCATGGAAGGCAGAACAGGGGAAACCTGTCAAATGATATAATATACCCAGCCAAGCAAAGAAGACTACAGAAAGAAGAGGAATACAAAAATACTATTAAAGGAAAAGATGTAAGAATAATGAAAAAATAATACAAATATGCAGTAACTTGTAGTTTCTCTGCAATAGCAAAGTGAAAATTGTCTCACTGTCTCAACTGTTGGGATGCCCCCTCTTTGGGTCCAACTCTGGTTTTTTCACCGTTCCAAGTTTTTTGTCTCACTTGTGGGTATTAAAAAAAGTCAGGAGAAAGGAGGAAGAAGAAATAATGGAAAGAAAGGAAGAAGGAATAAAACAAGAAAGAAAGGAAAAGGTACTGAAAGATAAAACAATTATAAAAATTAGAAAAATGAAAGATTATTTAAACAAACAAACAAACAAACAAACAAAACTCCTCTTGTTGGTTTCAAGCTGGCCAAACGGGTTTTTCTGGTCTTGCTGGCTGCTGCAGGCTGAGGGGTGATTGGTGTGGCCTTTCTCCCTTCCCAGTCTTGTGAGCCCTCTCCCAAGAGCTAGTCTGGAGTCTCTCCCCAGTGCCCCATGTTGGGGATCCAGGTGTTCTTTAGAGTACTCTTTCCCGGGGTGGGGGGGGCTCTGCCATGAGCTGGGGTGTGGATGCGCCCACCTGGACAGGCTGCCTTGGTCTAGCAGGTTTGGGTGTGACCCCTTCCCAGTGCTATGGGGGGACGCAGGGCCTTCCGCCCAACCTCGGGATCACTGCTGCTTGGCTGCGTGGGGAGTAGGCCCTAGGCTGTCGCAGGAGAATTCCCCAAACAGTTTTTCTTTTTGAGAAATCTTTCCTACTCAAGCCTGCCACTCAGTACAGCCCAATTCTCCAACCAGACCAGGAACTATCAGGGTGTGTGCGCGTCACTTTGGGGCTCTCAAATCTCCCAAGCCATCGACCACAGACTCCACAGGTGATCATGGCCCTTGTATGTTTGCCTCTTTGTCCTTAGTCCCCTCTCTGCAGCTTTAAGCGACTAGGTCTCTCCTGGTGCTGCTCAAACTGTGCTAGGCCAGGGAGGGAGGGAGCAGTTGACCCGGCTCTCCCCCAGGGACTCTGTGGCAGGCCCCACCGCTCCCAGGAGTCTGTGGTAGACACAGCACTGGGTGCCAGGCCGAGGCCACAGCCACCCCTGTCCCCGTGATGGTCCCTGGGACCTTATTGTTCTGCAGCAGTCTCCTCACCATCTGGTTTTTTAGTGTCCACTATACTTTTTGGTCTCTTATTTTCATATATGCTGGGGTACTGTTGACTGTTTACTCTGTTCCTCCATAGAACGGTCAGGTTTTTTTCTGAATTGGGTTATTCTATAAAAACAATTCTATTTTCTGTTGTTGCAGTTGTAGTATTGTTTATTAAATACATTCAAAAAGAAGCAAACCCATTCTGTTGTCTTTTGTTCTCAGCACTGAAATCTACTTATGAATAGTAGCATCCAACACATATATAATTGGGCCAAATGCCTTTTACTCTCTAAAATAAGTCCATTTTAAATATAAACCAAGACTTCATGCAGATGGTTTGAAAACCACTTTATCTTTAGACTTGAGAAATTTCCTTTCCTTCTTTGTTACTCTATTTCTTGGATTGACAGAGTTTTTTTTTTAAAGATAATTTGAACTTCAGCAGAGCTTAGGTCTGAATTAACAGTGGACTTATATTTGTGGGTTCCAAATTCATGGTGTCTGGAATGCAAAAAAATTGTAATGCAAAGAAAATTGTGTCAGAGATTAGCTTTCAGGTATGGTCGGATGTAGCATGGCTTGTCTGACCTGAGTGTCTTGTGTTTTTCTTTCCAGGTAATGCTAAAATCTGGCACAAACATATTATACTGGAGAACTACCGGCATCCTGATGGGTTCTAAGGCAGTCAAACCAGTTTTGGTAAAAAATATCACAATTGAAGGTATTTCTCAGTGATCTGTTTTAGTAGTCAGCTATCACATTTTATATTGAGTTAAAATATTGATTGCATTTTTGGTTTGGCTGGCTCAAAGGTTTATGGGACAGGAACTAATATGTTAGGTATATATAGGCCTAGAGTTCCTGGTTTTATTCCTAGCAAGTTGACTGGCTTTTTGTTTTTTGTTTTGTGCCCTGAAACTGAATTATTTAATCTAGGTAAAAAAGTAAACATGATGACAATTTTAAGTGTCTCTAAATAAAAGAAAAACATCTTTGTTAATTAGAGTCTGCTATTCATTTGTGCTAGTCCCTGGGTTTACTCAGGTTGCTGCTGTATCCATAAAAATAACAATAAAATAAACATCATGGCCTGTCTGCTAAATCTCTTGTGCTTCTTTTGAACCAGCTAGGCATTTGGGGCCCAGGAGAGTGGCCAGTAAACCCTGGCATTATTCATTCTCAGGGCTACTTCTAATTAAAGTAGTGATTCTTCTTTATTAGAGTTTGGCTGGTATTTTAATATTTTAAAATTGTACTTATTCCTGGAATGGTCACTATTAATAATTAGTCGTAGCGACATCTTCTGGCAAAATCTGGAATTACAAACCAGGAGAAAAGTCAAGCCCTTCTTAGGGCTTCTTGAGTCTTGTCTATGACTTAGTGAGCAGTTGATAAAGAGGAAACAAACAAGTGGCTGCAGAGATTAGAGAAAATGGTAGCTTGTAGAATAGGAGAGGACCTTACAGTTTAGTCCACTTATAAGTTCATGGAGTTGTCTTTTGACAACTAAGTTTATGCAGTTACTATACCTCTAAGAAATGTCAGTCTCTTGTTTAAGTGTTTGCTTCTCTTAGTGTGTTTTATTCAGTGTCTAGCCCAGTTCCTTGCATGCGGGAAACACTTGCTTGGTGTAGTGAGATAAAGAATTTGGGCAGAGCTTACTGTCAGTAATTCTCTCTCACTAGAAGCTGCAAAAGATGCTGATTTGCTTGCTGTTGTTGGGTCCTTGCTCCCACCCTCTGTTTGTCATTGCTCCCAGGGGTGGCATACACATCAGAGTGCTTTCCGTGCAAGCCAGGCACCTTCAGCAACAAACCAGGGTCATTCAACTGCCAAGTGTGTCCCAGGAACACCTACTCTGAGAAGGGAGCCAAAGAATGCACAAAGTGTGCAGAGGACTCCCAATTTTCAGGTAGGTCTAGTCCCCGCCAGCTTATGCCCTTCATTCTTTTCTTTTAAGATTTCCATTTGTCAGCGTACAGTCATAAGCCAGAAGTCACCCATAAGTAGGACAGGAACAATGGGGCGGACAGACAGCAAAATGCTGAAGTGAATCAGCATTGAATGGATAAAAACAACTTCTTCTGTCCTTTTCTGCATGACTTCCCCTTGTGTCTGTAATTTTTCTCTTCTATGCCCCACAAGTAACTGTTTGCTGTGCTTACACTAATCTAGATTCATGTTTTCAGATGATCTGTGGGCATAGAGATATATTTAGAAACTATTAATTTATTCCAAAGTTACAATTGTAGTGATAACAGAATAAATCATGTCTTCTTGGAAAAACAGTGGTCTGCCCCCTGCATGTCCTGGACGCACTCACTGCTTCAGTGAAAATAAGAATGTGAGCCCTCACCTTCTTTAGGTCTAGCTAGTTCTACCTCAATTCTTCCGTAAAGTGACTTTTCCTTTTGGTCTTTTGTGTGTGTTTGTTTTGGTTTCCCCCTTTCAAGTCACACAGGACTTGACTCATGTCTGAAATGCATTCTTCTGTTGCAGAGGAAGGGTCCAGTGAGTGTGTGGAGCGCCCGCCCTGTACCACAAAAGACTACTTTCAGATCCACACTCCATGTGATGAAGATGGAAAGGTATTGACAGTGATCAGTGGGCTCCGTTTCATATCTACTCAACCCTCTTCCCGATTTGTCAGACTCTAAATTGTGGACGAGAGAGTTCAATGAGCTGATTTATAACACATGTATGTAAAGTAGGGCAGAGGAAATTCAATAATGTATGTTCTGAAGCCTGCCTTCCTGGCTTTGATTTTTTAATCTATTAATTAGTGCTGTGGGCAAGTTATTTGCTGTCTCTAAGTCTCAGTTTTTTCACTTTTAAAATAGGGATAATAACTGTTCTATTTCACGGGGTTGCTCTGAGAGTGTGAGGTAGTCAACTTGAGGTTCCTATGCAGTGCCTATTGAGTGCTCAATAAATTGCTGCCAATTTTAACAGTTATATGTTTTTAAAAATAACATCAGGAGAAGCACAGTTTTAAAATGTGTCCTGAGACTACACAGTAAGTCTTCAAATTGTTGATAGGTTTTGGGACCAAGTAAAGAGATGTGTAACTCAACTACTTTTACCATACGTTGAGCACCTGTAGCATTTCATTAGTGTTATAATGCAACAATAAAGGATGTTGAAAGCAATGACTTTATTGGGGGACCTGTTGTATCCTGTAACTTCTCTTTGTTTGATTTCTCAGTAGGTTCTGGCAATAGAAAAGCCATGCAGCCATTGGCTGATTTACTTATGGCAGATGACTGTGTAATTGCCCTTAGACAATGCAAAGTAATTACCATATAAACGACATTGAGCCAGAGGGAAAGCGCAGCCATAAACTCTGCAGTTGACCTGCCATTCTCTTATTTAAAAGGTGGTTGCTGTACCAGCCTCTTCCACAGGAAAAGCCGAGATCAGAGCAGCTTTGGTGGAGCATTCTTTCCCTGTGTTTGCATCTTCCCAGTCATGGCATTTAATTTCTTGACCTAGTTTGGAAAATGTACATAGTTGTCAGTATTTCTTTATTTTCTCAAGTTTTTATCCCACAGTCTGGATCCACAGTTTTTGTATGGTTATTATTCTTATTCATAGCCCTTAAATGTTTTTTAAAGGCATTTACTTTTGAATGCTTAAGACAAGGCCACTCTGCTATTTGCATTCTAGTATCTGAAGTACTTACTAATGCAGAATAATTTGAGGGAAGGCCAGTTTAGATTGGTGGAAAAGTTCCGTAATTAGAACTGCTTCTATTATTTTTAATAAAAACAGTGATTGAAACTAACAGCTGTAAATAACAAGGAGCTATGAAGGGCGATCTTGGTGGCCCCACAATAATGGCAGAGTATGAGCTGATTTTACTTAGAAAATGTATGTAGAGGGCCACTGAGGTGGGTTGAAATAATTTGGAATAATGTTCCTTTAGTTAAGGTTTTCCTACCTGAACTTGCCTTATTAATAAGTAAAGGCAATTAAATTCTATATAATAATTACTAATTCAGCATTACTGAAGCTTAAATGAATGGAATCTAATATACAAATGAATCTTGTTTTTGCTATAATAAAAATATTTAGGAGTCATCTTTTTATTATTTCAATGAGTGGTGTGATAAAATCTAGTTGACTTGGACCTAAAGGGAGTGGGGTTGTATAATGCATGTAGAATGCAGAGCACACACACACATATGTGCACACATGTGCACCCACAAGCATGTTGTGTACACATACAACACATGTTTTTCTGTTGATCTGGGTGAACTCTTAACCTGGTTTTGTTATAGAGCAAAACAATGGACTAGCACTCCATAAATGCAGTGATTTTTTAAAAAGTGATTTAACACTTATTTGAAGATAAAGCTTCCTAACTTCAGGTGTAAACAAAAGTAATAGGAATTTAATTAAATAACATATAGTGAAAGTATAGATTAGACATGTGAATTTGAACGTTTCCTGTTTTTGTTGGTTCCAACATTTTCATTTGTTCTGGTTTCACCTTTTTAAAAAATACGTTATCTTGTTTGGAGTGTCCTGGCGATTTGCTGATGGTTTAGTGATGTTTCCCAGGTTGTTCGATGCCCGCCTGTCTTTGATCTCATTTTACCCTTGTTTAGAGAGAGGATCCTCAAGGGAAGTGGCTGCTGTGATATATAGACTTTGAACATTATACTTTGTGTGACAGGAATGTTACGAGTTTCTCTGTGCATTTTGAAGCTTAGTTATTTGATTGCTTCCTGCGTCCTGGGGACGTTTTTGAGGGAAATTTTAATTGGTAACTGGAACCATTCTTATCCTGATTAAGAGACTCTCATTAACATCATGAAAAATGTAGAGTGCCTATGCATTCATTCATGTATCCAGCGAATTTTACTGAGCACTGGCCACATGCAAAGTGGTGGGTGATGAGGGCAGAGCTTAGGGTAGGCAGAAGAATGTAAATGTCTGCACGGATTGTAGAGTAGAGGTGGTCAGACTTTGTGTCTCAGACTTGCCTGGAGGTTTCTGTCCCAAACTGTCTGTTTCAGTAGATCTAGGGCTGGGTCTGAGAAGTTACGTTTTTGAAGACGTTCCCAAGTGATTTGGATTCTGATGGTCTAGGAACCTAACAGTTTGAGTACCATTGGTCTAGGAAAAGATATCTTTTACAGGAAAAGATAGTAAAAAAAGGAATTATTATATCCAATTGTGCTTAGTACTTTTATGGAGAAGTCTTGAGTTTTATGTGGATCTGACCTAGTCTGCAGAGTTTCAGAACTCTGGATAAAACATAGGCAAGAGCTTGGGAGAGAGCATTTCTGGAAGAAGGAGCAGGATGGTGAAGTCCTGAGGTGGGAGGGGGTATGGGGAGAACTATGGAGATGGGAGTGTGACTGGAATGTGGGGTTGTGGGCGGGAAGCTGCATTGAGTACAGCTAAAGACACAGGCTAGTGCTAGACTTGGTATGGTTTCATAGTAGTGAGTTAATTTTCATATGTGCTTTGTTTTCAGAGAATGCTGAGAGCCCACTTTTTACGTACATTAAAGTACACTCATGTAGCTGTATATAAGCACATGGCCAGATTCAGTGCTTGAGATTTGAGGTCAAAAGAATGTTAGTCAGTGATAATGGGCAAGTATTCATGAAGAGAAGGCATCTTTAATGTTCGGAAGGTATTTGATAGAGCTTCTAATGGTCATCCTATGGATAACATAAAGAATTGTGGACTAAATGATATGGCTAAGTGGATATATGGCTAATTGAAGAATTCTATGTAAAATGTTTAATAAATGGATATAAACTAGGAATGTAGTTGATATTAACTAGGGGTACAGTTGGTATATTTATAGTTGATATTAACTAGGGGTATATTTGCCACAGGAATATAAATTTAACAGAGGGTTCATACATATTCCAACTCATACAAAGAAGATTATGAACTTAGATGACTTGAAAGATTTCATTTTAAAATTCTTAATTTGCATGAAGACAGCGGGAACAAGTAAGTATATCAACTTGTAAATTAGTGAAGCTGGGAAAAATGACAGAATTAAGACTGAAATAGATGCCAGTATGCTTGAACAATGAGGTTAGACTAGACAAGTCAAAATTTATTGAGTTAAAGTCTTGATATAAAAGTATTTAGGAAAGAGAAAACATTGCTAGCCAAAAAGATTTCTGAGAGAATCCAAGCTTGAGAAGACCCGACTCACCAAATAAAAAATGCATTAGCTACTTAAAGGGAAGAAACCTCCCAAGAGGACAGGGGATGAACTTGATTCTTAATTAAGCTGTTTGTTGTTGAAAAGCAGGTCTTACGTGTCTGTCAGACCCGCAAAAGTAGTCTCATAGCAACTTGCAAAAGTCAGGGGGATTAGGTTGTTTTTGTTAGACAGTCGGCAGTTTAGACAAAAGCCTTAGAGTTTTATTTAGTTTGAGTATTAGAACTAAACAAAGTAACTTTTGGGGGGGTCTGTTTTATCCCAGGGCAAAATATGGTGGGTTTTTTTGCCCCTCATTATGGGGTGGGATGCATGTTTCCTTGTGATGGTGGCAGCACAAGGTGTCAGATTTGTTTTCACACTTGGGATAATTATACAATTCTGTTAATGAATTTTAAAAATACTTTTCAGAAGTGGGATATGGGGAGGCGGGGCAGGAGGCTCTTGACGCATGAGACTGGGAAGTCAATATAGAGTGAATGATTTTATCAAGACTTTCTCTTGCTCTTTTTGCTCATATTCTTGGCTCCTTTGATTTCCATCTCAGGCAGGCTCTTTCCTGTGAAAGCCACTAACACCCTCACAACTTCTGATGGTAGGAGCACAGACCAAACTTTCAGAAAAGACTCTGATTGGCCCTGCTTGGACCGCAAGCCCATCTCAGATCAACCATTCAGTCCAGGCATGTGGTCTAATTGTGTTGGACAGCTTAGGTCCCCTGCTAGTCCCTGTGGCTGCGGAGCTACCCAGACATGTAACTCCGATTCTTTCAGTGTCGCACATGTCAGTTCCTTCAGAGAGAGAGATGGTGGTGTCTGTTACCACAGTAAAAAGAGAGTGATTCTGGGTATGTTCACAGAATGCAGGCACTCTTTTTTTAAAAAATAATTAATTTAAAATTTGATTTTAAGCTTGTCCTATGTTTAATTTTCTAAGGACCCTCCACATTGTTCTTCACAGCGGCTGTACCAATCCGCACGTCACCAACAGTGTATGAGGGTGCCCTCTTCCCCACGTTCTCACCAACACTTCTTTGTTGTTTTACTGATGGTAGCCATGCTGACCCGTGTGAGGTGGTGATATCTCATGTGGTTTTAATTTGCATTGCTCTGACCATTCGTGACATTAAGCATCTTCTCATATTTGTATTGGCCATGCGTATGTCCCCTTTGGAGAAGTGTCTATTCAGCTCCTTGCCCACTTTTTAATTTGGATTATTGGTTTTTATTTTGTTTGTTTGATGTTGAGCTGTATTCTTTATAAATTTTGGATATCAACCCCTTATCAGTTGTATGGTTGGTGAATATGTTCTCCTATTCAGTAGGTTGTCTTTTGGTTTCATTGGTTTTTGCTGTGCAAAAACTTTTTAGTTTGATCTAGTCCCATTAATTTGTTTTTGCTTTTGTTTCCCTTGCCCAAGGACATACAGCAGGAAAAAATATTGCTCAGATAAATGTTAGAGGTTTAACTGCCTAAGTTTTTTTCTAGGAGTTTTATCTTTTGAATCTTACATTTAACTCATTAATCCATTTTGAATTAAATCCATATTCTTGTATGTGGTATAAGAAGGTGTTTTAGTTTCATTTTTTTGCATGTATTGGTGCAATTTTCCAACAGCAGTTATTGAATAAATTGTCTTTACCCCATTGTATATTCTTGCTTCTTTTGTCAAATATTAATTGATCATATAGGCATGGATTTGTTTCTGGGTCTGCTGTTCTGTTGATTTCGGTGTCTGTTTTTATATCAGTACCATACTGTTTCAATTTATAGCCTTGTAGTATAGTTTGATATTAGGTAGTGTGATACCTACAACTTTGTTCTTCTTTCTTAAGATTGCTATGGCTATTTGGAGTCCTTTGTAGTTCCATATAAGTTTTTGGATTATTCTGTTCTGTGAAAACCAACGTTGGTATTTTTTTACTTGGTGTGTGTGAGTATGTCTTCAAACCTTGCCTCTAATTCTTTTTTTTAATCATCCGTGCAATTTAGGTATTATTTTACCTAGTTTGCAGATGAGAAAACTGAGGCTTAATCAAATTAGTTAAATAATTTATCTAAGGTCATAGCTTGTAAGTCTTAAAGCTGGAATTATACCCCAAATCTGTCTCCAAATCTGATGCTTATGTACCCTGTTCATGTACTTTTCTTCTTCATATTACAGCAGTTTGTGAATCTGTCTTCTTAAAGTTGTGTATAATCTCCTCCAGAACACCAATTTATCTTACTAGTATTAATAAGATAAAATTAGTATTAATTTTCCACAGTGCTTTTTCTACACCTAGTAGGTACTTACTACTTATTATTTCCTTATTATTTAAGAATTTCCTAAATAATCATTTGAAGAGAAGTCAAAGTCTGTAAAATCAGGTGAATTTACAGGAGATAAACCCCAGGGGTATGTAATGATTTTCTAACTGATTTTACAGAAGATAAACCCCAGGGGTATGTAATGATTTTCTAACTAGTAGGGCTGCTTAGTTGTGCTTAGTTGTGGAATGGCGTGTTTTGTCAAATATGATATTTCTTGCCGAGGCTGGAAGAGCGCCTAGTAGGAAAGGAAGCCTTCTTTTTTTTTTTTTTAAAGATTTTATTTATTTTAGAGAGGGAGAGAAACGTCAATGTATGGTTGCCTTTTGTGCATCCCCTGCTGGGAGTTGGCCTGCAGGGAATTGGACCACAACCCAGGCATGTGCCCTGACTGGGAATCGAACCGCGATCCTCTGGTTCGCGGGCCCGTGCTCAATCCACTGAGCTACACCAGCCAGGGCCAGAAGGAAGCCTTCTTGAGAGGAGACATTTGACCTGCGACGTTTTCATCTTTAAGTCTAGGAAACAGAGGGGTCATAGAGGGTTTGCTAGTGTTTGGGTATCAGATTATCTAGCGCGTTTCTTTGGCCTTTCGCAAACTTCAGTCTTATAAAGTAGTCTAAGTGCTCAAGGTCGGTAACGTGGTACTTCCGAGTTGCGTAGCAGGAGTAAGCCATAGGAGGCATTTAAAAATAGGCTAATAAAGGATGTGGGTTTTAGATCGGCCTTTCTTCCTATATGATTTTAGCAAGTTAAATATACTTGTGTCTTAATTAGGATGATGGGAAAAGAGCATGGCCTTTCTCAGTGACTAGGGATTTCTGAATTTGTTTAAAATAAAAATTTTATGATAGTCTTCTTTAAAATCTTTTAAAAAACAGTTTTGTTGAGACGCAATTCTGATACCATATCCTATATCCACTTTAAGTGTCAGTTCAATGTCTTCAGTATATTCACCCCGATGTAATTTTGGAACATTTTCTTGACTAAAATTCTGGCTAGAATTTCCAGTACAATGTCAAATCCCGATGAAAGTCTTCCACATAAAGGAAGAAGAGAACCCAGGCTTTTGCATATTTAGAAAGCAGACAAGTAGGTTACTACAGGGAAAAGACATAGCAGCAAAGGCTTCATTAAAAAAGTAATCCCTGCGAATGACAGTATAGAAATGGGTGGGCTCAGGATGCGTTCAGAGCACATGTGGATGTAGAGCATGGCTTTGACGCCAGGAATAGGCAAAACTTGACACAGTGGTGCACATAATCTCAAGAGAGACAAACGATGGGTTCCCAGTGGCTTTGCCAATAGGAAGGATCAAGGCTTACGAGCGGCAGAGGTAAGCAATAGCCTGGTTGGGGACATCTGAGCTGGAATGTCATGAAGCACCAGGCAGTCAGCTTGGAATGACAGTTGGTAGACCCTTTTTAAAGCATGTGCAATTAATGTATAATGAATCAGCCAGTCCACGAAGCCTTGGTGCATTTGTGCAGGGACATTTGAAGGAGGAAAGCAGGCAACCATGGACAAATTCAGTCTCAAATTTTGTCTAAATTTTTGTCCTCCTAGTCTTGAATTTTATTTCAATATAAGAACCAGCTTCCAACTGATACCTCCATGAGTATCAATAAGGCTTATTTTGTTCACGCTTAATAAAAAATATACTTGGACATTAGTTCCTCTACAGTCTTAATAGCAATCTGGTAAGTTCTGCTCTGTTAAGGTTTTGGTTTCATAAAAGATTTTATAATTTTATCTCAACTTGCCAAGGAGTGAGTTGCTTGTTGGTATTTCACCTGCACTGTGGGCCATCTGGTGCTACATGTCATTAATATTACTTATTAGCTTTTTCCAGTCAGCCAGACTTGAAAGCATCTGTCCCCATTAGAAAAAAAGGCGCAAAATCAGTCTGCTGTGTGAAGCAAGGCTTTGTAAACAAAAGTTGTATTACAGAGAATTTGAAATTTGACTTCTAAATGTTTGAATGGTTAAGGTGGGGCACATTTGCTTATTTTTAAACATTTATTGTGCTTGAATAGAACATCATGTGGTGAACTGACCTCTCAAAATACATTTGCAATATAATAGTTTAATATTTTCAAATCCCCATTCTCCTTGACTTATCTTACTTTACCATTTACTAGATCTGTTAAACAGCCTCAAGATCTGTTAAACAACCTTTTTTTGGGCAAGTTGTTTAACAGACCTTTTGAGCATCCTCATTTATAAACTCGAGGATAATGTTGTAATACTGACCTTCCAAAGTGAGGGGGGATTACATAGTGCACCCCCAAGGTCAGGCCTCAGTGCACAGCTTCAGAATTGTGCCCATGGCCCTGTGGGAACCAACTATTCCCAGCACTGCAGTAACTCACACAATACAATGCAGTTTTAATTAATGTCCCAATAAATCAGCAAATTTGTGAATTAGTGAGGACTGAAAAGTTGTTTCCTGTGCTTAAGCCAGAATTTAAAAGATGATCCCCTAAATACGATGATTTATTTTTGCTCAGATGCTCTGAACTTACTATTGCCTTTCTCAGAGGAGTTGAGAACCCCTTATGGATACAAGACCTAACTTATGTTTCTAGCTGTTTAGGAAGTTCTGTCAGGAATGGCTGTCATTTTACAGATGGCGGGAGAGCAGCAGACGGATGAAGTGGCTGGTTAGACTGTGTCATGATGTAGCTCGTAAAATGAACGCAAAAAGAGAGAGTTGAAAAATGAAAAAAAATATTTATAATTCTGTCAAGACTTATAACTTTCAAACCATTTTCTTAAGCATCCTTTTTCAAATAAAGATAGTTTACTCTTCCATAACAGAATAAAATTGAGTGGCCTAAAGGGCTTACTATACATGATTTTCTATAAACTGAAAGTGGCTACAGAGAATTGCCCTTAATTTTGGTTCCCCAGCCTCAGCATTAGACTTATTATTGAGGAAGTTGTTTTCAAGGGGAAAGATACTCTTGGTAGATTCTATATCTAATGAAAGAAGCTATTGATTTCTTTTAAAAAAACTGTATTTAGTTATGAAAGATGAATTTTTTTTTTTACATTTAGAATTCCTTTTCCCCCCACTGATAGCATCCATTTTGTTTTTGAAATGACTAACCCATTTAATGTTTTGGTCTCAAAGGAGAATAATGTTTAAATGATAACTATCTGGGTTTCACTGAGTCATAGCTATTTTGTTATGTTTTGTTTTATGTGGGGCGGGTGGTGTATGCATGTGTGAGAAAGAATGAGAGGATAAGGTTTAAAAGACTTCCCTCTTTGAAGTTAGAGGTTGTCTTTTTTTAAATAATATTTTTATGTTTCAGTTACACTTGACTTACAATATTACTTTTGTTTCTGGTGTACAACTCGGTGATTAGACATTTATATAAATTACCCCAAATTTATTTTCACAAAGTGATTACGGCAGTAAAAACGTACCCCTCTGACACCATCTATGGGTATTACAACATTATTGATTGTATCCCCTATGCTTCACTCTACATCCCTGTGGCTATTCTGTAACTACCAATTTCTACTTCTTCATCCCTTCACCTCTTTCACCCATCCTCCCAAACCTCCTCCTACGTGGCAACTGTCTACATGTTCTGTGTATCTACGAGTCTGTTTGTTTCTTGCCTGTTCATTTATTTTATTTTTTAGACTCCATATCTACATGAAATCATATGGCATTTGTCTTTCTCTGACACTTCACCCAGCACAGTCCCCTCTAGGTCTATCCATGTTGTTGCAAATGGCGAGATTTCATTCATCGTTGTGGCTGCATCATACTCCATTGCATATGTGCACTGCTTGTTCTTCATCCATTCTTCTTAGTTACTTTCATGTCTTGGCTATTGTAAGTGCTGCAGTGAACACGTGGATGCATATGTCTTTCTTTATGGGATTTTGTTTTTTTTTCAGATAAATCCCCAGAAGTGTGATTGCTGAATCCTTCTTTGTCTTTTGTTTTAAAGTCTATTTTGTCTGGTATACATACTGCTATCATAGGTTTTTGTTTGTCTGTTTCTATTTTCATGAATTTTCCCCCCATCTCTGTACTTTCAGTCTGTATGTATCTTCTGATCCGAAGTGAATCTCTTATTGATAGCATATATAAGGGCCTTGTTTTCCTATCTATTTGGCTACCATACGTTTTTTATTGGAGCAGTAGTCTATGTGCATCTAAAGTTATTGTTGATAAGTATGTATTTATTGCCACTTTATTATTCATGTTTTTATTATTATTTATATCTTTTTTCTTCTTCTTAAAGAAGACCCTTTAACATTTCTTATGATACTGGTTTGGTGGGGATGAACTACTTTAGCTTTTTCTTGTCTGGGGAGATCTTTATCTGTTTGTTGATTCTAAATGATAGCTCTGCTGAGTAGAGTAATCTTGGTTGTAGGTCTTTGCTTTTCATCACTTTGAGTATTTTCTGCCAGTTCTTTCTGGTCTGCAATGCTTCTGTTGAGAAATCAGCCGACAGTGTCATGTGACCTCCATGTAAGTAACTAACTGCTCTTCTTCTGGTGCTTTTATTTTAATTATAATGCATCTCATTGTGAACCTCTTTGGGTTCCTCTTGTTTGGAATTCTCTGTACTTTCTAGACTTGAATGTTGTTTTCCTTCACGAGGTTAGGGAAATGCAGAGTCATTATTTCTTCAAACAGGTTTTCAGTCTCTTGCTCTTTTTCACCTCCTTCTGGTGCCTTTTGGTGTGGATGTTGTTATGCGTGATGTTGTCTTAGAAGTCTATTAAACTATCCTCATTCTTTAAAAATTATTTTTTCTTTTTGCTACTCTGTTTTCTGCTACCTTGTCTTCCAAATTGCTCATTCAATCCTCTGCATCATCAAATAGTATATTAATTACTTTTAGTGTTTTCTTCATTTCATTTATTGTATTCTTTTTTATGGTTTCTATGTCCTTGTTTATGCCTTTGAGGTTTTCACAAAGTTTCTTGACTATACTTATAACTCTGTATCTGGTAAATTGCTTGCCTCCATTTCCTTTAGCTCTTTGTCTGGAGATTACTCCTGTCCTTTTATTTGGGACATGTTTCTTTGTCTCCTCATTTTGGCTGCCTCTCTGTTTTTGTTTATGTGTATTAGGTGTGCAATTTTTTAATCTTTTATAACTCATGGCACACATAAAGTAATTAGTAAAATTCTGCAGCACACCAAAAATATATATTTTTGCTGATCTTGCATAAAACATAGATATAAGTTTGGTTCATTCACACTGGATAGCTGTTGTGTTGGTTGTTGTCATTTTTTATTTGACAATCTAAGGAAAAGAGGTCAGTGCCTCTGACTGAATAGTCAGGTACTGCATGTTTTGAAAATTTGTGTGGTATGCCAATTTGTTGTTGCACACTAGTTGAAAAATCAGTATATTATGTGTCTCCCAGTCTTGGTAGAGTGGCCTTCTGTAGTAGGTGTCCTGTAGGGCCTGGTGACACAGCCTTCTGGTCACCCAACTTGGGTGAACCCTTGTGTGTCCACCTGCACCCCCTGTGTGAACTCTTCTATTGTAGTTAAGCCTTGACTTCTGTTGGTACATCAGTGGAAGGGGGGACCCCCAAGTCAGTTGGCTACAAGGACCAGTTTGGACTACAGTGGAGGAGCTGCTGTGTGGGGCCGACCCCATGGAGTAGAGCTCACTCCAGTGAAGCTCTGATGCCTGCCAAGTCCGCCCCTTGAGTATGCTGCCTGCGGAGGTGGTTGGGTGGTGCTTTGGCATAGTCTGAAGCTGGCCACCAGGGGTGTTGGCTAGAGCCTCATTGGAGGTACAGACCATGTTCAACCTCCTCCTGTGTCCTATTCGGGGCTGCTCTTTGTGAACTATAATGTGATCTGAAGACGACTGTTACTTTTGCTTGTCTGGGAGGTGCCTCAGAAAGGCCAGGCTTTAAACTGGCCTTTAACTGAGGCTGCCTGCCACTAGTGCTGGGCCAGGGGCCACTTAGCAAGAGGTATGGGGTTTGTGAAGCTTTTTAAAGTAGATTTTAGGGAAGTGTGCAGCATGAGCCAAGACAGAATGTTTGTATGGAGAAACCCCTGGGAGTGGCTTGGGCATGCCCACCAGTTGGGTGGGGCAGGGTCTCAGGGAATCACCAGGGCAGGGCAAACAGTGTTTGTCAGGTTGATGGTGACTCAGATATGGTGTCAGCCTGCACCTTCACGGGGAGGGCTCAATAAAGGAACAATGGCTTCTGCCAGCACTTATGTCTGGGAGAAAGCTGCCCCTCCACCTCTCACCCCACAACCAGACATTTCAGTTTTTCTTTGTCTGTCCCTGATGTCTTTTGAGCTACTGCCCCAGTGCTGGAGCTCAGAGTGAGTGGGTTTGAGCATGTCCATCCACAGGCCCTTTAGGAGGAACGCCTGGGACTCCAGAAGCCCCCTGTCTCAGCCACAATGCCAGCTGGTTCTCACAGCCAGAAGTTATAAGGACTTCTCTTTCCAGACTGGAACCCTGTGCTTGGGACCCGATGTGGGGCAGTTATGAATGATGGTGGTTCTGTACTTAAGTTGTAATATTGATGCGCTCTGGGAAGGTGTGAGTACCACATTTACCTACCCTGACATGTTGCCTGGAAGCCCAGAGCTGTCTCAATCCTGATGCTCAGTACACATGCAAGAGGGCCTGAAATTGTCAGAAGGAAATGTTTTGCTATAGATCTTGGAGTCGAATATCAGGATACTGGAAAAGACATAGATGGCTACTACCAATGTCTCTGAAATAACAGGATTAAAATGTGAAGCTCTATATATTCTTTTAAAAAATATATAAGCACTTTTTGGGGGGATGATCACTATGTGGAAAGCCTGGTGATAGGTACTGTGGTTGAGGGAGAGGAAGAGACCAGTGTGGGTCTCAAAACCAAAACACCTCTGCATAGACTTATATCAGTAGATGAATAAAGTGAGTGAGTGGATAGAAGAGTAAGGGCTATCACCACGTTATCTGTATTTTAAAGAGGAATTTCATGTTGAAGAATGTGCTATGTATGAGATAAAGCCACCTGTAGCTTAGGGTAAAAATACTTGGGAAATAACGGCCATTTTCCCACTAAAGTTTTTTTTCGTTTTGTCTCATTTTGTTATTGATGCTTTAGATTGTCTTTATTTGGCCCTTCTATTCTGCCACTATTTGGAATTTTCTAGGCTGTCAGTTTAACATTTGTGTTATTGGAAGTTTAAAGCACATAAAAAGCTGTTAGATGACTTACAAGCCTTTTTTTGCAGACGCAGATAATGTACAAGTGGATAGAGCCCAAAATCTGCCGGGAAGATCTCACAGATGCTATTAGGTTGCCCCCTTCTGGAGAGAAGAAGGATTGTCCGCCTTGCAACCCTGGATTTTATAACAATGGATCATCTTCTTGCCATCCCTGCCCACCTGGGATGTTTTCAGATGGAACAAAGGGTAAGATATCAGTTGGTCCAATAATGGGACCTTTAGCATAATAATGTTGTTGGACTACTGTGACTTCTTTGTTCCAAATTGTTGTTAGGAAATCATTCTTTGTTAAAACATACTTTTCTCAGAGACTGAAGTAGCGTTGAGAAATATAATAATGGCATCATGAGACTGCAATGGTTTATTTAACATATCATAGGGATAGCTTTTGATGGCATTTTGTGTAATGCATTCTTAATGAGGTGACTCAGCCTTTGGGTACTGATAAGAAATTGCACCATATTAAGTGATTAAGTATAAGCGCTTCTCTTCCAGTGTATGTGTACACATATATCGATGCAAGCATAAAATATAATGTCTTCTAATTCAGCTTTGAAATAATAAATCACATTCTGTGCTACAATAATATAAAAATTACTCATTTTGATCATATGGTATGTTATAGTCCTTAAGTAAATTGTTTCAAAGTGTGTAGTTGGGAAAATTTTATTCTTTAGCAAATACTGTAGAAAGTGGTTACAGAATTTGTTCTAATTTTGGCAGACAAAGATTACACTGCACTTTAGTTGCAGGTTTCTCACTTGAATATAGCCACTCCAGATATTTGATATTCAGAGCCTCTGAGAGAGAACATAAAAAGGACTCGGTAGTCAAACTGATGTGGGTGTGAGTCAACCCTGCGTCCTGCAGGCTACAAATAGTGTGATTTAGCTAAGTTACTCCAACCTTCTGAACCTCAATTTTCTCATCTGTAAAATTGCAGGTAATGATGTCTAGCTTATCATCACTGAGCAGGTTATAGATGATAAAAATGTCTCCTGCAGTACTTTGGTATCAGGAACTGTTTGTTCAGTGAAGATTTTCTTGGGTAAATTAAAAAATGGTTAGAAAAGACCCTTCCATTTCAATCATTTAGATGTTAATTTCAATGAGGTTTATTCAAAAACCTTAACTCTTTCCATAGCCCTCAATTCCCAGTATCAGTTTTTTAACATAGCTAATATTTTGAATTTCAAGTAATTATTCTGTGATTAAATGTCATGCATGATTTTCTGTTTCATTTAATAACCAATAGGAAGTGTGAAACATTTCCCTATTCATGAAGTGGATGCTACTGATTCTTAAATCACACATAAGAGAACTTGTTTTGGAGTTATTCTTCATGTAGAGTAGAATTTAATATTAGCAGTTACTCTCAAAAATGAAGGAGAAAATTATTTTTAAAGATTTTGTACTTACCTTTTCCTTTTTTATGTAAGTATGCATGAGTATAAAAAATCCAGAATTACTTTTTCTAGATTGCTTTTGAAAAAGTTATTAATTTTGAAGGAAATGGTGGCTTAATATCTCTCCTTCCATTTCTTTTTTTAAAGATTTTATTTATTTATTTATCTTTAGAGGGGAAGGAGAGAGGGAGAGAAACATCAATGTATGGTTGCCTTTTGTGTGTCCACTGCTGGGAGTTGGCCTGCAGGGAACCGGCCTGCAACCCAGGCATGTGCCCTGACTGGGAATTGAACCACGATCCTCTGGTTCGCAGGCCCTTGCTCAATCCACTGAGCTACACCTGCCAGGGCTCTCCTTCCAATTCTGCTAATTAAAATTTAGCAGGGCTTTAAACAGAAAAAGTGGAAGCTGTCTGGATGAAGTTTAATTCTGATTGTTCACCCCACTTGTCTCCTGTAGAATGTAGACCGTGCCCAGCAGGAACGGAGCCGGCACTTGGCTTTGAATATAAATGGTGGAATGTCCTTCCTGGCAACATGAAAACCTCCTGCTTTAATGTTGGGAATTCAAAATGTGATGGAATGAATGGTGAGTTCAGAGTTGGCCTACTTGATGTATTTGGGCAGCAGAGACTTTCAGATTCAGCTCTTTAAAACACATTACGTGTGGGTGTGAAGAACTTCAGTCTTATTTGGCTACTTGTATGTCTTTGAGCCCTCACATAGAAATAGTAAATTTGGTGTTACAGCTGGATGACTTTCCTATAAAGATATTGTGCATTTTTGGAGTCAGTTTAAAGGTAGATACTGAGGAGAACCAATTAGAGTAGTAAACGCCAGAATAGGTTACCAGAGGGAGATAATGAGATCTATGGTGTTTGGCATTTTAAAGAGTAAAGTGATGGGATTTCTGCCTGTATAAGTTTTGTCTGGCTCAGCTCTGAGCTGTGCTGAGGAGTTAATTAAATCATCTTTGTCTCTCTTTGCCTACGAAGTCCATGACCCTGATTACAAAATATTGATGAACCTCACTGAAAACTTGAAAGTGTGGCAGAGTGAGTTCTGTAGGATGTTTGCTGAATGTTCTTTGTTCTTACATTTTAAATTCTTAGCCTAGCAATGAGCTGTTCTGGAATATTTGTTGGTGGATTGAATGACAGTATCTATATATGTATTTTTTAATTTGGCACTAGGAGTAGGTTTTACAAATACTAAGGTTTTACACCAAAATGCATCCTTTACTTTTATAAACTCATACAAAACTTATCATTTACTTTAAACTTATGCTTTTTAATTACGTCTATTTTAAATCAGAACCTATCCAAAATAAACAAACTTGGAATGTAGAAAGTGGGGTGTACACATGAATACAGGGATTGACAAACAGTTGGTCTTTGGATAATGTTGGCTAAACATATATGTGGAAAAACCCTAATATATATTGAATGTTATGAAATATTCCTCTTTATTGACCATTAATCCACTTGTAGGAATTTATCCTAAGGAAGAGAAGAAAAATATACAGTAGTTATTACCTGACCATGAGGGTTTATGTTTTAAAAAGATACTATGATTGAATTCTAGATTGAAGAAGATGAGGCATTGGAAAAGTACGATTGGGAAGGCTAGGGTATTGAATGACTTCATGAAAGCATCAATAATTGTGTGTGCCCACATGTGTATTCACTTACTAGTAAAAGTTATCTGAAAATGTCACTGGATCTTTTAAAGAACCTCCTCCTAGTCAAAGTTTCACAATAATACTTGATTTATCCACTCATTCACTTAGAGGCTACAAATGTTTGTTAATTTTCCAAAATGTTCAACTACTGATTTGGAGAGTATATATATCTCTGTAATATTAGTATGTCATATCAAAATAATAAATGATTATGTGAAAAATAAAAAGGTGATGTAGGGGATGATCCTTTTTTGCCTCTAGCTCCTGCTAACTCCAGGCCTTCCCTGGTGTAGCAGCTGACTCCAGTCTCTGCCTCCATCCTCTCCATCTTTTCTTTGTGTCTGTGTGTCTCCGTGTCTTCATGTGGTGTCTATTCTCCCTGTGAGTCTGTGTCCAAATGTCGGTCCTCTCATAAGGACACCAGTTATGTTGGATTAGGCTCACCCTGAAGACCTCATCTTAACTTGATTATATCTGCAAAAACGCTATTTCCAAATAATCAAGTCCATTCACAGTCTCCGGGGGTTACAGCTTCCATATATCTTTGATGAGGGCCACAGTTCCACCTATAACAATGAGCAATGTTCAAAATATGAGAAATGTTGGTTTCCTCCTGCATAATGCTAGTTCCCTCCCAACTTAGTGTTTTACTGCCCATGTGCTACTTTCTTTTCTTTGGCCTTCTCTGCTGTTTTACATCCTTGGCTAGGTTTATTCCTAGATATTTTATTCTTTTTGAAGTAGTTGTGAATAGGATTGTTTTCTCAATTTCCCTTTCTGTTTGCTCATTATTAGTATATAAAAATGCAACTGATTTCTGAATATTAATTTTGTATCCTGCTCCTTTGCTGAATTCATTTATCAGTTCTCGTAGTTTCTTGGTGGACTCTTTGGGGTTCTGTATATACAAGAACATGTCATCTGCAAATAAAGACAGTTTTATTTCTTTCCAGTTTGGATGCCTTTAATTTCTTTTGTGTCTGATTGCTGTGGCTAGGACTTTAAGTACTATGTTGAATAAAAGAGGTGAAAGCAGACATCTCTGTCTTGTTCTTGATCTTAAGGGGAACACTTGTAGTTTTTGCCCACTGAGTATGATGTTGGCACTGGGTTTGTCATGTATGGCCTTTATTGTGTTTTGGTATGTTCCCTCTATTTCCACTTTACTGAGAGTTTTTATTAGAAGTGGATGCTGGATTTTATCAATGGTTTTTCTGCATCTTTTGATATGATCATGTGGTTTTTATCCTTCACTTTGTTTATGCGGTTAACCATGTTTATTGATTTGTGAACATTGTACCAAACTTGTATCTCCAGGATGAGTCTCACTTGATTATTGTATGTTGCTGTATTTGGTTTGCTAATATTTTGTTGAGGATTTTAGCATATATGTACATCAGAAATATTGACCTATAATTTTCTTTTTTTTGTAGTGTCTTTATCTGGTTTTGAAATTAAAATAATGCTGAACTCGTAAAATGAGCTTGGGAGTCCTTCCTTGTCTTGAAATTCTTTGAAACAGATTGAAAAGGAGAAGTGTTAGTTCTTCTCAGAATGTTGGGTAAAATTCACCTGTGAAACCATCCAGTCCAGGTCTTTTGTTTGTAAGACGTTTTTTGATTACTGCTTCAGTCTCACTAGACATAATCTGTCTGTTAAGATTCTTGATTCTTCTTGATTTATTATTGGAAGATTGTATGTTTCTAGGAATTTATTCATTTCATCCTGGTTTCCCAATTTGTTGGTGTATAATTGTGCCCAATATTTTCTTATAATCCTTTATATTTCTTTGATGTCAGTTGTTATTTCTCCTCTTTCATTTCTGATTTTATTTATTTGGGCCCTGTTTATTTTTTACTTGATGATTCTGGTTAAAGGTTTCTCATTCTTGTTCATCTTGTCAAAGAACTAGCTCTTGGATTCATTTGTCTTTTGTATTACATTAAGCCCTTTAACATTTGTTGCAATATTGGTTTGGTTGTAATTATTTTTTTTAGCTTTTTCTCATCTGGGAAGCTCTTTATTTCTTCTTCAATTTTAAATGTTAGCCTTACTAGGTAAAGTAGCCTTGGTTGGTAAGTATTTGCTTTTCATTACCTTGAATATTTCATGCCAGTCTGTTCTGTCCTGAAACAGATGACAGTCTAATGGGAGCTCCCTTGTAGGTAAGTAACTGTTTTACTCTCTCAGCTTTTAAAATTTCTTTCTTGTGTTTAAGCTTTGCCATTTCAGTTATGATGTATCCTGGTATGGGCCTCTTTGGGTCCATCTGTTTTGGGACTCTCTGTACTTCCTGGACTTATGTGTCTTTTCCCTTCACTAGGTCAGGGAAGTTTTCAGTCATTATTTCCTCAAACAGATTTTCAATTCCTTGTTCACTCTCTTCTCCTTCTGGTATCCCCATGATGTGGATGTTGTTGCATTTCATATTTGTTCCAAAGGTCCCTTAAACTCTCCTCATTATTTTTTCCTTTTGCTGCTCTGCTTGTATATTTTCTCTACCTTGTCTTCCAAATCACTGTTTCAATCCTCTGCTTCATCTAACCTACATTTTATTCTTTCCAGTGTATTATTTATTTCAGATATTACATTCTTTATTTCTGACTGGTCCTTTTGAATGGTTTCTATGTATTTTTCATGCTGTTGAGCATCCTTATAATCATTATTTTAACCTCTATATCTGATCGATTGCTTGCCTCCATTTCATTTAGCTCTTCTTCTGAAGAATTATCTTGTTCTTTCATTTGGGGCCTGTTTCTTTGTCTCCTTGTGTTTTTTTCTATGTATTAGGTAGATCTGCAAAAACTCTGTTTTAGTCCTATGTCCAATGCTGCCTGTTACTGGCCCTAGGCAACTTGTTTGAAGCTGTTAGTGATTCACAGTTTGTAGATCCCTTTGCGGGGCCTGGATGTGTGCAGGAAGCACAGCTGTGCACCAAGTCTGCCTTTTACTAGCACTGGGTCTGGGGAGGGTCTGCTAAAGTCTCACAGCTGCAAGAGTCCACCTCTGCCTGCAGGCTTTCTGTTAGGCTTAATCATTGAAAGTGACGGCAGCTGTACTCCTCAGAAGCCCAGCTTAAGCTCCACAGGGTGGGCCAAGAAGGATTCCTGTGGGTGGGGCCGTTGTTTCCCCCAAGACTGACACTGCACGAAGGGGAGTGCTCTGCCTGAGAAAGGTAGCTTCTGCAGTATGGGGAATGACTTGCCATGAGGATCCTTGCAGCTGACCTTTTGGCTCTCTCCCTAGAGCCACCAATCCCAGACTCTCCTTATGTGGCCCTAGTCTAGTCTGCCCTACCACTGCTGGAGCCCAGGGTCAGCGGCTGCAAATGGAACTTTCTGTATTGGCCCTTTAATAGGCTCTCTGCAACTCTAGCCATCTCTCCCTGGAATACAGAAACTCTGCTGCTTCTCACAGTTGAATGTTATTTGGGTTCTTTTTCTGGTTCTAGTGCTCTGGGCTGGGGCGCCCAGCTTGGGGTTTAGATCCCACACTTGTTAGGGGAACCATCCAGTCACTGGAATATCCCTTTAGAACTCCAGCTGCTGCCTGTGGGAGTGCGGGCAGCTCCCTTGCATCTCTGCACTCCTTACCAGTCATGTTTTGATGAAGTCATTTCTTCTGTCTGTCTTGAGCAATAAGGCTTCTCTTCAGCTGGTGTTCAGTTTGTTAATCAGGGTTTTTATACAGTTTTCTTTTGTGCACCCTCTCTCAGTATAGATGCTATCCATTTGGGAATATCTCTATTCCTCTAACCTCAGACACAAGTTTCCAGTCTGCCTAAACCTAAATGCCTTTCCCATTAATTACAGTGCATCCGAAGGCCTGGAGTCCTGCTGGACCAGACTGTTTTATAGCTGTTCAGCCCTTGGTATTAGGAGTTGATACCTGCTTGATTCTCTTTTTAACCTCATGAACTTTTAGACAGTAGAATAATTGGCATTTCTCTCAGAAACAAGTAGATTGGTGCATATTATTTTCTTAGGACTAGTTTGATTTGTGTACATTCGACATATCACCTTTCTATAAACTGCTGATTATAACCCTTCAAAGACTGCCAAATTGCTACTCTAGCGCTGCTATTAATCCCTTCCTCAGTTTCTCCTTTATACTCATCAAAATAGCAGATATTGACATTTTTCTTTTAGAGATGAAAGTGTCAATGCCAAACCATTGCCATTAATCAATAGCCTTGCTTGATGGTATGTGGGGGATGCTTCTCTTTCCCTCACTGTATTGTGGCCATTTCAGCCTATGGTATGTTGATTGTTTTTATGCCAAGTACAGACCACCCCCAACACCTTCTATGTGCATCTGTATTACCCCACGCTGATGACAATTGTTTGTGTGTCTCTCTCATATTCTACTAGTTCTTCAGTGAGCAAGAACACAGTCCTGTCTTCTATCCCTAGGTGCATATCATGGTTCTTATCACTCAGGAAGTGCCCGTTGAGTGAATGAAAAAGTGAATGGATGCAGAACAAGGGTTAACATTGGGAACAACAATATAGTAAACTATAGGAAACCACTCCACTTCTCAAATCTTCTTCATTAAGTAATTAGAGGTTTCTATTTCTCATTGGTACCAGGATACTAGGACCTTCCTTCTTATTGTATTAGAATGCATAAGACCGTCTGTTTTAGTTCAGAAAAGGTAATCATGCCTCATTGTTAGTTCTCTCATTAAGTAAGTTTTATGCAAAAAAATGCATTATTTGATTATATCCAGGGAATCATGTGGAATATCTTTATTGGTATGTAGGAGTTTACCTCTATGTGCAATTGTAGCTGCAATTTAAAAATAGGAAATTCTTTTGGAGTATTTCTAACTTTGAACATAAACACTAATGGTCTTTTCTTAAACTTATTTTAAAAATTTGTTAGTAGCCATTAATGGAACTTTTACTAATAAAGATAACCTTTATCATTTCCAGGTTGGGAGGTAGCCGGAGATCATATCCAGAGTGGGGCTGGAGGTTCTGATAATGATTACCTCATTTTAAACTTGCATATCCCAGGATTTAAGTAAGGAAAACCAATTCTGATTTCCTTCTGTAAGAATCCTCATGCCTGTTTCCCTATAGAAATAGATGGAGCAGGACTGACTTTATAAAATATAGCGGTATTGTGGTATCCTTAGCAAATAACAAGTAGGACAATATAGATAAGAATATCTATAAAATCAGTGATTGAGAAACTAACTATTAATTGTGTGTTAGTTAGATCAAGCTGAAAGTTTTTAGTGTTTTATCCAAATGTTACAACAATCTTGCTTCTTATATGCTTAATGAAGACTATTTGCAGTAGCATCTTAGGGTTTTTATATTTATTTTTTCTCAGTTTTATCTGTAGAGCAGTATGCTACAAGTTTTAAAAATCATTTTGCTTTAGTCCCCAATGTTGAAATGTCCCAGTAGGTGTATTTTTCTCACTTCAGGATGGGTGGTAGCATTTGGAGATTGAAGCATAGCAACATTGTTGTGGAGACTCCCCTTAGAACAAAGGGCGTGGCCATGCACAGATTGAGTGAGGAGGGAGTTGGGTTTCAGGGAGCAATGGATTAAGGGAAGAGAAGAGCATGGCTTTCAGTTTAATGAAAAAAGTGACAATTTTGTTCCAGATTGTATTCAGAACACATTCTAATATTGTAAATTTAATCTGTCAAATAGACCACCAACCTCTATGACTGGAGCCATGGGTTCTGAACTGGGAAGAATCACATTTGTCTTTGAGATGCTCTGTTCTGCCGACTGTGTGCTGTACTTCATGGTGGTAAGTGAAAGAGTGCTTTTCAAAGGCAGTTTAGAAATCTGGATGCTTAGCATTCTATTTCAGGTGTGAATTTATTTATGCAAGTTGGGTAAGAATTCTATTTTTCCCCCATGCTTAGCACCTTCCAAAAATATTTTAAAATGTCTAAAGAAGTCACTAATCCCTGGCTGGTGTAGCTCAGTGGATTGAGCACGGGCCTGCGAACCACACAATCACGGTTCGATTCCCAGTCAGGGCACATGCCTGGGTTGCAGGCTAGTTCCCAGTAGGGAACTCACGAGAGGCAACCATACATTGATATTTCTCTCCTTCTCTCCTTCCTTTCCCCTCTAAAGATAAATAAATAAAATCCTAAAAAAAAAAAGAAGTCACTAGGAATCGTGCAATGACACTCACAAAGAAAGCATTTGTTCCTCATGGGGAGGCTGAGAGAGGGGCCTGGGCAACTGACAGAAGTTGGAGAATATTAATCTGGTAGAAAACTTCTTCCTAAAAATATGCTATCAGCAGGATGAAAATTTTCCTCTAAAAACTACTCAGGAGTTCAAGCCATTGGTGGCGGGGCAGGGTGGAGGATGGGGGACCTGTATTAGTAAGCGAGGAAAGAGTAATGTTGTAGACACTTGGAAGAAAGTAGACATGTCCTCATTAAATTTAATCAGTGTGGACACAGGACTTTACTATGTATGTGTCATTCATTATTTTACCCTTTTCCCAAATGTCCTATCAACTCTTAGCTTAAAATTTTATTGGACTTCATGTGGACATTAAAAGGTTGTTGGCTAAGATTTTAGTATGATAAATTAAGAAGTGACTTTTATAGACATAATTTGTTTTGTTTTTCTTAAGATTCTTCAATAGCTAGTTAACAGTCCATTAACAATTCCCTGAATGACAAAAGAGATATATGGAGATTTAAATACCTGTGCTTACTAAAAGCTCAAATGAAGACAGACTATTTTGTTCTGAAAAACAAAAAAGACTTTGTAGTGTAAAAGGAGAACATGATTAATCTTCAACATATCCATCTATATTATACCTCAAATGACCATTAAATGTTCAATTTTTCTTGCTCTGTCTCCTTATTCCTTTAATCTGTGAGTCCTTCTTCACTCTCAGAGCCACTGCTGAAATTTAGATTCCTATTATCTTTTAACAGTAGTCTCCTATCCAGCCTTCTTGTCTGCATTCTCTATCCATGCTTCTGTCAGAATATCTTTGTAAACATAAAAACAATAGTAGAGCCCTGGCTGATGTAGCTCAGTGGATTGAGCGCGGGCCTGCAATCCAGACGATCGCGGTTCGATTCTCAATCAGGGCATATGCCCCAGTTGCAGGCCAGTTCCCAGCAGGGGATGCACGAGAAGCAACCATACATTGATGTTTCTCTTCCTCTCTCCTTCCCTTACTCTCTAAAGATAAATAAATAAAAAATATTAAAAAAAAAACAATAGTAGAGGCATTCACACCAAATCTACCCCCTTACCCTTTGTAGCTTTTTATTGCTGTGGTAGTAGCCCTTGAAGTGTGGTCCCTGGACCAGGTATCTCCTGAGAACTTGTTAGAGATGCAAATATCTCAGCCCCACCCTTGTCTTAGTGAGAAACTCTGGTATTGGGGCCTATCATTCTCTGTGCTTAGCAAGCCCTGAGGGTAGTTTTGATGCTGAAGTGTGAGAACCAATAGTCTATAAATACACTTAATTTTTTAATTGACTTTAGAGAGAAAGAGTAAAGGGGAGAGAGAGAGAGAGAGAGAGAGAGAGAGATTGACTGATTTGTTATTCCACCTATTTATGCATTCATTGATTGATTCTTTATGTGTCCTGACCCTGGATCAAACCTGCAACCTTGGCATATTGGGATGATGCTCTAACCATTGAGCAACCTGGTCAAGGCCTGAGATTCTTGAGCATGGCATCTAGATGCCCTTTGCTACCTTCTGTTACCAAAACTACTGTGAATGGTCACCCCTCTTTAAGCACCCTGACTTTGTTAGTGGAACACCCTGTATTCTTTCATTTCTCTTGCCTTGACACTTTGAGTCACAGTGACATTCTTCATTTAGCTTTTTTGTCTAGTGAGCTGTCATTCGTACTGCGAGGGCAGATCAGATTTTACGCTTTTGGAAAGATTTCTTTTATTCCCTAATGTAAAATTAACAACTCTTTCCATTGTACTCCTAAAAGCCTCTGAGAAAACCTTATTTTAATTATGTGAATATATTCACTTCTTTGTCTTTCTTATTTGACCAAGCCCTCCTGAGGGTAGGTCTTACAATTATTTGTTTTGGTAAATCCATATTAGAGTTGTAACTCATAGCAGAATCTGTTAGTTGTCTTTCTGTGTGATTTGGTCTTCTCACAGGGTTTTTTGAGATATCAATAAAGTAGCATGTAAAAATACTTAGTGGTGTTAGTTGCAGTAAAGCAATACATTCCACTTATCGGAATAAACACCCAGGAAAGTCATGTTTAGCAGAGCACTATCTGTATATAGGGACCCCTTTGAGGAAGGGGCATGTGTGATGATTTGGTTCTTGGGTGATGTGGGGAATCCTGTCATGTATGAAAGGCACATTCTCTTATTTTTCTCTCTGGAGTGTGAACTTAGCATGCACCTCTTTATAACATACTTGCCTGCTTCATAACATGTTTGACTCCTATGTTTATATCATAGGAAGAAACAGACACGTCTTGATTTCATGCCACCGTATTGTCAACCTCCAAGATAATTAACAGAGGCCCATCCAGATTCTTAAGTCATGTGTTAGGTGTTCTGAAGGAAAAACTAATAGGAAAATTCAGGGTTGGTCTTGGTTTTCATTTCAGATAAATTAGATGTGTGTTACATTATTTGGTTGGTTTCTCATATGTGCTTTCTAACCATGTTAATGGCAATGTATTGGTTGGAATGTCACACATGTATATGATATTCTAAATATTGAATTTATCTAAGGAAATCCCATCAAATATTATACAAACTTATTCTATTGAAATTAAAGTATAAGCAAAAGAATATTTCATGAACATGAAATGTTCATGTTCATAATGAACATGTTCATGTCCATAAAATAACATTCTGATTAATCTGCACTTGGGTAACCCTGGAAGTAGCAAGTATAAATCTGGGAGAACTTATAACATCTGTGTAAGAGCTGCCTATCAGAATCTCTCAGGGAAACAAGTGAAAATGGAGAGCATTGACATTTATGAAGTTTACTGTGAGAAATTTAATAAATTATGTTTCTCCTCCTAAGTATATTTCTCCAAGCTACACACACATATACAAATCCCCCTTAAACATACTGTGATTTGAGGCCTCTTTTAGGTTATATTGCCAATGTGGTTGATATATTGTACTAACGAAGCTAGTGAGTGCTTGTGTAGATTTGAAGGGAAGTTTTGAAAATTCTAGTGTTGAGTGTTCTGCAGATAAATATTTCTAAACCTTCCAGGGTATGCTCTAAATACAAACACATATTTGTAATGAATACACACATATATATTAATACTGAGTTTGTGCTCTTTTTGTATATATATTTTAGGATATTAATAGAAAAAGTACCAATGTGGTGGAATCATGGGGTGGAACCAAAGAAAAACAAGCTTACACCCACATCATCTTCAAGAATGCAACCTTTACATTTACATGGGCGTTCCAGAGAACTAACCAGGGTCAAGATGTAAGTTCCAAGTTTTTTTTTTTTAATGCAAAGTTATTGCCTCCAGTGGAAATTCATAGAAAGTGGTCACTCAGATCTCCTGGAGAAAGAGACAGCTTTTTACCAATGTGGAATCAAACATTTGGTTATGAAATAGTTTGGTATAAAATGTTTTTTTGAGAGCAGGAATGTATGAAATGGAATAATACAATGAATCTTTAAATTGTCCTACACTGTGGACCATTACAGTTACTGAAAGCATAAGAGAAAAAACATCTCATTTTGAAGTTATCTGAAAAGCTCTCTCAGACTCTGAGAAGGCTGGTGACTTTCTTCCTCTTCATCTGAATGATCAGATGTTTGTCCAGGGGCCATTAACAGATGTTGGTTTATAATTTTGTCATAGTAATGTCTCTTTTATAGCCTGGAGGGTATGCATGGACACTTGGTTGGGGTTAACACAGAGAGTTATTTACTCTCTATGTTATGTTCCCTGCTAGCATAGACCTTAATCCTCTCATTAGTAAATTCCATTGTATGTTTCAGTGGTAGCAGGACTCTTATTTTTGTGGGTCCCCATATGTGATCTTCCCGAGTAGAAAACAAGAAAAACCACTTGTTCAGAAGCTGCCTTAAAGCTCTGGTGGCAGCTGGAGCATTTTTTTTTTTCTGTTGAGGCTTTCACTGGGGAATCCACTTCCCGTAGTTTACCTGACTTCACCTGTTATTTACAAGTGCTCAGATTACCATCATGCATGACATGAATGTGCAATGGGATGCCTCCTTGCCTTTCTTTGGCCTTTGATGCAAACAAAAAGCATTAAGTAGTCAGGGTAATGCTGCCCTGTACTGACTGCGTAATGCCCACTACTTGGTGAGAATGAGATCTTAATTGACCCAGTATCTCAACAAGGAAACGTATAGTAAGTCACAGATTCTTGCTGTCTGTTCCAAATCCTTTCAGTAGAAATCAGAGAATGCTGGTCAGGGCAAGAACTAGAGAGAGAGAGAGAGGAAGGCCAGGAGAAGTCATGTGACTGCATCAGTATCACAGAGCTGGTGTTAGGGTGAGGACCAGAGCCTTAGTCTTCCAAGGCTCCCACCCTGCCATTGTCAGATTCCTATTGTAGCATTAATTTGTGCTCGCATCTGAGTGAGTGATGATGAGAGATCAAGTTGCTCCTCTGTTAAACCATACTAGCTCTCCCAGATACAAAGTCTATCAAATATGCCCGGTTAGTACCAATTTTGAAATATCTTATGATGATTGTAACAAAACTCTTGGAACTCCGTGACTGTAGAATTTCACTTCTAATATGAAGATTTGATTTTTTTAAAAAGAACCAAACAAATGAACCTATTGTCATTTATAAACTAAAAGGCTGGGGCATTCTGCTTATTTTGGTGATCAACATGAAACGATCTGGTTGTCCAATTAAGCCCCAAAGCAGAAGTCATTACTTTCTGCTCTCTTTTTAGAATAGACGGTTCATCAATGACATGGTGAAGATTTATTCTATCACTGCCACTAATGCAGTGGATGGGGTGGCGTCCTCATGCCGTGCCTGTGCCCTCGGTTCTGAACAGTCGGGCTCATCGTGTGTCCCCTGCCCCCCAGGCCACTACATTGAGAAAGAAACCAACCAGTGCAAGGAGTGTCCACCTGACACCTACCTATCCATACATCAGGTCTATGGCAAGGAAGCTTGTATCCTTTGTGGACCTGGGAGTAGAAGCACTCGGGTAAGTGAGCGTGTTGTACTTCATCATCTCCAGGAAAGCGCATTTTGATAGGGGGACTCAGTTCGCTGTAATGTTTCTTCAGGAGCTACAAGGTTGCTAGTTATGTGTATAAATGACTTTTTCATTCCCTTTCTTGTTTTCTCTCCTTTTACATTTATTGAGTGCTTAATATATTCCATGTAAGTGCTAGTTTCCGAAAATATGAAATATTAAGCACAGCACTCAAATAAGAATGCTTTCCAAAATTATAAAACGTGGTTTCTTGTGTGTTCTGTTAAAACAGAGCAAGTAAACAGCCTCTGTAAGTTGGGCTATAGGAGCATATGGAGAACAGCAAGTGTGTCTTGTAACATTTTAGGGGCAAATGTTGATGCTATACTATGGGTGAAGGAGAAGGTAGTTTTACTTTAGTAGTTACTGTCTATTTGAATAGGCATAGGGAATTTCAACTATGTAGTAAAATGCCTTTCTACAGGATACTAACCTCGGAATAACTGCTTTCTGAATCTTTTAAACTTTACCTAAGACAATCTAATTAGCATTTAGAAATTCCGTGCATCATTATAGTAAAATATATTATAAGCTGAAATTACTGAAATAGATTTTAAACCTAGATCTTTGGAAATATTTTTCATTGTAACTAATACTTTCTTTTCTGCTATATTATTAATTTTAAAACATTTCTTAATCCCAATCAAAGGACCACTCAGTCTGCTACAGTGACTGCTTTTTCTACCATGAGAAAGAAAATCAGAGTTTGCACTACGACTTCAGCAACCTCAGCAGTGTGGGCTCATTAATGAATGGCCCCAGCTTTACCTCCAAAGGAACAAAGTATTTCCATTTCTTCAATATTAGTTTATGTGGGCATGAGGTGAGTTCTGGCTGTCAAGGGGAGATGGAGCTGTATTTCAAACCAGATTGAGCTGATATTTTCTGTGCTGATGGCTCAGTAAAATCTCCATGGAAACTAATAACCAAATGTCAGAAATTGAGCTTTGATTGCTTGCATCCTCTGTTGCCTCCTAGCATGCTGGTTGGCAGCTTTCTCCACCAGAGGCAACCTCATCTGGTTCTCAGCAAAGCACTCACCTGGTCTCTTGAACCCCAGGGCTTGGAGCTATGGTGGAAGTGCTTTGAGGTTCTTTCATATTTATAAAGGTGGCTTAGGCTTGTTATTCCTCCTGTATTTTAGGCAGGTAGTTATAGTTTGAGAGAAAGGTTTACTGTTGTTTATACTATTGTCAATTCTGTGTTTTAAAAAGAAAAAGACTTCCAAGAGGAAGTTTGTGTGGAACTAAAAAGGAGTTAAGCAGGGGACAGATACCAGGTGATCAGGTAGCTTCTGCTAATAAATAATGGGATTTTATTTTCCATCAGAGGAAGCAGAGCCTTAATTGACACTGGTAATGGGGAGAGTTACAGAACTATATGTTCACTGTTTTCAAGGCAGAAAAGGTTGGGGTTGGGAGGTATATGCCTATGTAAGGCCTTTCCTCCATGTCTCTTTCTACATTGACTCTTGTATTGCTAATGGTCTTCATTAAGAGGTGTTGTGGCAACCTTTGTACACAGGAAATAAAAAGGAATATGATGACCATAGAAGTTTTCAAGTAAAAATTTTCTATAAATTTTACATGGTATGACATTTGTCCTGTCCTAATTTTACATACTCATTCAATTCATTAGTGAAGTACTCACTAAGTAAATATAGATTAAGTACTTACTATGTTTAATACTATGTCAAGCAGTGAATGAGAATTCCATTATGTATCATACTTTTTCTTCATCTTATTCCTGTATTACCACTATTTTTCTTCTGTCTTCTCTTTTCTCCCCTGCCTTCTTTCTCTTTTTTTCCTTTATATTCTCATTCCTTGATGCTTAGTATTGTTTTTCTCCTTCTTTCCTCCGTAGTTTCTCTCTGGTCTTTTTCATTCTTCTCTCGTTTTGGCTTCAACGATTTAATTTAAGCTCAGTAAAAATATGTCGCACCTGTATGGTGGCGAGAAAGCTTGGTGGAGGGAGAACGTTTCAAAGGTTTTGATTGGCAGCTGCAGTAACAAAGCAAAGTCTGTATTTTTTCTTTATGCCCATCTGTGCACACTCTGTATCTAAGACCAATAAAATAGTGTTACTATTTGCCTTTGCACATTTCTTTCCAGAAATTATAGAGCAAGCTATAGGCCTTTGCTTTGGAACTATAGTATATTTGAACATACTATGTCTAAAGAGTCCTCCAGTTTTTATAAATTATAGTTTCCCACTACCCTCCAAATGATTAAAAAAGTAAATCCTTGTATTCCCTTCAACTTACTGTGTAGTTGAGCAGATAACTGTCTTTGAATCTAAGAGTATATGAATAAAGACACTTGTAGTGACCAACTGTTTAGAATTTTGATGTTGTCCTAGGACTTTGCAGCAATATGGCTTTCATGCTTTCTTCTTTAGCCTTTGCATTGCCTTTTTTTTGCACACATCAGAAGGACAAGGAAGAGCAAGTCTTTTTCCTTGGCATTAAAACCACGATCAGCATTCTGGTCTCTTTGCATGCCTAGTTGTCCTATGAATTGAGGAGTTCATAGATGATTTTTACTTCCTTAAGTTACATGGCTTTCACCCCGCACAAATGTTGCTTGTCGTTGGAGAAGAAACACAGCCTTGAATTAGGGTATTCATGATAACTTTAGTGACTCCCAACCCTGGCGGAACATTGGAATCACCTCAAGAGCTTTTAAAAATTACTAGTGGCTGGCTCACTAGATCTAAATATCAGAAATGTGGTGAGGAGAGAAGCACTGCTTTTCTAGAGTCACTAGCTACCCGCAGGCCAGTTTAGAGAGTGACCTTCAATAAAACCTCTATATGACTTTATTTTTCTAGGGGGAGAAGATGGCTCTCTGTACCAACAATATAACAGACTTCACAGTAAAGGAGATGGTGGCAGGGTCAGATGATTACACAAATCTGGTTGGAGCATTTGTGTGCCAGTCGACTATTATTCCTTCTGAGAGTAAGGGTTTCCGAGCAGCCTTGTCATCACAATCCATCATTCTGGCAGACACATTTTTAGGTAAGTTTTGTTTTGTTCATATCTGCATGCATGAATTTAAAAAAATTATGGTATTGATAACTTGTCATTGCACTGGTGTCTATCATAGATGATTAAAGCCTACAGGTAATTCTAAATCATCACTTTGTGGCATGGTTAACAAGCCCTTACAAGTGAGGTCTATTAATTAATCTTCATGAATACAAGAAACTTCTAAATTTGTATATTAACTCATATGTGATATGTGTTTTGCTTTCTGAGAGTCTGCCTATCAGATTCTCCAGGAGTTTAAGCGATAAAATAATTTATGAGCAAAACTATAAACAAAAGAACAGTAAACAGACACAACTTAAACCTAAATCATAGTATCTATGACCAGAGTTCATCATCTTTTTTCATATCAGAAGTAAGCTGGTGACCAGTAGCAAAGGTACATGTGTTCAGTTTTATTCCCCATCTGCTTTGTGGTGTCAAGAACATAGGAAAGGTTTAAGATGAACTCAGGTCCCTGATTAGTAATTCCTAGGGATCAAGTTCATTAGACTTCTGGGGTTGGGATTAGGAACCTGTAACAATCCAAAAATTTAACAAGCTTCTTAGATGATTCTAATATGCAGTAAGAGTTGGAAACCATTGCTATAAATTCCAGAGGAATTCAGCTTTACTTTTCAGCACCAAGGTCAGTTGCCAAGCTTGCAATCAGCATCCAAACTCTGTGTCAGAAGCAAAGGGTGTTGTTATTCCTTGCATTTTAGCCCTGTTATCATTTTGCCTGGGGAAAAATGCCTTACATTTAGATTAAGCAAATTTTGGAGTTATTTTTTGAAATTATTAGAACACAAGAATATTTTTTTTTTGTCCAATAATGCCTGGAATGAGTGTGAACAAAAAGCTGTATTAGCAAAGTAGACCAACTCATTCTACAAAACTCACCAGAGGCTGAGTGTTATAATAGTAGATTGTTCAAATGCTAGAACTAGAAGGGACTTTAGAGATCCTCTAGTTATCATATGCATTTTAAAGATTCAGCACAGGAGGCCCCTGAAGTGGAATCCATTTCTGGATTTGCTGCCCCACTGGGAGTGCACCTTTGTGGTCACCAGTCCCTCTGCCTCTGCTTTCCCCACCCTCTAGTCCCCCCACAGGGACTCCAGGTCAGGTGGAGTCATGTTCTGCAGCATTGGCTCCAGTGGCCTTTACAAGGCACCTCTGTCTAAAAGTCTTTTACTGGTCCTCAGTGCCCTGTCTCTTTTTCTGGCCCTTCTTCTGCTACACTGTCAGAGCTTCTTCCTGTATGACCTCCAAGTAGTGAAGGATGACTTTCAGTAGGATAAAAATGAACATCTGGACTTCTGTTCAAGATGGAGGCATAGGTAAACATGCTTTGCCTCCTTGCACAACTACAGCAAAAATTACAACTAGACTACATAACAAATATCTCCCAGATTCTTAAGAAAATCAAGCTGTATGGAAGTCTGACAACCAAGAATTTGAAGAAGCCACATTCATCCAGATGGGTAGGAGGGTGGGAGAGTCAGAGAGGTGGGGAGAGGTAGAGTGGTGGAGAGAGGTGCAGAGATGTGGAAAAGGTGGTCCCACATTCATGTGCGATAGTTAAAAATCAGGAGGGATACCTTGGGATGAAAGGATCCTAGCCCCAAACCAGCCCATC
The DNA here is from genome assembly GCF_014824575.4 of Sturnira hondurensis. Taxonomy (NCBI): domain Eukaryota; kingdom Metazoa; phylum Chordata; class Mammalia; order Chiroptera; family Phyllostomidae; genus Sturnira; species Sturnira hondurensis. The sequence continues at coordinate 5,287,540 of NW_028089093.1, forward strand.
CAGCCCCAGGTTCCAGCACCAGGAAGATAAACCTCCATAACTTCTAGCTGTAAAAACCAGTGGGGGTTGTGTTGGTGGAAGAAACTGTAGTTTCCTGGGGAGATTCCTTTTAAAGGGCCTGTAATGGTCTTAGGACTTATGCAGACCCACCACATTTGGGATTCAGCATCAGGGCAATAGCTGGAAGGGCACGAATGACATACAGGGAGAAGATGAAGTGACTGGCAACAGGGACAGTGCTGGGAGACAGTTTACTCCTAGGAAAATCTCCAGAGGCCAGGCATCAGCATTGTCCCCTCTCTAAGCTCTCTCCCATGCAGAGCCACAAAGCAGTGAAACAGGTTGCCCCACCATGGTGATTACCTAAGGCCCCACTCCATACCAATTACAGGTGTGCTTTTCTACAACAGGCCACGCTACTATGACAGTGAGTCAAAGGAGCTCTATCTAATGCACAGAAACAAACACAGGGAGGCTGCCAAGTTGAGAAGACAAAGAAACATGGCCCAACTGAAAGAACAGAAAAAAACTCCAGAAGAAGGACTAAATGAAATGGAGATAAGTGAACTATCAGATTTAGGGTTCAAAACACTGGATATCAGGAAGCTCAATTAAATCACTGGGTACTATAGCAGCATAAAAAAGACCCAGACAGAAATGAAGGTTACATTAAGTAAAGTAATAAAAAATCTACAGGGAACCAACAGTGGTGGTGATGAAGCCAGGTTTCAACCAATGATTTGGAACAAAAGGAAGAAAAAAGCATTCAGTCAGAACAGCAAGAAGAAAAAAGAATGAAAACAAAACAAAACAAAAACAAGAATTGGCTAAGGAGCCTCTGGGACATCTTTAAATGTACCAACATCTGAACCATATGGGTGCCAGAAGAAGAAGAGCAAGAAGTTGAGAACTTATTTGAAAAAAATAATGAACGAAAGCTTTCTTAATTTGGTGAAGGAAATAGACATACAAGTCCAGGAAGCACAGAGAGTCCCAAACAAGTTAGACCTGAAGAAGACCACACCAAGACACATCACAATTAAAATGAAAAAGGTTCAAGATAAAGAGACACTATTAAAAGCAGCAAGAGAAAAGCAGATAGTTACCTACAAAGGAGTTCCCATAGGACTGTCAGCTGACTTCTCAAAAGAAACTTTGCAGGTCAGAAGGGATTGGCAAGAAGTATTTAAAGTGATGAAGAGCAAAGACCTACAACCTAGATTACTCTATCTAGCAAATCTATCATTTAGAATGGAAGGGCAGATAAAGTACTTCACAGACAAGGTAAAACTAAAGGAATTCATCATCACCAAGCCTTATTACATAAAATGTTAAAGGGAACTATATAAGAAAAAGAAGATCAAAACTATGAACCTTAAAATAGCAATAAATTCACAACTATCAATAAACGAATCTCAAAACTAAACTAAGCAAACAAGCAGAACAGGAACAGAATCTAGATATGGGGAGAAAGTTGAGGGTTATTAGCTGAGAGGGGAAATGGAGAGAATGGGAGAAGAGGTACAGAAATTAAGAAGCATAGATTGGTAGGTATAAAATAGATAGGGGGATGTTAAGAGCAGTATAGGAAATGGAGTAGCTGAAGAACTTATATGCCTTACACATGGACATAAACTAAGAAGAGATTGCTGGAAGGAATGGGGGTACTGAGTAAAGGGGGGGGAAATGTGGAAAAATTGGGACAACTATAATAGCATAATCAATAAAACATATTTTAATTAAATAAAAATTCAGGACATAAGACCCAGCAAAGTAAAGTGACTTAAATGAAATTACAAAGCTAGGGAGTAGAAATCTTTTATTTTTTTTTTCAGAGACTTTGGAAAGTTTCTTATTTTTTACCATGAATACATTAATTTAATACAATATTTCTTGTAAAGTGACAGTGTCAAAGTAAAACTATTTTTATTGAGATATACAGAGACTAAATAAACTTAATGGTCCCAGATGGCTTAATAGTATCTTTTTTATCATCATCTAGGAGTGACAATTGAAACCACATTGCAAAATATTAATATAAAAGAAGATATGTTCCCAGTCTCACCAAGCCGAATACCAGACGTGCATTTCTTTTATAAGTAAGTGAAAATGCTGTTTCCCTTTACAGTTTTTTTAAGTAAATGTCACTTCAGGGTGCTAGCATAGTAGTTTATAGTTAACAAGCAGTAATTGGTCATTAAGTAAAAAGTAGGAAACATGGAATAGTTTGAAGGCCTTATATAATTTCTCTTATACATATGATATTTTAAATTAGGCAGTAGACTCTATTATGTAGGCAGTACTTATTTGTAATTTATATGCCAAAATATCAGCCTGAGTGGATATGACATTTTTCCTTCAAAATTTCTTTTGATTATAATTATAAAAGCTTTACTAAAGTTCTTCATTGTAGCTTATCACTTTACCTGGGGAAATAGTCAACTTTTCAAAGTAGATGACATCATTTGTATGAAAGCTAGTGGTAGGGGGTTTAGAGGGTGGAGGGATAGAGCAAAAAGGAAAAAGGACTCATGGACAAGGGCAACAGGGTGGTGATTGCTGGACAGAGGGGAGTATAGGGGACTACATGATAGTGGAAAAATATAAGAAAGATTGAATTAAAAAATAATAAAATCAATCAGCACCCAAGAAAATTCTAAATTAGTGAACTTTGATACATTTTTCTTTTTCTTTTGTTTTTATAGCATAGGAGTTACATGCAGGATATTTTTATCTTTGTAATCTGTTTCATATGTACTTTATAAAATGATATTTTCTTTACAATAGGTCTTCTACAGCTACAACATCTTGTGTTAATGGCCGATCAACCGCTGTGAAAATGAGATGTAATCCTACTAAACCAGGAACTGGTGTGATTTCAGTCCCTAGGTATTCTTATTCCTAAATAATTGTTTACATTTGTATTTATTAGGAGGAAGCAAAACTCTAGAATCTTAATATTTTGCGACATAACATCTATGGATGTAAAGCAGAAAGAGGACAGAAGAATCTGTAGATTTTTGTTGTTGTGATGTGCTGAGCCTGTTTAGAGGCCCTTCTCAGGACTTCCCAGTCTCCTCAATGACCTATTCTCACCCTGTTTGCCTGAGTATCTAAATCTCTTAAAAAATTTTAAGCAATATATAGTTATATGGTTTGTATCCTTGTATTTATTCTGTCTGTTTTGCCTTAATTTCTTTGAGAGCTGGATTGGAAACTTTACTGGGTTACATTTCTTTATCACCAATGAATTATTTGGGTGATCTAGATTTAGTCATCTAACCTGTAAGTTGTAGTTTCTTTCTCTGTAAGGCAATGGGGCCTGGGTACATAATTTGTATGATCCATTTCTAACTTTTGAGTTGCTGATAAATGTTGGTGAAATCACTAAGGTAGAGTCTGACCTACAGAATACATACTTAACCTACAGAACACACACATACTTACATACATACTACAGTTCACTTAACTGGATTGGCATTGAGGCAACAACTGACCACACTCTAGATCTGTTTAATATAGTTCACTTTGTGTGGGAACACTAAAAGAAAGTAAGCAATTTCATGGACTCAGAAATACTGACAGCTTAAATAAAGATTGCCTTCATGGCATGAGTGACACTTTAATGTCTCCTGATGTTTTTCATAGTTATTAATTGTTCAGTATGTAGATTATTGATTTTGCAGATTTTGGGGATCTTAAGTGGATTTTATTTTATTTTTTCCATTTTAAAGTCATTTTTATTTTTTAAGTCAACTTACATTATTATATTAGCTTTAGGTACACACCCCGGTGATTGGACATTACATAACGAGGTGATGGTCCTGATGAATCTCAGACCCATCTGACACCATACATAATTATTAGAATGCTATGAACTATATTCCCTATGCTGTACTTTGCACTACCATGGGCATTCTGAAACAACCAATGTGTACTTCTTCATTCCTTTACCTTTTATACTCATTCTGCCAACCCCCCTCCCATCTGGCAGCCATCAAAATGTTCTCTGTATCTATGCTTCTCTTTCTGTTCTGCTCATTTGTTTGTTTTGCATTTTTAGAGTCAATTTTTTCTGTCATATATATATGACAGATATATATATATGACATACTGTTCACATATTGTCATATTGTACAAATGACAATATGTACTTATTGCCATTTTGTTGCTCATAGTTTTTATCTTTTTTATTCTTAAAGAAGACTTTTTAACATTTCATGTAAGAATAGTTTGGTGGTGATGAATTCCTTTAGCTTTTTTATATTTCGGAATTTCTTTATCTATCTTTTGATTCTAAATGATAGCTGTGCTGTCTAAAGTAATCTTGGTTATAGGTTCTTACTTTTCATCACTTTGAATATTTCTTGCCGATCCCTTCTGGCCTGCAAAATTTCTGTTGAGAAACCAGCTGACAGTCTTATGGGAGCTCCCTTATAAGGAACTAACTCATATTCTTTTGCTGCTTTTAAGATTCTCTCTTTGTCTTTAATCTTTTGCATTTTAATTGTGATGTGTCTTGGTGTGGTCTTCTTCAGGTCTAACTTGTTTGGGACTCTCTGTTCTTCTTGAACTTGTATGTCTATTTCCTTCACCAAGTTAGGGAAGTTTCCTATTATTTTTTCAAATAGGTTTTCAATTTCTTGCTCTGTCTCTTCTCCTTTAGGCACCCTCATAATGCAAATGTTGGTACACTTCAGGTCACAGAGGCTCCTTGAAGTACTGACCCCTTTTTAAAAAATTCTTTTTTCTCATTGCAGTTCTGATTAGGTATTTTTTGCTTCCTATGCTTTGAACCACAGACTGATTCTCAGCTTCATCTGTTGACTCCCTGTAAATTCTTCTTCACTTCAGTTAGTGTATCCTTCATTTCTCACTGGTCCTTTTTTATGCTGTTGAGGTTCTCACTAAGTTCCTTATAACTGATGTTTTGAACTCTGCACTTACTAGATTGCTTGTCTCCATTTTGCTTAGTTCTTTTTTTAAATTTGCACACATGGATGTTTATTGATGAGAGAGAGAGAAAGAAAGAAATATTGATGTCAGAGAGAAACATTGATAAACATTGATTGGCTGCCCTGACTGGGGATTGAAACCAAAACCTAGTGTACCCTGAGCAGGAATTAATCTTATAATCTTTTGATATATAGGATGATGCTCCAACCAATTGAGCTACCTGGCCAGGGTATTTTACTTAGTCCCTTTTCTGGAATTTTGTTCTGTTTTTTCATTTGGGCCATGTTTCTTTGTCTCCTCATTTTGGCAGCCTCCTTGTGTTTGTTTCTTTGTATTAGGTAGAGCTGCAACGTCTCCCACATTTGGTAGACTGGCCTAATGTAGTAGGTATTCTGTAGAATCCAGTGACATAGCCTCCCCAATCACCCATTCTGACCACTGTGGAATTTCAGCCGTGTAGGAGCCTACCCCACAAAGCAGGACTTACATCAGTAAGGGTCCTTACTTCCTGGGAGAAGCAGGACCCTTCCCCCACATACAGTACCACAAAGCAGAGCTGTGGGTTGCCCTCTCTGGCAAATACATAAAACTCCCCATACTATGTAACAGGCATGTGGAAACAAAAAAAAATATGGCCCAAATGAAAGAATTGATCAAAGCTCCAAAAATAGAACTAAGTAATGAAGAGATACCAACTGATCAGATGCATAGTTCAAAACACTGGTAGTCTGGATGCTCACAGAAATGATTGAGTATGGCCACAAAATAGAGGAAAAAGTGAAGGCTATGTAAAGTGAAATAAAGAGAAATATATAGGGAACCAACAGTAAATGGAAGGAAATGGGTACTCAAATCAATGATTTGGAGCCCAAGGAAGAAATAAACATTCAACCCGAGCAGAATGAACAGTCAAAAATTCTAAAAAATGAGAGGCTTAGGAACAAATACTCCAACATCTGAATTATAGGGGTGCCAGAAGAGGAAGAGCAAGGAATTGAAAACTTATTTGAAAAAAATAATGGAGAACTTCCTTAATCTGGCAAAGGAAATAGACTTCCAGGAAGTCCAGGAAGCTCAGAGAGGAGTCCCAAAGAAGTTGGACCCAAGGAAGAAAACACCAAGGCACATCATAATTACATTATCCAAGATGAAAGATAAAGAGAGAATTTTAAAAGCAGCAAGAGAAAAGGAGACAGTTACCTACAAAGGCGTTCCCATAAGACTATCAGCTGATTTCTCAAAAGAAACCTTGCAGGCAAGAAGGGGCTGGAAAGAAGTATTTGGTAATGAAAGGCAAGGTCCTACATCCAAGATTACTCTACCTAGCAAAGCCATCATTTAGAATGGAAGGGCAGATAAAGTTCTTCCCAGATAAGGTAAAGTTAGAGGAGTTCATCATCAGCAAGCTTATTACATGAAATGTTAAAGGGACTTACCTTAGGAAAAGAAGATGGCCAAAACTATGAACAGTAAAATGACCACAAACTCACAACTATCAACAACTGAAGCTAAAAAAACAAAAAGAGAAACAAACTAAGCCATCACCTAGGATAAGAACAGAGTCACAGAAATGGAGATCACATGGAGGGTTATTGGTGGGGAGAGATGGGGTGGGGAGAATAGGGGAAAAGGTATAGGGAATAAAAAGCATAAATGGTAGGTACAAAATAGACAGGGGGAGGTTAAGAGTAGTTTAGGAACTGAGAAGCCAAAGAACTTATATTTATGACACACAGACATGAACTAAAGGGAGGGGGAATGCTAGTGGGTGGGGGTACAGGGTGGAGGCAAATAGAGGGGAGAAAAAAATGGGACAACTGTAATAGCATAATCATAAAATATATTTCGAAAAAGAGGAACTGCCTGGGATTCCTGAAGCCCTCTGTCTCCCTCAGCCTCAATCTCTGTTGGTTTTTATAGCCAGAAATTATGGGGACTTCTCTCCCTGGCTCTGGAGCCTTAGTGTGGGGTTCTGGTGTGGGGCTGGGACCCCTCACTCTTCAGGAGGCCTCTGCAGCTGAGATACTCCTCCGAATTTTTATCCACCAGCTATGGGTACAGGACCATCTCATTCCCATCTCTGCCTCTCCTACCAATCTTGATGTGGCTAATTCTCTAGTTGTAGGACTTGCATTTAGCCAGATTTCAGGTGTTTCTGAATGATGGTTGTTCCATAGTTTCGCTGTAATTTTGATGTGGTTGTGGAAGGAGGCAAGTAGCACATTTTCCTGTGCTACCATCTTGCCTGGAAGTCCCAGGTTTCCCTTCATCAAGCTAGCAAAGTGTACATTTTTTGAAAGGAAATGATCGGTTTAATCTTGTTTTTTGATAGTTTCACAGTAACCCTAGAGATATTAAGTTATCCTGCTCATGTTACATCGGGATTGTGGGGGAGAAACAAAAACATTCCTCTGCCCTCAAGGATTTTTTGGCTGGTCTAGTCATCAAATTGACATGAGGCAGATTAGCAAGAGGATATAACTGTACCTAATGCACACATATGCGTTGGAACCCCACATACATGAGAGAGTCAGAGATCCCCATGCAGAAGAGGTTAAAAGACAGAAAGGGGGACAGAGGCATATAAGACATCTTGACCTGGGGATGAGGTAATGTACCTTGGAGGTTTCAAAGCGGTCACTGCAGGATGACAAGAGCGGAGCTTTAGTAAATAGGACTTGGCCCTGTTCTATAGATAGTAGTTAAAGGGAGGGGCCAAAGTTTTTTGAGCCTGATGCTAAAATTGCCTTAAGCTCAAAGTAACCCGGATACCACTGAAGCGCATCGTGGGGTGGTTCATTCGGAACCACAGTGTCATGTGGTGGAAGATCCCTGGGCCAGCATCCATGCTAAAGGTGAGGCAGCAAACCACCCTTTTTTAATGAGAAGGTGTGTTCTGAGTTTTCTTTCATTGTTCTCTCATGTCCCACCATATGGCTTTGAGTTTAGATGCTTGTTCTTTTTACTTGAGTATTTCTGAGGCCCTTTTTGGACCTAGCAATAAACCCCCCCTGAGTCTAGTCTCTACGGGTCTGCACGGGTGACTTCTGAAGCCTCCTCCAGATCTCAGACTTAAGCAGATAATGTGGCTGAAAGACTATGCCCGCCCTTTAGAGAATATGTATCTCTAACAATCCCAAGGTGGGTTTTGATTCTTTAAAGTAATAGTAAAAATATAGTCTAATGATGTTAAATGATGGTATCTAGAAATTGCTTTTTTTAGTTGTGAAGGGAGGAAAGTTGGCCTGTAGCAAGTTTTTTTCCTTAGGGAAGTAACTGCCTTCTCAAGGGTTTCTCAAGATCACTTGCAACAGAATACTTTGGGGTGTCTATTTGAGAAGCATTGGTCTTAATCCATGTTTTAGAGATTTGCCTTTTTTTCCCCTGAGACAGATACTGAAACTTTGTCCTGCATTTTAGTTTTTTGATAAGCTATTTTAAAATGTCATGGTTTACAGGGTGGATTTCTTCACTGATATCTTGATAAAACTTTATTTTATATTTGTGATGCACACCGAAGTTTGAGGACCACCACCTCAGGGAACTGCTTGAACCCCAGAATCTGTATTGTGGGTCTTTAGTTCTTTTTTGAATCAATTTCCCATCAGGGCACAAGGGGGAGCTCTGGGATCAGAACAGGAGCAATAGAAGCTTGTTCTGTGATAATTAGAATTGTCTTTAGCTGCAAGGCTGAATAAAAATTTGCGATTTCCTCCTAATGAAAAAGAACTGTTAACTAAGCCAGATACGCAGGCTACTTTTGAAGAGGATTTAACCAGCATTTCTGGGGGGCTGTGGGAGCTTTAAATTCTCAAGGAGAGAGAGGAAGGTGCTAACCAGGCAATTGCCTTGAGAAGTCTCTCATGCTGATCAAGAAGCCTCAACAGCAAGACTGGCAGGTCACAAAGGATTCTGTCTACAGGTAGCATCTTGGCCAAGAATCTCGGCAAACCAGGCAAAGGCAACTGGCAGTAGTAGTATTGATTGGGGCTCTGTATCGTAGTAACCTGGGAAAATGTCATAAGACGCCCAGCCCTGGGAAAACAAGACTCTTAACAGACAGTGAACGAGGCACGAGAAAGGGAGAAATATGTGTTCTTTGTATTTCGTGTGGAATTCAGAGAGAACAGCCAATTACTAGGGCTGCGATCGGGAACATCAGCCTGTGTCTGGTCTGGCAAATGCTGCTGGTTTCTAATTCCACGAAGTGCCTGGGGGGTGTGAGGCATTTTAGATAAAAACGTAACAGCATGGTTCTGTGGTAGATGAAATCTGAGAGCCGGAGTGGACTTCTGAGATCATCTAGTGGCGCTTGTACCTTGTCCAAAGAATATATTGACAACACAACAGAGCTCTAATACCCCCAAATAAATGCCTCTCCGCCTCTGCCCAAAAGGCTTCCCAAACCTCTAATCACGATCGTAGGTGGTTAGAGGAATTGAAGGTTCTCCTTTCGTCAGGAATAATTAGACCTAAGCATTGCGCCCAAAGTGCTCTTTCAAAAATGAGAAATGTCTCCTACGGAAAAGGTTATAAAAAGAGCTTATTAGAAAACAGAGGGAACCGGTTTTACTTTGAGGGTAGAGATGCCATAGCACATTGGAGACCCTCACGTCCAACCCGCTTACTAGACACAGTAGGACACACAGAAGACACCCACACTGTCTAGCCGGCTAGTGGCACAGACGAGATGGAATGCTTTTCCGACTGTGTCTGTTGTTCTTTTCATTGGCATCCTGTTTTGATCTTTTTGTTTATTTTTTCCTCCAATTCCTTTTAGGCAGAGATTTCCAAAGACGTGTGCTAAGCAGAGGCAAATATCACATTTATCTGGGATAACTCAACTGATCTGCCTATCACTGGTGCCTTCTTTTCATGAGTCATCTTTCCTCCAATACAGTTTTCTTTATTAATGTTTTGAGTGAGAGGAAAAATGAGCATCCCCAATCTCTCAAAAACTTACTAAGATATTTAATCACTTGGGTAGTTTATAAATCAGTCTAAAATCATTTTGCCAAAACCTCCTTCACATTCCAGATTCATCTTCATTGTAAGTGTAGCCTCTGAGAATATTGTCTGCCAGAAAACGGATGTTTCACAGTCCTGGTGGTGTTCAGTGGTTCTGTGTGCCAGGGATTATTGCGCAGGCTCTGACTTATAGTCTGCTAGAGTTATTGGATGCTAGTATAGTGTTTCCTTTGGTCTTTGGGGAAGAGCTATGAAAGCCCAAAGTCTATCTATTTTAAGTTGGTCAGAGCAAAAGAGTGATTATTGGTTAAATGAGTTCCTTGTTTTCTTTTCCTTTTTTTCTCTCCTAATCCTCACCCAAGGACATGCTTATTGATTTGAGAGAGAAGGGAAGGAAGGGAGAAAGAGAAAGAGAGAGATATTTGTGTCCTGACTTGGTACCAAACCTGCAATGTAGGTATGTGCCCTGACCAGGAGTCGAACTCATGACCTTTTGGTTTATGGGATGACACACCAACCAACTGAGCCAGGCCTGCCAGGGCAATTCCTTGTTTTCTTTTTCCTCTGTACTATTTATGGACAAGTAATAGATATCTAAATCTGTATAAGTTAACTTAAAGAAGGCAATAGAACTGCAAAGATTAAAACCAAATACTGTCATATAACTTTAAACAGTAAGTAGGCATATAAAGGCATTATGCACAAAAGGGAAAGCAATGAAAACTTGCTCTGAGCAAGAACCAAGAAAACTCTAATACAGAACTATTAAAAGTGTGCAATTCAGATACTAATGAGTAATCTTAACACATGGTAGAAAAATATCACAGAAGAATCATAACATTTTAAGATCAGTTTTGAAATAAGGTTGCTAAAGTTTTGCCAGGTATTTATTTCACTGTAGAAAATACAGAGTTGAAAGATAGAAAGAACTAGGGAGTGCCCGTTAATGTAGTTGGTCCAGGTCTTGATCGGGTGCTGATTTTTGGTTATCAACCCCAGGTAGTCTTTTGAAAGGGAGGCTTTTGCAGGAGACTGGTAGAACTTTAGATCCCTGGACCTAAGAGCTGTGGGTCAAAATACCTTATGTTCAAGCCCGGTTGAAAGTGATTTATGCTCTTCAGTCTTCGTGCGAACAAAATTGGAGCAAGATGCAAGTGCCCTGTATGGACCCTGCACAAGAGGGGTTTCTGACAATGACAGGGCATCGTCAGCAGAGAAAGGCTGGCCTCCCTGAGATGCCAAAGCTGAGAGAGTCGCTAGCAGCAGGTCCGGAACATCACCCATCCCAGAGGATGTCAGTCTTAAGACCCCCAAGACTGGGAACCTCAAGAAACCTACCAAAACCCCACATGAAAGCAGCTCAGCAACATTCGTGCACTACCACAGAAGAAGTGTTCTAGGTGTGCAAGGCTGTGGCCTTTCCCCCCAGCATCCTGAGACTAACTCTGGGAGGATTAGAAATGGGACAACATAGAATCACCGTAGATCAAATGTGACTAACTCTGGGAGGTTTAGAAATGCACTGACAACGTAGATGGATTTGTTTTAACTTTGGATTTTGAACAGAGCTTAAGCAAAAACAATTTTACACTGCTTTATTAGCTACCCCAACAACTTAATTTTTTACTTTCTAAATATAGTTTTATTTTTATTGTATTTTGTCTATTACCATTAATCCCTCTTATACTCTTTTCCACCTCTACCCACACCCCAACTCTGCAATCCCCCCTGTTGTCCATGTCCATGAGTCTTTTTTCTTTTTCGCTTGATCCCTATACCTTCACCCCCCACCCCCCACAGAGCTGTCAGCCTGCTCTCTATCTATGAGTCTGTCTCTATTTTGCGTGTTGGTTCAGTCTGTTCATTAGATTCCACACATGAGTGAAATCGTATGGCATTTATTTATACAATGGAATACTACTCAGCCGTAAAAAGAAGAAAGTTGCACCCTTTATGACAGCATGGATGGACTTGTAGATCATGGGCTAAGTGAAATAAGCCAACTATCCCAACAATGAATGATAGATTGAGTGTTAAGTCATAGTAGTCCCAAAGAAAAAAAATTCTTCTCCACAAATTTTTAATATGAACCGAGTAGAGTCCACTTTAAGTAAAGTGATTCATTTAAAAGAGGACACTAATAACTCATAGTTCATCCCAGTTGTACCCCCAGGCAATGCATTATATTTTAGAGTCCAAGACACCACTTCTTAAAAAAAATTAATCCAAATTCTTACATGTTGCCAGTGCTGCCCTGCCTGGTAAGACAATCCCCAAAGCAGAAGAAACCGGAAAGCTTCCTGCTCACTGGTCAGTAAAACCAAAACAACCAGGTTCAGCTGCTTGTCCTTTCCGTCTAAAATGCTCTTTGCCCGGAATTCACAGCACACCCAGGCATCCCGTAGGGCTCTGGCCTTGCTCGCCCCAGCCGTCTGTGACTTTGTCCTGTCTCTCAACATTGACTTTCTGGTTTCTCTGATGGTCCCGTGGACCAACAGTTGTAAAAGAAGCACAGTGAGTGATACTTCTAAAGAGATGGGGGTAGTGGGTGAAGATGGTGGGGACTCAGACCATCCAACAGAAAAGTGTTTTACATGTTTGGGCATAAAGCATTTATTGATTTAGTATTCACTTTTTTGTTCTCCTAGTAGGAGAAAATATTTTTTTCTCTTGCATCCTTCTTTCTATTTTCATTTTATGTATAAGCACTGTCAAACTTGTTACTGCTTTATATACCCTAGTTTCATAGGGAAGGCCTGAATCAAACTTTGAAACTTACGTTTATAATAGAGTCAAATTTGAATATTCTCCATTTTAAATGATTCATTGGGTTAAAGAATTAAAGAATTGATTCTAAATTAAACTGCTTTTAACCTGAGAATTTCTTTTAAAAAGTGAAGTCTACCAAGGAAATGCAATGAATCATTGTAGTATTTTGACACCTCATGGCAGCTTATAAATGAATCAATGTCTTGATTTTCTTTTCTGTTCCTGTAGCTCTACCAGTTCTTTAGAAAGTGACGTGCATGGGTAATAGTGTTTTATATTTTTCAGTGCTTTTAAACTTTCCAAAGTCGTTCTCTCATTTTGTTCTTTATAACCACCGCATGAAAGCGCACATTCTGCTTTTGACAAATTACAAAAATGTGAAGGTGAGGGCGTTGAGTTACTTATGGAAAACACACAATCAGTTGAAAGTCCAGGTAGAATTGCAACCTAAGCCTTCTCTCCAGAGTGTGTTGCAACTTTGATTAATTTTCTTTTTTAATTTGGGTTTTTTCTTCTCAAACTTTAGCAGACTTATTTTATTTTCCCCAAAATAAAAGAGTCTGCTTATTTTATTTTCCTCAAAATAAAAGAGAGTCTGCTTATTTTAGCAGACTCTCTTTTATCTTCCCAAAATAAACAGTACCCTCTCCCCTTTACAAATTCTCTGTGTTGGAAAGAAAAAAACAGAGAACAATTTGGGGAGGAGAGATTTGTGCAGGAAAGCATATTGGGTAATATTTGCTAAATGATCAGAAAAATATAATTATGTTTAAAGTTGCAAGTCATTGTTAAGAAAATAATAATTGTATTCTTGAAGGATTTTTCTAAACAGTTACCCAATTTTTTTTCCAATTTTGGATTGTTTTTGCTGATCTGGAAGGTGGACATTAGGAATACTTTTTTAAATTGACTTTGTTTTCATCTATTGCATTTACTGTTAATTTTTTGTTTATTAGTCTGAATATATTTATTACTCTGCTTTTACAAACAGAGGGATTCAAAGCTCAGCCATTTTTCCAAAGAATCACTGTTCACCATTGTTCTTAGCTCTGACAATAGTGGGCCTCCGTTTCTGCAGCGTGTTATAAAGAACTTGGCTTTTACTCACATTTCCCCTGTGCTCACTTAGTCTGTAGCACACAGACACTTTGGGAAGGTGGTTATGTAAAAATGCAGTCAATTTTTAGGCACGTAGAACTTTTTGTGTTCACGTTCTAGGGTAACATAATATATTTAATTAACAAAGAGTATGAAATTTTACCTTTTTGGTAGAATGAAAATTATAGCTTTGACATTTGAAGTCTTAAAAAGCAGTACTGTTTAGATTCTCCCTGTTATTCTGTGTCTATCTTTTTGCAAGTCAGTGTTTCCAGACACCTGTGCTCGGCCCCAGCTAAGGTCTGAAGGAGGTTTGCAGGGCAATGCCTTGTATTTATGTGGCTTGACTTAAGGGAAGTGTAGTAGACAAATCAAGAGAACAATATTTTCTGAGTTTCACTGAATCAATAAACAAAACAATCATTCCTAGTAGGAATTGTCCAAATACCTTCTTACTTCATTCAGTAAGAATTCTGTACACAGTAGCAGCAGGTTATTTTTTGGACCATGTTGTGTTTATCTGCTCCTAAAATGAAAGTGGCAAGTTGACAATAATAGGGACAATAATAGGGCACCCCCACCAGAAAGCAGAGTTTCAAAAAAAATCTCCATTCGGCCCCTGCCTGGTGGTTGCACCTGTGTCTGAACTTCATCCAGCATTGCTCAGTGGTCTTGGCGGAAGTCATCCTGTCAGGCAGAGAAAACCCAAAACTGCAAAACATTTGCATCACTGAGCTGTGTGTTGTCCTGATGGTGGTTTTGTTTGTTTTCTCGCTTTAGACAATTTTATTTTCATGTCATTTTGCACCTTCTGCAGACCGTGGTCCTGTGTATCATTCTGTTCCCTAAAGCACCTTGCCTATGCACATTCCCTTAAATAGAAATCGCAACCATCCATCACCACACTGTGCCTGCCTGGATACCAGCCGCTCACTCCTGGCCTTGCTCTGAAGCTCCAGCCACAAAACCCACTTGTGATTTTCTCCCACTTCATCCACCCTTTCATCCCATTGGCAGGAATTCTCTTGCCTTCTTCCCTCGTATGCTGGCTAACTCCTACTGTTCTAGAATACTTTAAATTTGGATTGGGCATCACTTCTACCAAGAAACCTTCCCAGAGAATTTTTTTTGTCATTATCTGTGCCTGTCTCTCCTTTATTTTTTTAAAAAAACATCTTTATAGAAAGGTAATTCAGTCTATGGCCATACCACCCTGAACGCGCCCAATCTTGTCTGATCTCAGAAGCTAAGCAGGGTCAGGCCTGGTTAGTACTTGGATGGGAGAAAGGTAATTCACATACCATTGCCATTCACTAATTTAAACCATCTAATTTAATGGTTATTTTATAATTTGGTCTCTGCAAACATCACCATAGTTGATTTTAGAACTTTACATCTCCTCAGAAAGAAAGCCCATAGCCTTTATCTATCATCTCCCTCTACCCCAGCCCCCACCCCAACTTTATACAACCACTAACCGACTTTCTGTTTATAGATTTCCCTATTATGGATTTTAGAGTGAGTAATGTCACATAAAATATGGAATTTTTGATTGGCTTCTTTTACTCAGTGTAGTATTTCTGAGGTTCACCCAATGGGGGCATCTATTAGTAGTGTATTCCTTTTATGGCTCTTATGCCCCATTTTGTTATCCATTCACCCCGTCTTAACATTGATGGATGTTTCAGTTGTTTCTGCATTTTGGCTGTTCTGAATAATGCTTCTATGGACCTTCATGTACAGATTTTTTGTGTATGTGAACATTTTCATTTCTCTTGTGTATTTACTTAGACATGGAATTACTAGATCATATGGTAAATTCCTGTTTAATTGTCTGAGAAACTACCAGATTTTCCCAAAGCACCTTCCCCATTTTACATTCCCATCAGCAGTATGTCAGGGTTCCAGTTTCCCCTCATCCTTGCAACACTTGTTATTACCTGTCTTTTTGATTCTAGCCTTCCTAGTAGATGCAAAGTGGTATCTCATTGTGGTTTTGTCTCCTTAAGATTGTTATTTTTGTATATTTCCTTAGTTTCCACACATTGCATCTCGGTATGCACACACACAAAGGTCGATTGGACTTGTTGAATGCATTACAAAAGCTGTCATTTTTGTTGTTTTTCACTTTTCACTTCAGCAAGTGTCCAGCAGGCACCTGTGATGGTTGTACATTCTACTTCCTGTGGGAGAGCGCTGAAGCTTGTCCTCTGTGCACGGAGCATGACTTTCATGAGATCGAGGGAGCCTGTAAGAGAGGGTTGCAGGTAAGGAGCCGACCTATCTAAGCAGAACTGTGTCATTGCAGATGTAATTATCAGTTGGACATTGCTTACATCATAGAAACTCGGATTCGAGAGCAGGGCTAAAGCTTATAGTTCACTTAATGTGACATTCATATGTGTTTAAAATCATATTTGGTACTAAAACTCCCATATGCTGAGGTAGCTGAATATGTACGCTGAGAGTGGAAAAAGGAATTATGGCGAGGGAGTTGTGGTATCTACCTGGATTATAAAGAAATGATATCATTAAACCAAGATATGTTTCTGTAATGCAGTTATGGGTATAATTAAAGTGGGAGTGGATAACTCACCACAAGAAGTATCTCTATGAGGAAAGCATATATATGTATAATCAAGATCCTATTCTATATTTTTCTTCATTCCTGTTTTCTTATCTGTTTTTTAAAATAAAATTGGGGTTCAAATATATTTTTTACTTTTTGTAGTTATTTCATCATTGAAACTTTTTTGAAAAACATGGTTTTTAGTTATTAACAAGTGTTCATATATATGTGTATATATATATGTGTATATATATATATGTATATACATACAATTTGGAATTTAGTAACTCTGTTATCAGACAGTTGAGAAAAATTGAAAACAAATCTTTTTGTTTTCAATCATAACTCAGTGAATGAACATTCATTTTGGAAATTTGACTATTTCCTTAGAATTCATTACTATAAAGAGATCAACTGGATTCTAAGAGATAGACATTTCAGAGGTTCTTGATACCTATTACTAAGCCGCTTTGGTTCTATCCGTTTGCACTTCTACCAGTGTTTGAGAGTGCCTACTTCACGGCACCAACCTTCAGTCATCCCGTATGAAAACAGGAACCTTCCTTCCATTAGACCACTTATTTACCACCTCACCCTCTCCACATTCTGCTGAAATGACAGTAAAGAAGCACATATGAGCATAAATCAATACCAGTGTGGAACCTTATTGGAGAGTAGGCAGCAGCAGATCAGAGGTTCCAATGACCTTTCTGAGAGCCAGAAGGTAGATGGGGCAGGACTGAGCTTCAGGTCAGCATGCAGTGGGCTCATGGCCAAAGGAGAGCAGAGGGGAGGTGTCCTGTCTGGGAAAGTCTTCCCCAGGCTTCTGTAATGGGCAGGTTGGAGGGCAGGAGAGTGAGAAGTCAGAATACCCCACCCAATCCCATGCATTCAAGCATATTTGGAAGAAGTAGTGTTCACCTCTAGGGGAAAAAAGCCCCACAGAGAACAATTCTCTAAATTGCTATTTTTCAAACTTTAATGATAGTGAACCTGTAGTAAGAAGTAACATTGTCCATCAAATCTAACTAGACCACACACACAAACTCAGACATAAAAATAAGATTGTTTCATGGAACAATACTTCTGTTTATATTTAATGATAAAGTATAAGCATAACATTAATATAAAATGTTTTTAATAACTTCATACAAAAGTGGGGAAGTCCCCAGATATACACTAAACCAAATACTAGAAAATGTTATATTTGATTCAGCAGGTTTTGTGCTTACCTGTAGACAGCTCATTCTAGTTTAGAGCTCTCAAAGATGGCATGGCTCACACATCTGATGACTACTGAGCCAGTTTCTTCTTATGTTTTTAAGTAGGTCAAGGGTGAAAAAAGTCCAAGTTCACAAAAATGGTGTCTTTTAAGTCCTCATAATAATAATGATCTACTTATAATGCTTCACGGTGGAAATTCATTTTTACTTTTTCTCTAAAATTATGATAAACATACTAGAGTAAATGAAAAACTAAGATGTATTCCCTTCTTTGTCTACCAAGTTTAGTTTAAGAGTTTTCAAAAACTAAACTCCCTTTTACTAAAATGTTCTTTAATATTTAATATTTTTATTCTGTAAGATAATAATTTGAGGTTTAAGACAGTGAGGTGGTATCAGTTTCTCTAATTTTATCTCATTTAAACTGTCTTCATTGAAAAAAATTCTGTTCACATGTTATAAAAAATATTAGGAGCAGATAGTTGCAAGGTGATTCTTCTTTAAATATTGTTTTAACCTTATGAATAATATCTTTTGGAACACTTTGATGTATTTGACATGTTGAAATATATGATTACCCCCCTTGTTTCCAATTTAATTTGAGAAATACCAAAATCAGTTACATACACCATTTTGTCATACTTAGATGCCAATTTTGAAAGTATCTGCCAAACGAGATTAAGCTTCGGCTGGAAAAATATGAAATGCCATTTGTAAGCCCATGCATCTTGCTTAGTGTATTCATTCCATTGCAACAATAAACAGATGGGCGTGATGCAGTGTGGGTGTTTCTACCTCCAACCTATGTGAATAAAATGTTTCAGAAACTTTGCTCTTCCATGAGCTTTATATAATACAAAGGGTAGCTTTCACTATGTTTTCCATTATGTCCATGGCCAACGGTGGATTTCTTTGGATGCCGAAGTGTTCTGGCAGGAACAAAAAAAATGATTGCAAAATATATGCTATGGGCATCTTTTAAGCTTTAGATAATTCCATTGTATTTCTGCTCTAGTTCTTGCTCCATCCTTTGTAATTTTTCATTTTGTATTTCACTTCCCCAATTCTGTAAATACATCAACTCCAGATGTGTATGAAGTTAAAAATCACACACCACGGTTCCTTCACATATAGCTGATATAAGCTTAAGGAGTTACATAATGTGTAATAAAAGTTTCCTTAGCAAATTGGATTACCAAAATCTATACCAGGTTCTAGGCATGTATTAAGTCTTATTTCTAAATGTCAGATAGTAGTAAAGATTTGAAGAGATAAATGTGTGATCATTAAAAGGAATGTTTTTTAAATTTAGCATCAAATTAATCTCACCATGTTCACAAAATCTCTCTACATGCTGGAAAAATAAATTTTTAGCTGCATTGTCAGTCATTTTCTTATTTGCCTATGACATGTGACCAAGTGAAGGGATAAGTCTTCCTAATTAATAGAGTAACTAAGAAATGTATACAAGGACTAAGTTATAGGTGACAAAGAAATTTTGCCAATAGCTGGATTTTTTTGTTTGCCTGACAATTTGAGGAATGTATTGAAAAGTTAAGTATACCAGGTTTACAAGTATCTTTTTACTTTTAAAATTTTAGTGCTTTTTAAAATAAAACTGTCATTAGAGCTTACTGTTTTCACTGTTGGACATTTAATAGAACTGTATAAACTCTTCTACAGTCTGTTTTCTTGTTGGAGTGCACTTCAGATGACGTCAACATTTGCTGACTGAGGTTAAATTTTTGTGTTAATTGTCGTTATTTACACTTAGAGATGCAGCAGTTCAGCTTGAATATGCCTCTTCAGTTCTCACCTCATCTTTTTAATAAAACTGGTCCATTTTAAAAGTAATTTATTCACACTAAGTTTAATGACAATGTTACAATTATCATACACTAAAAATTCTTAATTTTAATGTCCTTTTTCTAATCCTCACCAAATAAGTTTATTGATTTTAGAGAGAAAGGGGGGAGGGGAGGAGGAAGGGAGAGAGGAGAGAGAGAGACAGAGAGACAAAGAAAAGGACAGAGAGAGAGAGAGTGAGACATCAATGTGACAGACACATCAATTGTCTCCTGTATGCATCCCAACCAGGGATTGAACCCACAACCTAGGTATGTGCGCTGAACACAAATCAAGTCCACAGCCTTTTGGTGTATGGGACATCACTCCAATCAACTGAGTCGCCTGGCCAGGGCTTAATGTACTTTTAAAAATACATTCTGAAAGTTCTTACCCAGAATTTGGTTGAAACTTTTTCTCAAAGTAAATAACAATTCTGCACATCAGTCATTTCATGACTAACTGCAAAAAATTGTGCATGAATATAAAATCATATTAAACATCCCAGTGTTATCCTTGTGTTAGGGTGTTGATAAGTGCCATCATACACCAGAAAATTCAGTGAGACACCAGGAGCAAATAATTTAATGCCCCATAAGATTTAATGTCACAGAATATATTCACCATGCAGATGGCTACTGGTAACTGCATATGTTGAAATATATTAGGAACTATGCACTGTATTCTGATTTTTCATTCTAATCTGTTTTGTTTTATCTATTTATTTAAGAAAATTGCTGGTTGAGACCCAATATGTTGATTTCATTATTCACTAGTTAGTTGCAACTTGCAGTTTGAAAAACATCGCTCTAAATAATTGAGTCATCTACTTTTGGAGGCTGAGAGTAAGCACCTCACGCGGGTGGTTATTTTGGCACGAGGAAGAGGGATGCAGTTTGTGTGTACCTCCCCCTTCACCAGTCACCGCAGCCTGCCTGTCATACTGTATCTACTGCTCTTCTGCTCAGGGGTGAGGCTGTAAGGGACAGGGACCTACATGATGGGTAGGTGAAAACATTCCAATTATAATCATATTGAAGAACTAAACTTTCACTTAAAAACACGAGTCAGAAGTCAGAGATCATCAGGAATGTGAGGAAAATAGCCTAAACGATATATCGAGGTGGAATAATTTTTATTCAACTTCCTCAGCATGTAGCAAGCCTTCTGATCTGACAATCCATGGTCTTATTGCATTTTAACTCATCATTTCCTTATTCACTCTCTTCTGCGTCTCTCCTACATCTTCTATATACCTCCCACCTCTCTGGAGCTTGCACTACGTGAATGCTGAGCAATTCTCTTTGCCTACTATGAATAAAGGGTTAGCAAGACTCATCTCCTTCTGAATCTTATTTCTCATGTCATCTATCTGTCTGTGTGTTTTTTTTAAGGAAACCTTATATGTATGGAATGAACCAAAATGGTGCATTAAAGGAATTTCTTTGCCTGAGAAAAAGCTGTCAACCTGTGAAACAGTTGACTTTTGGCTGAAAGTGGGAGCAGGTGTGGGAGCTTTCACAGCTGTTCTGCTGGTGGCTCTAACTTGCTATTTCTGGAAAAAGAATCAGAAGTAAGTAACCTCACTGGAGTGACCGCATACAAGCTGGAGAGTCTCTTCTGTGAAAGTTTTAGACTTAATCATTATGTCCGATAGTTTCTGTTAGAGACAAAATGAGTTTCTCCTAGTGAAGGAGTTATAGGAAAGGCCTTTAAGAAAGCACATGGAAGTAATTGGTATTCTGATGATGTAGATAGAGATCATAGACCATTAGAGATTATTAATTAGATTCATTAAATGCAAAACCAAAATGGAGGTCCAGGTGACTTAGGTCTGAGGTTGGAAGGCAGATTTTCTCTGTGTCTATTTTTCTTGTCATGACATGATGTATCCTTGCCCCAACTTTTCTTTTTTTCAGTTTCATATGGGCAGATATTTACAAAGAAACAGACTAATTGTATAAGGGGATATCACCTTTGTTTGTTCAAGGGCTCCAAGAACCTGGAGTTGAATATTGAGTCTAATGCCTGATTTTATATCGATACGTTACATTATTTGACTCTACTAAAATTATTTCCATGTGAGTGGTTCTGTGAGAATCCCACATGATAATGTCTCAGGACAGTTGGAATATCTGGGGTTTCTGAAGAGAAAGGAATGAGGGATAGAAACAGTAAAGGCCAAAGCAATTGACTGTCTGGTATTCTTAGCCTTACAACCTAAGCTTTGGAATACTGTATAGTGAGTTAGCTTCTAAATATTTATAAGTTAGGAACATACATTTAGACCTCAAGCTTTCTTTTTGTTTTTCAAAAGTTTGTAATTGGACAATTTAATCAAGTAAAATAGTGATAGAGTTAACTGATTCACTGAAATCCTGGAAAAGATGTGGGAGGTGGGGAAACTTTGTTGTAGAACAACTATGCTACAAGGCAGTTCAATGAGCTGGTATATGACCACCTAAAATAAGTGTTATTTTATATTAAACATCCACTTTATCTATCTATTTACTACTACTTAGACTGGAGTACAAATATTCCAAATTAGTAATGACAACTAACTCAAAAGAGTGTGAACTCCCAGCTGCAGACAGTTGTGCTATTATGGAAGGAGAAGATAATGAAGAGGAAGTTGTATATTCCAATAAACAGTCACTACTGGGAAAACTCAAATCCTTGGCAACAAAGGTAAGAGCAGAATTTTAACCTGGAATTACTGTGCATTTATAAATTAGGGCCATAGCAACCTGATATGGTATCATGCGAGCTCTGTCCTTCAGCATGTCCATATCACCCTCAGCATTCACCCAACAGAAATACTCTTAGATGTTCATAAGGATGTAAACACCAGACTATTCACAGCAGCTTTGTTTTTGAAGGCTAGCCAAGCAGAAATGACCTTAAACACCCTCAGTGTGGAGTTAGATAAAACATTTCTGTACATTAAAGTAATGGGATACTGTGTGACTCTGCAGCTATTAAAGATAGAAATATCTGTGTCAGTAGGTCCAAGACCAAGTGAAAACAGCACATAGACCGTCACACTTCTATTAAATATACATTTGTGTTAGTGTTTGCGTAGCAAACCAGTAACAGTTGCTGCTCTTTGGCAGTTTTGAACTAGTGGGTATCTTCAGTGTTTGAAATAATACATTTTTTAAAAAAGATTTCATTTATTCATTCTTAGAGAGAGGGGGAGAAAGGAAGAAAGAGAGGGAGAGAAACATCACATTGATCGGTTGCCTCTTGTATGTGCCCCGACAGGGGAGCAAACCCTCAACCCAGGCATGTGCCCTGACTGGGAATTAAAATGGCGACCTTTCGCTTTGCAGGATGATACCCAACCAGCTGAGCCACACCCGTCAGGGCTGAAGTAATACAGTTTTGTCATGTGTTAATTTTTACAAAGATAATGTGTTATAATATATAAAAAGAAAAATTTTAATAAACAATCTCATGTTCATGAATACTTTTTAAAAATTTTATAACAAGATTGCCTCATGCAGAGAAAATAAAAGTTATGTGAACTGTTGACATATTAAACATACCTTCTCAGATGCCATCACATTGGTTGGCTTTGAAATAATTACTGTATTCAAGCAGATAATGTGAAGTCTTACATGTTATTTGTAAACACACGTTATTGACATTCTTCATCACTGACTTGAAATAGGAGAAATGATCAGTTTATCTACTCAGGATTAAAAATAAAATCAAACAGAAGAAAGAAATTACATTTGAAATGATTTCTCAGAAGAAAGGATAAGTGGCAAACGATGACATCTATTGAAAGTATTTTAGCCCTGGCTAAAATACTGGCTGGTATAGCTCAGTAGATTGAGCGCAGGCCTGTGAACCACACAGTTGTGGTTCGATTCCCAGTCAGGGCACATGCCTGGGTTGCAGGCCAGTTCCCAGCAGGGGACTCACGAGAGGCAACCATACATTGATACTTCTCTCCTTCTCTCCTTCCCTTCCCCTCTAAAAGATAAATGAATAAAATCTTTAAAAAAAAGAAAGTATTTTAGTAAGCAGCTCCTTGTTCTTAATGTAAACATATAAATATAGAGGATCATTTAAAAATAAAATGAATAAGCCATCTTCACCTTTTAATGGTTATTTAATTTTTCTTTCCTTAATATGGTAGTTTAGGAAGGACACCATTGCTGTGGAATAATGAACACACAGTGCTTGTCAAGAACTGACATTTCACCCTAATTTCAAGCCAACAAGTGAACCTGCCGCAGTTTTCTGGACACTTTAGAAGACATGAGCTTCCTAGTCAGGGGCAAAGGACAGTTGAGCACTCACAGCAGAAGCACCAACTAAAGTGTCAGCGTTTATACCAGTTCCCGAAGCCCCTCTGCTCCTGTGAACAGGAATAGACAACTTCTGAGCACGCAGTGACACTCAATACAGAAAAGGAACCCTAAGCTTTGGGACCTTGAGTCTTTTAGGGTGGGCAGTGCACATCCCTATCCTCTGTCTCAAAGGGAGACACAATATTGTCATTACTGTACTAGATAGATAGTGCGCCTGTTCTTGCTTCAGTGGGGGGCACTATTTCCAAAACTGTAAGCAAACCTGCCCTTTGGTCTGGAAGGAGACAGTACCTTATCTTTCAAGGCTGCTTTCTATACAAAGATCCCTGAAAAGATTGTCTAGTCAAAGGGAAGTCAGTGTTTCACTCAGAAGATACTCAGAGATGCAAGAGAACCATGGAGAATTGTCTCCCAACAAAATTCAAATTTCTACACCATCTTGGCTTCTGGTGAATTTTTTCATTAGTATAGCACCTCGTTGAATAGTGTGATTAATCTAACTGACTGCGGCTGGAATCAAATCTGGTCAATTTGCTTCATACAGCACTTAAGAAAGCTGCTACTAACAGGACACCAAACAGCAAGATGAGACCAGCTTGAGTTATTAAGCTCACTCATACCCCCAGGGATGCAGACCCAACTATCTGAGCAAAGCCCACAAACCACCAGGGTCTACCCTAGAAGCTAGGGGGCTTTCTCTTTTAGTCCTAGTATTGGCATTTTCATTCAGCCTGAGACATTTTCACTGGCACTGAGAGCTTTACTCCATAAGATTGAGGAGAAAAATGGTGAAGGGAATTTTCAAAAATTTACAGAGACCAGTGTATTTCCTACTTTGGTCAGCTTGGACCACAGCAGGGGAACTGGGTGAGCAGTGCCATCAAACAGGAGGTCCTTATCCTTTTTATCTAGGGTGATGACAATTTAACAAGATAATCCAGGTGAGATTTTAGTAGCTGCAGAGACTTTGTCTTGGTGCTCAAGGAGGAAACAGGACAATTATTTTGCCCATAACCATGGGTGGATGATGAGTTGATATTAACCTGGGTGCCCGCAAAGGCTGAAGTGATGCCATTCATGACTTTAGCTAAAGTCAGAGACAAATTTTGTAGCACCTTTTCTAACTGAATTAACTGCCCATAGGTTGAACACACATAACAAGTAGTGAAGAGTCTCATTTTTGGGAAGAGTCTCATTTTGGGAAGATCCTTGCTGTTGTTTAAGAGCTATATGATCTATTGGGGATGTTTCCATAAATAGTTGAAATATGACCACTCCTAGGATGCAAGTGCAAGCCACCTTGTTTTTAGGAGGGAAGCAAGACATGGTGCAGCTGGAAAGAAAGTATTATTTACAATTGTTTGGGACACCAAGTGGTACCTACATACTTAGGCAATACAGGTTAACAGTGCCTGCAGCCTTGTTGCTTCATGGTACCTAATTCACCTTAAATAATGTGTCTCTTCCTCATCTTTGGGGAGACTGCCCAAGTGTAGTAGGTCGGACATTTCCTGTTTGTCCATGTCACAAACTGGTTCGTATTGGTCCACCTCATGGAATGACTGAGTGATGGCACTCGGGTTGGGGCCATCCCCTGCTGTTTCTGGTAGATTCCATGGTAAGTTTAAGGAGAATGGCAACCAAATTGTTGTGGAGCATCTGGTGGGTATGGTAGACCCAGTAGCCTCTTAAGTTTAAGGCACTTACAACAGTTCAAGAGAGGAAAGTTAAGACATTTGGCTTCATGAGAGGTACCTCTGAAAAAAAATGATCGCTAATGTCTCTACATCCTTCATACCTCTTAGGGCCTAACGTACCCCCTCCCCAGGCACCTCATTATCTGACTGCATTGTTGTTCTCCTTGTGCCACAAAGTCAATTTGTCCCATTTCAGTAGCTAAAACTTTACCTTATTTCTACCCATCTGCTACCGGCACCTAGACCTATGTTCTAGAACATTTAGGTGAAAAAGGAACAAAGGTACTTTTAAAAGCTTATGGACACCCAGCGTGCCCCCCATCTCTGTCTATGTGGGCACAAGGGGCTTGATGAGCAGTGCATTGAACCAACTGGTCATTATCCTTTTGATCTAGGGTCGTGACAGTCCAACAAGATAATACGGTGACTAAACCAGAGTTGTATTTGCATCTTCTAGGCTCCTTTCTGGAGTGGCTGCCACCAGGTACATTCTGGGGTTTGCTGCTGGGGTAAATAAGAACACATCATGCCCAGGAGTAGTCCGGGCAGAATCCTGGATTTTCACATAATGTATATAATCTTACATAGAATCAGTCAGCATCTTTCCCCCAGGTCTCCTTTCCATGTAGTAGCCAAGAGGAGATGATCCCTTTCTGGGAACAGCTATATTTAATAACCAAACTGCCTTATTATTAAGATGTGTGGACTAGGAAGAGATGGGGAGATGGAGTCAAAATTCTTTTTTGAGTCAATTTTTGAGGAGGTAGTGGTGAGGTGCCTTTATAACCCTGAGAGGTGGACCAAGATCTGATGTAATCCATTTGCCGCGAAAAACTAGTCAACTTTTGACATGAATCCCAAGTCTGGTAACCTCTGCATCGGAAAAATAGAGTACTTTGTGCTCAGTCTGTGATGGCAGGTTCATTGCTGTGTTGGGCAGAATGATGGACGCATGCAGCATTAGTGGCAGGCCGTCTGGTGCAGTTTCTATCAGATGCTTAATTCTGTTTGGTATTTTCAGAGGATGGGCATCTACATGAGTGATCTAGTTGATTTGATCAGCACCTAAGATTTATTTCCAGGGTTTGCTCTCCAAAAGAATGGTGACCAATATGTTGGTTTATAGTTTCCCAAATATCAGACCAAGCAGTTTATTGACTTATAATAGCTTAAGTCAGTAAAAGTATAACAAGTCTTTCAAGGTATATATTGACCATAGCTGTGAGAATGGCTTTGGGTTCTACCCATGGGATTGAGTAATTGTGTATGTTTTCAATTGTATGTACCTGTACTGAGATTGGATAGCTGTGGCAGCCCGTGGGCACCACTGTGTTTCAGCTCAACCAAACCATCAGTGAACCGGGCCCAGACATATAGTAGAACATCAATAAACTCAGGGCTCTGTGGAGCTAGCGACTTTGTTTGGATCACTGGGATAGGAGATAAAGTCTCCTCCAAAGGGTATGCTGCCATATCTTTGTGTGAGGCTGAGATGCTGCGGGGGCCAGGCCAGCTGTATTACTCAATATCCCACTTAGATTTGGTGAGTGAAGCTTATTGTGCCCTTCTGATCTGTTGACTCACCATGAATGGGACTGTCAGGCTATAGAGTCACAAAGTGTGCATGAAAATGGCATTCAGTTTGGACAGGAGCTCATTAATAAGCTAGTAGCAGTTTTTTTAAAGAGTAGCCATGTCAAAGAGGTGACATGTCTGAAACCCAAAGGAAGCCTCTGGGTGAAGGCTGCTTCCTGTTGCCAAAGTCTGTAGTGGGAAAACTCATTAATCAGAGTGAATTGCATGACAAAATGGTCGCCAGAGTTATGAAGCCACTAGGGTAGAGGGCATGACTCCGCTTGCTGGATAGCTCTTAACATAGCCTGGTGGTTTGGGCCCAACTCAAAAGATATCACTTTGTGGGTTAGCTGACAAAAAAGAGCAAGTAGAATACTCAAGTGAAGCCATACTGTCTTCAATTGCAAAGAGCCCAGTGAAGTGCTGTTTGCTTTTTTTTTTTGACTGCTGGCTAGATTTCGCACTGCGGATCTGCCCACACAGTCTCAGGAAAGTTAGTTAGCAGGTCCCTGGGTTTTGTGGGGCTCGACCAGCCCCCTCTGCTGGCAGAAGTCTGATAACACGGGCAAGACTGTTGAGATAGGCTTCAGACTTGACACCAACAAGACATCATTTATACAGTGACAATTTGGGGCATCACAAGTGGAATTTGTCCATCTCATGGAATGACTGGCTGTATAATCCTGAGTCACACATTTGTTGCAAATGGCAGAAGAGTTAGGGCCCCTGGGGCACCCTACTAGCCCTTCTGTACCTGTGGTTGCTCTTGATCAAGGGAGTCTCCTCTGGCTTTTATGAGCTAAGGGAATACAGACATTTATCACCAATTCCTACTGTATATTCAGATGTAGAAGCAGCAACAACGGCATCTTGAATGGGTGTGTAGAACCCCTCACACTAGGTCACATTAGGTCACACTAGGTGGCACTAGGTTGCACTTTCCCACTGCAAACCTTACTTAAACCCTGTTTGTTGAATTTGCATGTCTTTTTGTTGATTTGGGCTTGACTCACATATTGTAGTCTTTTTTTTAAAGGACTCTACCTTATTTCTTGTTCCAATGTCATAACATCTTAGTTAATGCCTGGTTTTAAAATAAAGAGCAGGGAAAATTTCCAGGGCAGGGCTGATCATACCAATCTATCAACATTCCCTTGGGTCAGTTTCTCATTCTCCAGTGACCTTCCACCTTGTAAACCCAGTGCGAGGCAGTAAGAGGTCAAATACTAGCCATTGCCACGTTAAGTTTTCCTGTGGGAATTAGTCTCGGGGAAATTTCCCAGAGAAAGCCAAATCTCTACTATCGCAGTTGGGACCCACTATAAAATCTCGGAGGCCTTTTATTTCTCATTTTTTTCCGAGGCCTTTCATTGTCATCTTTGAATGGATCCAAAACTGGTGCGGTGATTGCGAGAGGTGTTGAGCCTTGAGATAGCCCAGCTGTTGCCCTTCTTACCTATGAGTCCTGCCACAATAACCGCCCAAGGGGAGCAGCTAAAAAGTCTAAAAATCCACCTCGCTTCTACCCATAAGTGGACTTCATTTTTGTTTCAGTGCTCATTGTAGGTGTTTGTCTCTGTAACTGTTGTCAAAGAAAGGGTGAGACCTTCTTTTCCTATCGGGGTTTGAGTATTAGTGCTTACCATGGGGCGCTCCTGAAGCTGATGGCCTATTTGGTGGGGAAGTCCCCCAGCCCACAGGAGAATTAACAACATCCAGGTCACAGTTTAGGCAGCTGAACTGTGAACTCTTTAAACCTGCTTTCCACACTCAGCCTACAGCCACCTTCCAGTTCTTCTTCACTTCCAGGTCATAGAGGACTCTTTTATTACCTTGTTGCCCATACATTGTGGTCAGCATGTTTGCTACCAATTCTCACAGACTTCCCTCAAATCCTGGCAACCAGTGTGGGGGGTTGTCGTCCTCCCTCTTCCAGAAAGACACCTCTCTGTCAATTTCCCATCCTCACCAGCAAAACAGTGAAGAACTGTGAAAGTTATGA
This sequence comes from Sturnira hondurensis, assembly GCF_014824575.4. NCBI lineage: Eukaryota > Metazoa > Chordata > Mammalia > Chiroptera > Phyllostomidae > Sturnira > Sturnira hondurensis. The sequence continues at coordinate 5,316,564 of NW_028089093.1, forward strand.
AGTTCCATTCTACTTACTAATGGCCAACAGCTGAACTTGCTCTAGTTTCATGGACACTTTGGAAGGTATGGGTCTCCTGGGTCCTCAGAGACAAAATACAGTTATTACTCAGAACGTAGCAGTAACCAAATGGCTTTGTTTGCTTTGGTTCTTGTACACACAGTGGATTACAGGATAGAAGAAGGGCCCTTAGCTCAAGGAACCTGAATCTTTTATAAGAGGTAGTAAGCATGTCTGCCATTTCCTTCACAGGGGGAGACCCTATATTTAACTTTCAGGATTGTGAGCAAACTTTTTCTTGGTTCTGGTAGAAGACATCATCTGTACCATCCAAGGCTTTTTGTTCTATGAACATCTTTGAGATGCTTATCTAGGAAAAAGGACAATCAGGGCCTTCCCCACAACACAGGTGGAAACAGAAGACCCAGTAAGACTTACCTCCTGTCACCAGTTTACATAGACTTCTCACCTAGTCTGATCTCCTAGTTTCCTATTTGCAAAGGCGCTTAGACTGACAGAAGCATCCAGGCGCCAGGGAAGATTTTTAAGAGAAAGTGACATCTAAATTGAATCTGAACGAATAAGTGGGAACTATTTAGGGGAGAGTGTGAATTAAGTATCACATAAACTTTTAAGTGTTTCCTCATATGACAGTACCTCCTCTGTTGTTATAAACCTAGAGAATTGAAAACTTGAAAGGGTTCTCAGAGAGAATCACAGGAAACACGATGTAGGATAAAGTTTTTCCCTTTTAGAAGTTTCAGTATATTGTATGTACCATGTTTTGTTTTGAATAGCGATTTCAGGTGATATAATAAGCTAAAATCATTTTAATGAAAAATATAAACATTGTGGAAAAGGAGAAAAATTACACAGTGGCATAGCTATATACCTACCACCTAAATTTTCTTGCTTTATTTGCTTTATTATATATTTCTAATATCTACACTTGCTTTATTATATATTTCTAATATCACCATTCCTCTATCTACTTTTGAATACATCTTTTTATGCATTTCTCAGCAAGTTACTGATTTTAACACATTTTACCCCTAAGTACTTCAGTATACATATAGTTGATGGAAGAATTAACTATCTTTATTTTTGAGGTAAAATGTTTACCTAGAATAAAATGCATGCATCACAAGTACATGATTTGATGAATTTCAAGGAGTACATATACCTGTGCAATCCCAAATCCTATTAAGATATACAACGTTAGTTTCACCATTGGAAATAAGCTCATGACCTTTGCATGCAATCAGTCCCCATCCTCATCCCCCAAAAGAGAACTACTGTAATGTTCTTTTAAAACTATAGATTAGTTAAATCTGTTTTATACTGCATATCATTGTAACTACACAGTGTTATTTTCTGTGTACGTTTCTTTCACTCAGAAAAATGTTTCTGGGATTCATCCACCTTGTGTCTGGGTGTAGTAGATTCCTGTCTCTTCTGGAGTAGAATTCTATTTTATGGATTTGCCCAAATTTGTTTATCTGTTCTCCTGTTGATGGTGACTTATGCCATTTCCAGTGTTTAGCTATAGATAAATATGTGATAAATATCATTGCACAAGTTTTTTAAAAGGTTTTATTTATTTATCTTTAGAGGGGAAGGGAAGGAGAGAAGGAGAGAAATATCAATGTATGGTTGCCTCTCGTGAGTCCCCTGCTGGGAACTGGCCTGCAACCCAGGCATGTGCCCTGACTGGGAATCGAACTGCGATCGTGTGGTTCGCAGGCCCATGCTCAATCCACTGAGCTACACCAGTCAGGGCCTCATTGCACAAGTTTTATTGTGTGTCCCATTTAAACATTTTTGCTTTCTCATTTTACTCATTTTGCACTTTTACTTCTCTACCATAGAATACATCCAGTTGCACCTAGGGCTGGTCTGCCTCCTATCTCTTTTGTTTTAAAAATAATTCTAGTTCTCTTCCTCTTGGTTCCTTTTGATAGCATGCATGGTTCCATGGAGCAAAAATGTTTCTAATTGTCTTAACTTCTGTGTCATATAAATTTTGCTTTATCGTGTGTATGCTTATTCATGTTCTAAAGGCCATGCCTTAATTGGTGTTTGCCTACCAATGCATTGGACTTGTGGGGTTTTATTTATAGATTTGCCTTTCTTGACTTTTCTTAGCTATTAAAATAAAATTTTGTTCCTTTTACTTGTTTATGTCACAGTCATTTATGGGACATTGTGTGAAGACACTCCACTAGATCTTTGTGGTGTGTCAAATTAGACACAGTGTCTTGTCTCAGAGATGACCTAGTTTATTGTGGAGAACACACCACACACACACACACACACACAATCCTCCAGTACAGGAGAACACTGAGTGGGCCTCCTGGAGCACGGAGGACAGTAAGGTGTGTAGTGACAAGGTACAGGGGACCTATGGGGAGAAGTTGAATTTTGAATTGAATAGAATAGAAGTTGATTCTTGAATTTATCACTTTAAAAATATGTTTTGCATGGCATCTTTATTTAGTTCATGAGCAAACCGAGACCTAGAGAGGTTCACTTACTTGTCTGAGAGAGTTAGATAGGAATCAGAAACCACAGCTTCTGAGTTCCAATCCAGTGTTTTTCCTTCTCCAAGTGATGTTTCATGCATTGGCATAACCATTCATTGACAGTCTATCAGGTGCTAGGCCTTGGGTCATGTTTTAAGAATTAAAACTAAATGAGATACAATTCCTGCCATCAGGACATCCCAGCCAACTAGCAATGCTAGCCACACACACATATGTGTCCCAACACATCAGTGATAGGAGCAGAATCTCCTGTAAACACAGAAGATACAGCAACTAAAGCCCCTGTAAAGCTAACATGATTTTGTAAAAGATTTTCAAAGTTTACTTTAAATATCACCTTGAAAATAATCAGCAGGTCTCTACCTCCCCTTCCCTGAGAACATGAGAATCAGATCTTCTTGAGGAAAGGCCACAATGACCTCAGATTTCCTTTCTAGTTCATAGTGGTACCCGAAAGCTCTTTCCTGTAATGTCTTTTGAGCTCCTTGAGGGCAGACATTTCAATCCCCAAAGTCTCTCCCTGTTCCTACATAACAAGGTGGGTGATTAGTAAATATTTGAATTACCAATGGTTATTCAAAAAAATAGGGTCTGGTAAACATGAGACTTCAGGTGAGTCTCACAGAGCCAGTGAATCGAAGTGCTGAGATTCGCATTCTGCGTTCCCAGGGTCTTGTCATCACAGGGTATGTTGGTGTTCACGCTGTGATTTTTTTCTGTAATCCTGTCTCTGTAGCCTCAAAGCTTGACTGAAGTCTTGGAATTCTCAACTCAAATGAGAGAAAACACAAAAGCAACTTTCTTATTCCCGACAGACACTCAATGTCAACTTCCTGCTGCTTACTCATTTTATTTCTCTACAACACATCGAGTTACACCTAGGGCTGGTCTGCCTCCTATCTTCTTTGTTTTAAAAATAATTCTAGTTCTTTTCATCTTTGTTCCTTTTGATAGAATAGTCCCACCTTCTCATCACAGAAGCCTTGAGAAAGCTTTTTTCTAACTTAAAAAGTAAAAACATTGGGAGAAATTGCACCTCTTATTTCTTTTTTGCCATTAAAATAATTTATTTAAATAGGCTACATTTTAAAACTAATTTCTATTCAATCTATTGGGGTGACATTAGTTAATAAAATTGTATAGGTTTCAAGTGTATAATTCTGTAATACATCATCCGTATTGACTCATATGTTTACCATCCAAAGCCCATTTTCTTTCATTCACCATATATTTGACCCCCTTTACCCTTTACTAACTATGCCCCCCAACCTCCTTTCCCTCTGGTATCCACCACACTGTTGTCTGTGTCTATGAGTTTTTGTTTGTCTTGTTTGTTCATTTGTTGCTTTCAGTTTTATATCCCACCTATAAGTAAAATCATGGTTCTCGACTTTTTCCATCTGACTTATTTCACTTAGGGTGATATTCTCAAGATCTATCCATATTGTCGCAAATGTCAGTATAACAGGCCACATTTTGAATGTACCATGTAACAAACACCAGTAGGGATATATTTGAGTTAAATTTTGGTTTATTATCTAAGATGACTTGTATTAACATCTTTGGTGTATGTGTACCCAGAAGATTTTTCTAATACAAATGATCTTATATCCTATTGGTATTTGCCTTGTTTATTTCTGCTGTCCTCTCTCTCATTATTTAGCCTATATTATTTTGAGAATATTTTGTTTTTGTCAGTTCTGTTTTCTCCATAGTTTGTGCAGCAAGGTCATCTCATTCAGCTCTTAGGTCAGGTGTCCCCTTAGGGTGGTCTCAGTGGTTTCTTCACAAGAATCACAGCTACATCTTTCGGTATCTATTGCAATCATGTGTTTACTTTTATTTTGGATTGTCTGTCTTATCTCTTGGATGTCAAAAGCATCCTTCAGGGTAGGCATGCTTTCTGTTTTATATCTGACACCCTTATTTAAATGTAAAATCCTAATTACAAGTGGCAGGTGCATAGATTAAAATGACTTCCAGTACTTTCCTTCTGGACATGTAAGATCCTAAAATCTTACTGGAATTTCAGTGAGTTGATTTTGTTTTAATGTTTTTCCTTTATAGGAAAAAGAAGACCATTTTGAATCTGTTCAACTGAAATCCTCAAGATCTCCAAATATATGAAAAGACTGTGCTGTAGCCTTCAGACTAATGAATAAAGAAACCCACTCTCTGTTTTCCCAGGACCATAGTCTAGAGCCTGTCCTTGTACCTGGCACATTGGTGATGTCACAGAGAGGGGCCATGCCACTGAAAAGGGAAGGAGGTTGAAATGTTTGATTGCCTTATCCCATGGTCAAGTATCTTGCCAAAAATAGGAAAGCAAATGGTTTGGGTCTCAACTGAAGAGGAAGCTCAACTCAGGAAGAGATTTATCTGTATATACACATAACTGAAACCAAGGTCAAGCCCACCAGCACACTGTTGATGCATGCCATACAATTTAATGGGTAACTTTCATTCTTTATAATTCTACACAAAAAGTGTGCTTTGGAGGGCAGCTGTCAGCATATGCAATGTGATCTCATTTTTGTCATTTTTTTGGTTTATATTTTTGGGAAGGTTTGAAAACTTTCTAAAGGTATAGTTATTTTTCCCCATTACTTATTTTTCCCGACAAGACCTTAAAACACCTTTTAAAAAAATTAAAAATGGTGAACCAAAAAGACAATAAACTTTTCGTTTTCTCATAGGATATCTTTCTTGATTTCGGAAGCAGTAATTTTTGAGGAAGTGTCAGCACCTGCTTCCATTATCTAAACTTATAATCACCTTTGAAATTCTGTTCTTGTTGGAACTGGGAAGATGAACTTAACTAAAAGTGTTGAAGGACTCTTTAAAAGAAAAGGAAAGGGAAACCTTGACTTTCCATTAATGCAATCAAGAGACACTATCATAGAAGTCAAATGGTTTAAAACAGTTTATGTAATGCTTGAAGCATGATTTAAAATGAGTGGGAGAGCTTGTTTATCAAATGACCTTGCAAAATCAGGAGGAGGAAAGTGGGGTGACTCGTGTACATGGACAGGTAACCATACAAAAGTATTAGAGTAATTCTGTGGTCTCCAGAAAAAGGCAATGGTATATTTGCCCTCTGTCAAGGATCAAAGGTTACATGGTTATTGTTCTGCTTCAAGACTTAGAGGATTATGGATTTCATAGAAGGCTTTCTCTTTTAGGTCAATAAGGCAAGAATTCAGTTTTGGAGAATTGCTTATAATTGTATTCATAAGAAGAATGTGGTTATACCATAAGCAGTCATGAAATAAGTGTTGCTGTCCTTCTTCAAAACTGATCCAGATGGTTACAGTCTTTCCTATGACAAATTACTAGTGTCAGCACATCTTAGATATTGTTTGTTAAAAGAAGTTTGAATGAAGTTGGATTTGACCAACCTTATGTAAACCCTAATTGTTTCAGAACTGAGAAAGAGGGAAGTTTCCTGGCCATTGATGATCTAAGGTGCTCTGGTTTCTTTCCAGTCAGCAGTTGCCTCTATAGATCTTAATCCACCTTTGTTAATAGACTGGTGGTTGGCTGGGGGGCTCAGGGCACACGCACAGGGTTTGGTGAATGTTTTGGCCCATATCTTTAGATGAGGTATGATTTGTTAACTTTGATTTATCAGGTTATGTCTTTATTTTTGTGAAAACTTGGAGAAAAATAAATAATTGTGTTTATCTGGCTGGTGGGTAAAAGCCTGAATGGTGCTGTTACTGTCAAGTGAAAGCTTGTTATGTGTCTGTCTCTGCTGTTGGACCCATGAGCACATCACCATTAGTTTATTGTTGCTTGTGAAATTCAGGGAGGGCATCACTTATTATGAACTTGTTTCATGCTAAATTTTGAAAATTGTATTATAAAGAAGAAATTATGTTGGCATTGCTCATTTTTATCTTGCTAACAGTGCTGATGAGCCTTTCCAAATTTAAACAGAAGACTGAAAATGCATTTGAAATGCTCCCTTTTAAATTGAAGATCCCTGGCGAAGCTGCACAGCTGGGCAGAGTCAGAACGTTCCTGCACAGTCACCTGTCACTCTCCCTTCACCCATGTCTCTACTCAACGTGCGTGTCCCAAGCCATAGAGATAATTGGGATTTGCTCCTGGGCACCTTCTTTTCTTCTCCTGTCACAGGACTAAAATTTCCAACATGTCAAAATGCCTTAAATTTTAATGAACTCTCTGAAAATGTAGTTGGTATTGAAGAATTTATTTATTTCTAATTTTAGATATTAAATAGATTTTATCAGCCCAGTCCCAGCTTTGGAACGGAGCTGCCTTTTCCCTTTGGATCCCAGTGGTTGTCATTTTCTTCCGAGCACTAAAGAGGTATGACAAAAAGAATAGTACGAGTAAAATGTTCAGACCAATCCTGGCTATGAAGCTCACTTTAGTTGTAGGTTTTGTCTTTGCAAAGTTTAGTGGAATGCTGAAAGGCATAAATAAATTAATCATGTGTCTGTGACTTTTAATTGACATTTGGTTTTTCTTCCCCCACCAAGTGGTAGAATAAGTTATCCATTGTTTTTCTGAAAGGCACAGTTTTGAAGCCTTAAATAACTTTACTAAGTCAGTCAACGGTCACCTATAATATCTCTTAGCACTCTGTCAAAATATATTTAAATCAGTTTTTCACTGGATGAGACCGTAACTTCTATGGATAAATTATATCATGCTATTTAACAATGCTAAACAATTTGATATGTATTCACTTGATTTAAAAGACTGAATTTTATTCTTGTTGACTTTTCCCCTCTTTGGTTACTGGTAATCAAGTTCTTTCCAGGATTAAAAATGTTTCATAGTATTTTTGTGTAGATTTTTGTCATTATTTTCTTCCCATGGAGAAAAGGTGGGAAGAAATGCTTGGGTCCAGTCCTTTACCAACTGTGGTCTCCAGATTTCCAGCTGGTGGGTCATGATTGACATTGGTTTTCAAGATCAGTATGCTCAACTTTCCACTGATGCCTATCAATAAACTCTTTCCTGTGGCTCATGGTCATTCCTAATGGGAGGCTAATGTGCAGATTGTTTCTCTCTTCATCACAAAAGTAAATTTCCTGGGAGTTAGGGTGGGTAGATGATTTCATTGGCAAATTTAAAATCAGTGTGTTGTTCACATTTACCTTTGTACATAAAAGATATGTAGAGTAGATTTTCAGAGGACATAAAATACCCTCACATTTATTTTATATTAACTATGAATATTTTCTCAGGTTCACAGGCCCAAATGATAAACTAAGGTGATCATAAAGAAAAAGTCCCAATGGGAATAAACTTAAGAAAATAAAAAAGTCTCAACAATGGACTCATTTTTTTATTTTGTCACCTAAAATAACTTGTAGATACTGGTAAATTTGGTTTGGAGGATAGCAGGATTTCCTTTATCTCAAGTGGCTGATTTCTGATTACCATTGCTAGGGTTAAATAAACGAGCTAAACCAGTGGGAATTATGTAAATCTAAATTTTCTCTCACAGAATAGGAGTGATAATTGCCTTATTCATGGGTTCGGCCTTGGTTATTCAAGCTGTAGAGGTTGTAATCTGCACTGGTGTTCATTTTCCTGGTGCCTCACTGTTCTTGGCCCTCCTGGTTTACAGCCCTTTGCTGATGAGTTCTGAGACCCAAAGCTATCATGGCAGATGAGTGAGGAGAGGGAATACCCGAGGCAAAGTGTGGAGTTGAAGGCTGAAAAGGGACACTGCCTGAATTACCTCCTTTCTTAGCCAATTCTCTTAATCTGTCATGTGTGTGGTCAGCTTGAAAATGGTACCTTTTTATTTTACCATAAACCTGAGTAAGCAAGAAAATCTATTGATATTTAAACAGAGCATTTCAGAAAATACAAACACTTAGAAAACCAATGATAATCTACCATACTGCTAGGTTCTGCTATGATTTTAAATGAGTGTTATGTATCACTCTGCTTAAATTCCTTAAATTCAGGAAGTTCTTGCAAGATGGACCAGTTTTATATTCTGAAGAATGAATGTTAGTGGAGTAAAAAAAAATCAATCCCAAACCCATTTGTTGGAAATGGCTTATGTAAAAAAGATTTTATAACATCTATTTTCCATACATACTCTGAATATTTTTAAAACATTATTTCTAGGGATCACATGTTAGATGATGCTCTCAAAAATTGGAAACAGGGCTTGTGGCAGGGAAGGAGAGAATGATGAGAGCCATCAATTAATGCATTTTCAGTGAAATACAAGTATAGTGGTCATAGATCAAAACACAGCTATCAAAAACAGTCTTCTCAGGATTCACCCACAGCCTAATTGTCTTGTTTAAAAAGATCCACAATCAATTTGATTGTTTTAGGCATAGCTGTGTCTCTGAACAACCCATCTGATATTGCCTTCCTCTGACTGTCACATTCCATCAGTGGACTGACTTTATTTTCTCTCTCATCAGCCTTGTTACAGCCTTTATCTTCAGCAGATGCTCATTCTGAGCACACTGGTCTGGGACTCCTGCCCATTTCAGTAACAGCAGAATTCTCCTTTGCCATCTAGTTCTGTTGAATCTATTACCCGACTCACTCCTGAACTCACAATCAGTTTCCCCACTCACTCCTGAACAGCCAGGTTCTTTTTTGAATATGAAAATTCAGGGCCTGGTGAAACACTGTTGTCTTTGAACATCTGCTGGGTTTTGGATAGAATGATTAGTTGCTGACTCACATGCATTCAGAAGGAAAAAGAGAATTTCTAATATCTGACTCCTTACTTTATTTCCTTCAAGTCCAGTCCTGTTGGCGCCTTGTGCACCTGCTCATTATTTCTGGATGTTTGGAAAACAGTATCAGCATGTCTTGATTTGCTAATCCCTGGTTTTTCAGCCCAAGAGTCTCTCATACCCTTGATTCTCCTCTTCCTTCCTCTCACTGTCTTCTTCAGTCATAGTTCCCTCATTAGAATACTGCATAGTCTTTATGCTAAAGGCAGGAACTATATCATATTTTTCTTTTTTTTCATGGGCTGAAGAGTGGCCCCCTGCAAAAAGATGAGTCAACATGCTATTCCCAGAACATGGGAATGTTACTTGCATTAAAAAAAGGCCTTTGCCGATATAATTATGATCTTGAGATGTTATCAACCTGGATTACCCAGGTGGCCTCTAAACCCAGTGACAGGTGTCCTTGTTAGAGACAAGTGGAGAAGACAGACACAGAAGATGGAGATAGAGTTTAGAGTGATGTGGCCACAAGCCAAGAACGCTGGCAACCACCAGAAGCTGGAAGGGGCCTGGAGCAGAGCCTCCCCTAGAGTTTGTGAGAGGATGGGACCCTGCCAATACTTTGTTTTGGACTTCTGGCATCCAGAATTATGAGAGCATAAACTTATGTTTTAAGCCACTCAGTTTGTGGTAAGTTGTTATTTAGCTATGGGAAGCTAATGCATTCTCTCTAGCCATGGCACCTGGCACAAAACCTGAAGGGTAGTTAGATTCTAGTAAAATTTTCTATATTAATAAATGATTTGTGGCTCAAAGGCTTACATGGAGAAACGGGACCTATTGGTAAGAACAAGTCAGTTTTAATTTATCCACATGTTTACTGTTTGCTCTTCAGTTTAGTAAAATATTAACATTTAGTGACAAGCTTGTGTGCCTAAGCATTGTTACTGTGACTTTGGAAAAGCATCAGAAAATAATAAGTCCTGCATTTTTATTGCTCCGCTTGGCTAAGAATAGTGAGAGTAATTTTTTAATGAAATGATAGGATATTTCCAAGCCAACTTCCTACTAACTAAGCAATTTTTTTGCAAATGAGAGCCATTAAACTTGCTCTGGTATTCAGAATATAGGAACTCCCTTCTTCTTACCTCAGAGCCCTAGCTGGGCAGATTCTATGCTGCTGTGAAGATATGGCTTAAAGAAACCAATGTGTGTCATGTCATCCGGCCACTGAAACGGCCTGCCATTTTTGGTGTCATCAGTCAATTTCTGATCATTGTGATGGTGAAGAAGTCCAGATCCACTCATAACTCTCTAGGGTAACAGTTTGTGTTCAAAGTACATATAATGTTGCCTGGGTGGCTCACTTGGTGGGAGCATTGCCCCGTACACCAGAAGGCTGTGGGTTTGATCCCCAGTCGGGGCACATATGGGAGGCAACAGATGGATGTTTCTCTCTCGCATCGATGCTTCTCTCTGTCTCTCTCTGTCTCTGTATCCCTTGCTCTGTGTGTGTCTTCCCTTTCCACTGTCTTTAAAATCAATAAACGTACCCTTGGGTGAGAATTTTTTAAAAAGTACACATAGCTGTGAACAAAAGCACTGTTAGATAGTTTCTCCCAACATTAAAAGTAGAAATGGTCTGAAGTCAACATATTCAAGTTACCTGAAGCGATTCAAAAAGAACAAATCATTATCCACCATGCTGAAAAACCTTGATGGTTTTATTCTTCATAGCTTTACATTAATACAGATGCTTTTTATTTTGTGCTGAGAAAAACAACCTGTTACACATAATGTAACTTTAATATACAACATAGAAACTCATCCTAAATTAGTTACAACAAGAACCTACAAAAACTTTATAGGAAAAAAAGGTATCTAATATTGCCACCATATTTTTTTTAGTAGACGGACCCTGTCAGACCTTGTCACCAATGCTCAGCTCTGTAAACAAAGGTTCTGTCTATGTTCTGGGGAATCGTTAACAATAGGAGCACTAAAATCAGCCTAAAAAGTCCTAACACATCACTATATACTGTACAATCCTCAAAAATAATTTATTGTACGGTTTCTAAAAAAAGGTACTAAGGTTGTTCTTTTGCTCGGTTTCCATATTCTGGAGCTGCACTTTTGTCTAACAGTCTAAAAACACGAGAACTGAACCGCAATTCACAATCACAGAGAGGAGGTGGTGGAGTCGAGGACTTCCCGCCCATTGCACACTGTTGGGACGTACACGCCCGCAGAGGCTGGAAAACAAAGCAGGACAGAGAATTCCGTGTCAGACAAGTGGGCAACCTGGGCAATGGCATGAATAATACCAGACACTTGTTAAAACTAAGTAAAACATGCATTTTAACTTGGCTTTAGAAAATGCTAAATGATTTAATACTGTCCTAGATCAACTTTCTAAATATGTTCTGCTCTACATTAAAATGCATTCTGGCACAAACCTCCACTGATATCATACCTCTTAAAGGGAGTTGATAAGCATAATCATTGTTGAAAGGAGTCACTTGTGGGTTTAAAATTAATTTTGGCAAAATACATTTTGCAAAATTAGAAGCTCACTGCAAGTTTCTTAAAGATGGTCAAATTAATTACTATTTTCAATACCTTAATCAATTTGGTTCTCTCTGGGCAGGGATGGCTCTTCCATAGTCCCACGAGTCATCTGTGAACTCCACCAGCAGAGAATGGCTTGGCACATTTCTCATGTTCAAGTGAGAACACAAGTGGGGATGAGCTCAGTGAAACCTCTAGCAAGGGCTGATGTACTCACTTCAACTTCATAACAGTCATCAGAAAGGAAGACATTCTCAAAGGGTGATGATCTTGTTCATGACAATAGTGACAGCAGTGTGAGTATTACTATGTATAATCTTTCTTTTTATGGCACTTCGTTTTTCCTAGATACAACTCACAGCTCTTGTTTTGGAGATTTTGTTTTTTATAAGAAAGCTAGGTATAGCTCAGTTATATCTATTTCACCCTTGATGCATTTTTTTTTGTTTGTTTTCTGAATGAGAACACAAGGGAGGAGCCCCATTCTCCCTGGGAGGAAACTATGTAGTCGAGAGAATCAGAGGTAACTCTACATTACCTTTTAGACCTGTTTCTGTCCCATCCCTTGGTCTGTCCATCTGGACATGCTCTGCCCAGAATGAGCTGCTCTTCTTGGCTACCTGACCACAGGGCAGGTCAGACTGACCAGGCAGCTGTCCTGTTCCTCAAGGGCAGACCTCTCACTGAACAATCAGACAAACTAATTTCATGCTAAAGTGTTCATGTCTGATAGTGGAAATATCCTTGCTCCATAACATTGCATTTTTCATAGGCATTTCTTTAGACATGATGGAGAAACCAGTGATGAAGTTTGAGATTCTATGTCATTCAGGGGAGGAGCTTTAGCCATACTTGGGGCACTGAAGTCTTTCAGCAGGCTCACCACCAGGGAAACTGCAGCCTCTCGGTTTTTCATTGGTTACTTGGCCAGGTGTGTGAGAAAACCTATAAGGTCAAGACTGGCTGCCTAAGGTTATGTGGCATCACGTGGCATGCTAACGCTTCTGGAGATGTTTCTCCTTTTATCATTTTTAGGATGCGCTTCAGTTTTCTTTACAATAAGAGCCCACTAGAAGCATATCTTTGGGGGTGGGATGGCATAATGTACATTTCCTGAAGCTTCTACAATGAAGCTGTTTTAACACAGTGTGTGGCAGATAAATACTCGATGTAAAGTGATAGTGATAGTAATTCCAAATGCTAAGAATTTAGCGTATTCTTTACAGGGTTTCTTCATCTACTCTATCTAATTCTAGCTTCATCAAAGTTAGATAAGGCAAGTGAAAGAACAAGGTGAAGTTCAAACCTCGGTTCACTGGAAACTTAGGCGAGCCCTTTGGCTATTTAATGTGTTCTTCCTACATCTTCTTCGTATCCAACTGTCTACTCAACATCTCCGTGTGCATATTTAATAGATATTTCAAATCAAGTGGCCAAAGCGTAACTGTTGATTCCCTAACCTCACCCTGTTTCGTTTTCCTTTCCTCAGGGAATGGTATCACCATCTAGCCAATTACCCAAGCCAAAAGCCTAACATTTGAGCCCCTTGCCCCTTTTCTCTCCTCCCATACCGAACCTGCCACCAGATCCCATCAGCTCTGTGTCCACCTCCAGCTGCTTCTAGCCATGCATCCGCCACCCTGGGCTAGTGCAGTGTTATCTTACTCTTCAAGGCTGTATTAGCCGCCCCCTGCCCCCGGTACCTGTTTCCACTGGGCTTCCCTGTAACACATTCTCTGCAGAGCAGGGAGAGTGCTTTTAAATAAGTTGTTTAAAAATAACTGTACACTTCCGATGGCTTCCCTTTGTGCCCTCCTCCCTCCTCTGGTTTATAAATGCTCGGGTGACGGGGACCATGCCTGTCTTTCTGGGTCCACCTAATTCCATGCCTCCCTCACCTCACCCCCACTCTTATTTTTCCTTTTGTCCTCAAACACAGCATATCTGTTTCTCAACTTCAGGCCTTTGCAGTAGCTGTTGCCACTGCTTGGAATAGTTTTCTTTCTTTTAATTACATGCCTGGCTTTTTATGGTCATCCATATCTGAAATGTCACCTCTTAGAAAAGGTTGTCATCAGGCTCCCTAAAGTAGCCAACTGATTGCTCTGTCACCCAATTTTAAAACTGATTTTTTCCTTGCCCCTTTTTTGGTTGTTGTTGTTAGTGTCTTATGTCTTATACTGTTGACTATAAAACATGTAGGGGGCTCTGCTTGTCTTTTTCATTATTGCTGATCACAGAATATACTTTCTATAAATATTTTCCAAATGATTGTATAAATGGTTGCACTTCAAAGAAGGTGGGGACCAAGGGAAGTTTCCAGAAGGAAATAGTCTTTTAACCTGAAGGAGTGGCCAGCAAATATGAGGCCCGTGGGCCGCCTTGTTTGGGGACAGGTAACCTTTCTGCTTCTTAAGCCCCACTGTGGCATTGACCGTCAACCACCCTTGCAAAGAGAACTGGCTCACGCCACGAGCATCCCCTAGGAGGCATGCTGCCTTTGACATTTTGACTAATCTCGTCATCTTTCCAGGATCAAGTTTTATTACTTCTGTGCAGGGTTTTCATTTTCAGAGATTGAAGAAGAACAGTGAGTCGTGGGGGCAGGTCTAGGAGACCTAGGGACTGGGAAGCTATGCCCCTCTCTGTCTGCCTTGGACCAGTCTGATACCTCTCTCCACCTTCATTTTTAAAGATTGTACCAGAAACCTACTGTGTGATTCCTCATGCTATTTTGGAACTTGCTCAGGATTTGCCTGCTCACTGCATTCTCCTACCTTAATATTGGGTGTATTTTGACTAGGTAGGTAAGAAGTACAGGGACTACAGAGATAGTTCCATAGAAAATTGTCAACCTACAGTTTCAATTAACCTACTAGACATCCGATGGACATCGTTGTGAGGGTTCACCAAACAACATCGAATCATCTACCTGCTTCCTAGACACATTAAAGGGAACACCCCATGTTAGAATGTCCAAACTCTGAGAGGAAGACAGTGTAAATTCAAGGTCTTTTTTACAAGTAATAACAGCAAAAACACCCCAAGACCCTTTCTGCAGTTGTTCCTTCCCTGAGAACTTTTTGGTGTATTGAAGGGAACTGTAGCTTGTATTTTCCTGCTTCTCGTCTACTATTTCATCTGTAGCTTTTGCCAGTGCATTTTATTTTATTATGTAAAAAATACTTGGTTTTGTACATGCTGCTGAATATAGTAGAGGAAATCACTGTTGTATGAGTTCAGTATCTCTATTACTTTGCCTTTCATAAGTATTTCACATACGTCTCCCATATTAGCCCATTTGTTTTTCCCTAAGGCAGTAATAAATATATATGTAAGAGCAAAGTACTTTCATTTTCATATGTGTTTGTGATGAGCTTTTGCTATTATTCTGTGAAATTCTCACAAGATTTTTGAGTGGTGTAAGTTTAGCCCATTTTTTAAAAGTACTACAATCATTCTTTCTGTTCAAAATAAGAGGCTGCAGGCTTATTTTTGGCTTTTCTGGGAGTGGGGGGTGAGGAGAAGCTGTTAGTTGCTCTAGGCTAAGGTGGTGCTTTTTGTTATTCAAAGTGACGGTACTTAAAAAGACCTAGTAAGTTTCACCATTGATCACAAAAGGGCAACTCACACCCATCCAAAAGCACATTTTGCTTCACAGACTAGGTGAGGCATTGGAGATCTGTGGGAGCTTTGTCTTGCACTGTGAAATCCATTTGTCTCCCGCCAGTAATGCTAGGGCTGGCCAGGCTTTGGAGAAAATGGCCTTATTTTCTTCAGGGACTGGGCCCTCAGTCAATGTTAAACATGTTGATTTAATAGATTATTATGGATGCTAAGTGTGTTAGTCAATTTAGTGGCTGAAACTTGGTTCCTGAGAATCACCGTGTTTCTATACCCATGTAATATATCAGCCTTGGAAAAGAAGAAAACAAACATTTAAACAGACATTCCAGTTTATTCCCATCTGTTCCATTTCCTTGCTCCTAGTGACCCTAAATAATTTTTCCCAGTATGTCAGCTTGTTTAGATATTTTAATGCTATGGTCATAGAATCCAGTTTCTACCAGCTGCTTGTTGCCTTGTCTCACTGCTTCATCAGTGAACCTGTTTTCTTATTCTTCACCTTGATTTTACTTGTGTTAGTGCCCCTTGGTCCATGCCAGAAGAAGTTCATCTGCTGATTGATTTATGTTGTCTGGGCGGATGATGACTTTGCTAGCCCAGGTTTGGTGGCCTTACTATGTCAGAGGTTTCACAGTGGAAGACAATATCCATTGTTAACAAACGTGGACTAGATTCTCAGGGTCATGATATTAAGCTGTTAAAAGTAGATTTATGAGACAAGTCACATTCTTTATGATATTGGATAAAAATCTATAGATGGAAATGTGGAGCTGGAAATTAAATGCAAAGGCCTCTCCATTCAGTGATTTATTTCTTGTGAGACAAGATTCATGGAAAGAGGAAATATGGTGTGTACCTTCTTTATCACCCATGATGTGACTTCATTACCTTTTCAACAGAAATTCCATTGGTCTTCCACTAAATCCCTCGATCCCCTGTTGCCACTTCACGCTGTCATGCTTTCCTTCCAGTCACGTTCCTTTATTTTGTCCTCCCTCCCTCAAAAAGTGCAAACCTATGCTGGATATAAGTGATTTATAATTGAAAGGATTCAATCTTTCTTGTATTATTCTAACCTATTCTTCTTGTCTCCTCTTAGTTGTCCAACATCTCTGGTTCCTCCTTTTTCCCATCCAGACGTGTTTTCAGGCAAGGATCAGAGACTCACTCGCCCTGAGGTTCAGACACCTAATATGAGCTGTACGTGCTACTATGTCTAGAGATCCAAGTCCGAAGCCAAAAGTGTTAAACTCTAATAAAATAATGTCAGGCATTTGTTCTTCCATCTAGTGGAGCTAATCTTGTTAGCTTCACTGTCAAATGATGGACAGCCTCTGAACACTTTATTAGCTTTCATTGCTACCACCCTGATTTAAGCCACCAGCATCTGGAGTATGTCATAGCTTCCTGCATGACGTCTCTGGCTGCTTGCTCCTTGTCTTATATTCTGCCTCTACAGCTAAAAGGATAAAAATGGTGCTTTAAAGTCGGCTCATGCCACACCTCTGATGAAACCCATGAGTGTCTTCAGTTACTTTCATAGGAAGGTACGAGTCCTTACAATGACCTCCCAAGTCCTGCATGGTCTGCCCCCTCTCTGTCCTCATCTCTTCTCACGTTCACCCTATTTCTTTCCCTTGAGCCATGTTTGCCTCTGTGATGCTCTTCCCATGTTAGACCTTTACGTTTGCTATTTCCTCTGCCTGGAGTGACTTTCTGCAGTTGTGGACACGACCCCCTTTCTGCATTTCCTTCGTGTCTTTGTTCAGATGTCACCTATCAGAGAACACTTCCTGGGCCACTCTAGAAAACAAAGTAACTCGCTCTACTCCCAGGACACCTTATTTGTCTATGCCTCGTATTAATTTCTTCATTTCACTTATTGCCACCTGATACAATAAGTATTACTGGTTTTCTGACTGTGCGCCACCGTACCTAATTATAATGTATACACCATGAGTGCCTGGTTTATTTGTTTTGTTCAATATCACATCCTTAGGGCTGAGACAGGAGTGTCTTCAATGAATGAGTGAGTTACCCATCAATTTGATCACATTTACTTGTTAAGGATCCCTCTCTTAAAGTCTCTGAGTTTACTCCAGGTAGGGAAGACATCTTTAAAAACGTTTTCCACATGGTAGGGATTTTGTGGTAGAAGCACACAGGTATCTCCATTTTTGGATATTAGTCATAGAATTTCACTTAAACAAAATGAGAAGACAGTAGGAAGGAGAAATGCTATAGCATAAACTGACATCAGGCATCGTTGCTTGAAGATACTGATCATCTGAAGTCAATGTATGGGCAGTATTTGTTTATCAACAGAGTTCCATTTTAATGAACATATCTTCATGGTTCTGACCATGGGACCACGTTCCCAAAAGCATTAATACATTTGGGGTTACAGTGAAATGCATATGACTATAGGTATCTCTCCTACGATACTGAACTCTGGTTTAGGAACCCCTTTGAGCTATTGAGTTTATACTACACTCAGATGTATGGGACAGAAGGGGAAATTGTACAATGTCATCTAACTTGAGAAAAAGGTACTTGCTTTTAAAGAACTATTTAAATGGGAGAAATATCTTTGATATAAACATTTAGCTGGTCACCATTAACAATATTCCTTTGTCTTTATCAAATCACATTTTCTGAGAAACTTTGTGGGTTGCCCCTCTGGAATACCGCACCTTCTCTGTGCGCAGCCTGGGTGTGGGGACCACTGAGGGGGCAGACGGACATGATGTATGTCGCTGAACTCCCTGGCGTAGGCTTTTTCAGAGGAATGAAAATCTGCACCTATGCTGGCAGAACGAGCTGCTGTCACGTAGAGCACCGAAGGGGAAAGCTATGGACTTAAGGAAAAAATCATTGAATTTGCAGATGCTAAGATTCTCATTGTCAATAATCTCTGCCATGAATTTTGTAGCTGAGCTGAGGCAGAAAATCCAGAGAGGCCAGAGGATCCTTGGAGCACATTTGAGAGTTTGATCTATGACTTCAGTTATCAACTTCCATAAAGTATTTAGTAGACAGGGCCCAGTTTTCTCATCTAGAAACGTGGTTATTAGAATCAATGGTCTGTGGCCTTTCTTCCAGCTCCGGACTCTGTGGTCACTATTAGTAAGGAAGGTGGGTTATAGTTGCTTGGGGAAAATCAGCAAAATACTAGAGGTAAAGAGAAAGTGATTTAAAAGTTACAGAGGAACGGTTGTGAGACAGGTACAGTGGAAACATTAAATGGAAGGAAGGAGAGGTATTGAACATTACATCGTTAATATACGTAGGGTTACCTGTTACAGCTGTCTGTTCTTCCTCCCTCAGTGGGGTAAGGAACGAAAGCTAATGAAATGCGATTCCCAGGAATGCTGTGGACGTTCACTTCCACAGGGAAAATGGGTTGACGTGTTTCAGATTCAGATGATCTGGGTGTATTCAGTCTGGAAGCAGATGTGCTTAACTCGCTGAATACTCCGGGCTCCCTCTGCACTGGCCAGTGAGAATTTATGTGTATAACATACCTACGCCTGACTGACAGTCAGTCATTCAGCCCGTGTTGCCAAATAACTTGCTAATTAATTCACTTGGCCAGGGAGCACACAGTGCCATTCTGGGACTCCCTGAACTGTAAAGTGCAGGCGTATTGTGCTGTTTTTCTGGACTGGCACTATAAAGGAGAAAAAATTCTGGCTTGAAACATGGCCTGCCCTCTCCTAACTGGGGTGTCTTCCACAGCCTGACCATTGGTAAATGTGAAGTCTGTCCTCAGGTGCTTGCTTTCCGATGCTGTCGCTCTGTAGAAAAGTATACTGTGCCTCTCAAAGACTGTTCCCTTGGCCTTTTTCTATTACTGATTTTTTGATAATGTGAAAATCCTTTGTAATAAAGAATGATTCTATTCATCGAGCAGTTCACCCATTACCACCTAGACAAGCGACTTCCTGCACAAGGTTTTGGCAGAGGCAATCAATCCCCATGTGCCTATGGCTCCTTGAGGACCTGACTTTGGGCATCGTTACAGCGGAAGCCTCCTGGCTGATCTCACTGGTAATGACATACCTGTATCTGAACGATTGCCGTGAACAAGAGAATCACACACCGCCATAGCAGATAGCCTGTATATATGATAGCTCTGAAGACCCCTGGGCACACACTGCATTTCCCACCTCCTTCTCCCCGGTCTATGCTTATACAAACCTGTAGCAGTGACAGCAACAGTCTGATCTGCGTGGGTCCTATGCGGGTTTTAGGTATAACGTCACATGCACATCCAGTTTGTACCTTCAAAATGAATGTGGTTCTACTTACATTCACAGCATCCCTTCTTCGTTGCCTGTCTGTGGGAACCGGCTCTGGGAAGCCCCTTTGCTTCTAAAGCTGAACACAATAAAGAATGACCTCTTTTCTTTCATATCCAGTTACAAAGAATGTTTGCTTATGTGTGTGGGTGTGAGAGCGGCATTACACGCTTGAGTTTAGGACTTTTTGGTCTCTGAGTTATACTGCTGTTGGAAGGAGCATTCCCAGTTTCAGTCAATGTTTTTTGAGCAGCCAGGTGCTTCTGTGCCATAAATACCTTGTCTGGAGGGTTCTGGAGGGAGCTGGGGAAATAACTG
Organism: Sturnira hondurensis; assembly: GCF_014824575.4. Classification (NCBI taxonomy): domain Eukaryota; kingdom Metazoa; phylum Chordata; class Mammalia; order Chiroptera; family Phyllostomidae; genus Sturnira; species Sturnira hondurensis. The sequence goes on from NW_028089093.1 coordinate 5,336,613, forward strand.
CACAGGGATGTGGCTACTGGCGTCATGAAGCAAAGGATGTAATTCAAAATACCTCGTCCTCTTTGAGCCCCATGCCTGTATCCTCTTTGAGGGTCATCGAAGAAGCCCTCCTTGCTCTGCACTGATACCACTGAATAAAGCAGACAGGATGGTTTAGACTGAGGTCCTCAAAATGTACTCCTCGGATCACTTCCATTGAACCAGCAGGGGTATCTGTTACAAACCATATTTCTTTTGCCCCAGACTATATGAATCAGTATAGTTATGAGTGGGGCTTGAGAATCTCTACTTCAAACAGTTTTCTTTTAAATTTTATTTATTTTTTAGAGAGAGGGGAAGGGAGGGAGAAAGGGAGAGAAACACTGATGTGAGAGAGAAATATGATTTGGTTGCTTCTCGTATGTGCCCCAACCAGGGACCAAAACCAGGGACCAAACCTGCAAGCTAGGCATGTGCCCTGACTGGGAATTGAACTCATGACCTTTCGCTTTTCAGGATGACACCTGACCAACTGAGCCACCCCAGTCAGTGCAAAATTTTTTTTTAATTTTTTGTACATAAATATTTTTTTGTACATAAGTTATTGGCCCATATGTATACTTAATGGAGAAAAGTTCATGTTTCCTTTATATTTATTATTCTGACTCTCACTGTGTATGGTTAATAAGACCTAACTGCAATTATTCCTGTTTGGCATCCAGCACTATGTAAATATTTCTCAAAGGGTGAGTTTTCCAAGATATCTTTAACCATGTTCTTTCCTCCAGGGCTGCCTCTGAGTTTGGTCATGATTTCCATCTTTTTGGAGCTACAGCTCAGCTTTAGAAATGCAGTGCCCATACCCTGTCTGCTGTCAGCCACTGTAGGGGCTGCCAGAGAGCTCGCCTGGGCTCTGGGGTGATGTGGTCCGCCCACTGCTTTCCTGCCAGAGAATTAACTGGGAATTAATGTGGCTGCCTCTAAAGTCTAGGTGACTTGTAGCATTGCATAGGATTAAGTGTGTGTCAAGTTGCTGTAATCCCTGGTAAGAGTGTAGTTCTGATTTAGTTTAGGGTTTGAAGACCATTTCATAACAAAAAATGGCCACAGATTCTTTGAGAGGTGGAGCCCCCTGACATCTGGGCAGGCTCTGTCATGCTCTCTGCGATCCCATGTGGCAAGGTGCTCCCCCACCGAAGTATCAAGCCTGAGACTGGAAGCTCCGTGGACCCTCCAGCCCAGGTCAGTCTCAGCTGGTACTGCAGAAGGATGCTAGTCCGGGCCTCACGGGCACGTGAACTGCCCAGCCTAGTCCTGCCTGAATTCCTGACCTGCAGAATCGTGAGAGGTAATAAAAAGGTTGTTGTTATAAGCCACTAAATTTAGGGAATGTTTGCTCTTGAGAATAGATTGCTGTTGAGTGAGTGGGGAAGGGGAGTTTTTTTGTTTTTTTTTTTTTTACCTCAGGAGAGAGTTCACCATACAACCGGCAGATATATCGGTAACAACAACCTAATACAGTAAAACACCCGCACAGTACTTGCTGGAAGAACGTACGCGATGGAAGACGTATGCTTTGCCTAATGAATTCAGAGCAGTTGAAGGATTCTTCTTGATTTATAAAACAACATACTTGACAGTATTTAGGGGGGAAATGAATATAAATTGAGCTGAATATATAATGGAGGAACCAGGCCTTGAGGTATTAAACAGTTGCTTAAATTTTTACCACAGTTGGCCAGTAATGTGTTCACACATAGAACTAGGTCTCACGGAGCATGGCGTCGTGCTCCTTGGACTGCAGTGCACAGCCGCGGGTGTTTCCACTGCACCTGGGACACATATGCAAACTCCAGGGCAAACGTAGCGAAATACTGCTTACCCTTCTCACATTATAATGTGCTCTAAGATATTTTATCTATTTGCTGGCCAAGTGTACTGAATAAATTTCATGACCCATTAATAGATTATATCCTACAGGATGAAAAACACCGCACTAGACACTTAGCTTGACAGAATCAGGGATTCCGTCCTGTTCACCACTGTTGTGCAGAGATGCTCAGAAAATTCTGGTGTGTTGACGGTGCCCCAGTATTTAGTGAATGAATTTTATGACAGTACTTCCAGTTTATTAAGAGGAAAGCGTGTCAATCACAACTGTGGAACGCTAGTGTCAACTCTTGAGTCATTTTATGTCTTTGAGTGTGACTTCTCTGTTTTCTCACCTACAGAATGGAATTTGTGATGTCTAGTACTCAGGGGATAAAATAAGCCCGCAAATATAAAACCATTTTGAATTAAAGATATAATATTATAAATCAGAAATAAATGTATTTGTTACTTACGCACTTTGAAATCTCTAGAGATATCACATAAATACTCCCCTTTGTTACTTTAATAACACCGCTAATTTGATTAGACAAAGACTGCTGAAGAATGAGGTCTGAATTTAGACTTTTTAAATAAAAATTATTTAAAATTTTACTGAGTAGGCAAAACAGTTATAAAATGGGCTGGGTAGTCGCCTAGCTTGAAGTACCTATGGGGAGATTAGCATACTGAGTAAAGCTTAAACAGGCCCATTGTGGTCAAAGTAAATTGTATTTGTGTAAATGAATATTTGTGAAGAGAGGCGTGGTTGGGATAAAGTGCCCTTGTTATACCTTCAGAAATGTATTCCTGTCTATGTATTAGAAAAATGCCACCATTTCTAAATCACTGAGGTTTGGATGTATGATATTTTGAATCATGTCTGTGGAATACTTATAGCCTTTGCTAAATTGTTATGGTAACAACCAAGAGCTCTGAGATATCAGCAAGATTTTTTATTTTACCAGGGGTAAATCTGCTGCACAGGCTCGGGTAACCTTCCCTGTAAAGCTTACCAGGTACCAAGCCTCATGGGACTTTCCCTAGCTTGTATTCTGGGTGAGGTAGCATGATATAGTAGTTTGGTACACGGGCTTTGAAATCAGAAAAACCGACTTTAAATTCTGGTTCTGCCCTGTTCAATATGTGTGACTCTGGGTAGATTTCTTTATCTCAAAGAGTTGTGAGCTTAGAATGAGGTACAGCAGGCACACACATATATGAAGTATTTAACACAAAGCCCAGCACATAGAAAACATTCAATGAATGCTAGTTCTTGTCAGGTGCTGTTGTTATTGTTAGTCATTGCCACTTCTTTCTTGTTTGAACTAGCTAGCTGTTAGAGCTGGGCCTCTAGGAAGGAGATTTGTTTGCTTAAGAAATAAGCAGGTTTCTTGAGGATCCAAGGAAAATTGCACGTTTTACCATATTCTGATAGTCAACCATGTGATGCCTGGAAATTAAGTTGAAAATACAGTAACGTCCCGTCTGGATAGCAGCGCTCAGCCAAGGACCGATGTATCCGGCGCATCACTGAACATGGACCAGTCATCAGTCTTTCCTTTGTTTGCTGGGGGAAGGGCTGCCCACTTCAGTTTCATACTTCACAGAGAAACTGGGGCACTAATGTGATTGCTCACTCTGTGATGCTGAGCTATTTTGAAGTATCCTCTCTAATTGACTTGAGGCAAAATTGTGAAGTAGTCATTTGTCTCTGTCACTCAGTCCTTCCTCCTCCCCTGGCTCCACTCAGTCCTTCCTCCTCCCCTGGCTCCACTCTCCCTCCCCCCTCATCCTTCTATCTGTGAATTCCTTCTCCTTTGTATCACAGATGAGCTGAAAAATGGCTCAAAGGGTTGTCCCTTTTAGGGACAGTTGTGCTTCAGAGGATGCGGAAGAATTAAACAAATGCTTTTCTAAGGATAGTGTTTCAGATATTGCAGGCCAGTCGGAGACAGATTTTGGGGGAGTTATGCGGGTAAGCCTTCAGTTCAAAGGGCCTTCTCAGCTGGTTCTCAGCTGAAAAAACACTGTGGCACTGCAATAGAGGAAAATCTATCGCAGCATTTTCCAAGGTGTGGTCCATGGGATGTTAGTTGGTTTAACTATTATCAGATACTTTTAAGAGACTCTGCCAATGACCAAGTTAAAAAGGCTTATTTGATGTAGAGATTCTCAAAACTTAACAGGCTCAGGTTAAAAGGGGTGCTTTGAACTTCTAAGGGGTATTTAGGATGTAGCATTTTTTCATCTTATTTGATTATCTATCCCCCTCTTTTAATTTCTCACGGAGCAACTTCAGCATTTGTGTGACACAGAGCATACTTTGCAGAGCCCAACCTAGTCCACCTCTCTAGGACAATGAGTAAACTGAGGCAGGGAACAATAAAGCAATGTGCTCACAGTTACCTATTGAGCTGACTGCAGAGGCAGGACCAGAAAGTGGACTCTCTGACTCCAGGACATGCTCAAAAGTCCTTCTTGCTGTTCCAGATTTAATATATGTCTTCCCTGCTGGATAGGGTACTGCCAAGCAGGACCTTTCACCCTTCTGCTCATCTCTGTATCCCTAGCACCTAGCACAGTACCTGGTGCTTAGTGATTGAACCAGTACTTATTTAAATTGAATTGAGATTGTTCACGGGGATGAGCACATGTTGTCTGTTCCTCTCTATGTCCACTCCTTCCCCTCCCAGCTTGCTCCCTATTACAATGCTACGTGTGAAGGGGTGAGGGCCAAGTTCTGTACTTACACTGAGAATAAGTGGTCCCACTTCCACTGACGCTGAATCTGTTGAGGTGCAGTCTGTGTGTAACCACATTCTTCTGGGGTTGGAACAGGACGATGTGCACCTTGGGTGCAAATAGACAGCCCAGGACCACAAAGCCGCTTAGGCTAACGGATATGCACATGGTTGTCGTCTGCACCTGCAAGAATAAGTTGCCCAGTTAAGTGTCTGGCTGCAAATTCTTTCAGGAGGCCAGCTAAAAAGAGCACTGAAAAAAAGACCAAATTAAAAATCCCAAATTATCCACAGTTCTGTTCTTATTATAAACAGACCAATGCAGTAATTATATTGGATCTGCCAAGTTTGAGATGTTTGTGGAAATGCTGCTTAGGATTTGTAAGCAAACACTATTAATGTTGGGTGCTCCTGAGTGCTTGCCAGGACTTCACGTTGATTTTCATGTTTTGTTGGCCTTTTTCTTTATGTTTGTATAAAGACATTTCTGCAGTCCTGGCCAGGTAGCTCAGTTGGTTGGAGCATCATCCTGTAGACCAGAAGGCTGTAGGTTCAATTCCTGGTCAGGACAGATTCCTAGGTTGCACATTCAATCCCCAGTCTGGATGTGCACGGGAGGCAACCAATTGATGTTTTTTTTTCTCTCTCTCTCCCCTCCTCTCTGTTTAAAATCAATAAGCATATCCTTGGGTGAGGACTGTTTTTTTAAAGACACCACCTCTGCACAATCAGTGAATTCAGAACCTTAAATAGGAAAATGCTGATCTTCAATGATGAAGATCAGATTGCTGATGGTATCAGTCAGTTTGGCTTGTTTGAGGTTCAGAATATTAGGAACAAATTCGGGCCTTTTACATTTTCCTAACTCTCATGCTGGGAACTCTGCCTATTAGATCCTAGTTTTCCTAGTCAATATTGGGGGAGACACTATCAACTTTCTTCTGGGGCACCTATTTTCTTAATTACTTCATTGGCATCTCTCTGGAATTTTGATACATCAGATACTCGCTGATGTTTTTTGTTCTCTGGCTCTGACAGATAAATTTCACTCTACACCCATCTCTGACAGATGACTTTCACTTTCTCTCTCTTTGCTTCCCCTGAAAGTGTACCTCAGCACTAGGCTTTATCACCTCTGCTTTCTATTCCCTTGCTGTTACTCTTCACCCCGATTTCGTCATTAGTCCTGGCTTCAGCTCTCACGGAATTTTTTTTGGAAAAGCCCCAAATTGGATTCTACATATTTTATCACTTTCAGTGCTGAAAAATGGAAATTAATGATTTCTCCTGTAGCTATGGTAAACCCTAGAGTAATTTTAGATTTCTTTTTTCTTTTTCCCCCAGACAATGCTATTACCAGAAAACAGAATTCCTTATAACTTTAAGTGTCCAACTTTCTTCTTTAATCAAGGAAAGCTGGAAGACTGAACAGTGACCTGGAGAAGGCACATAACTTTAGAAGGCTTCATTCTGCTTTTGATAAAGAAACAATTCAGTTTGCACTTATAGCATAATTCTGCAGACTCTAGTTTTTCCATCTATCTATCTCTATCTATCTTCTATCTATCTATCTATCATCTATCTATCTATCTATCTATCTTTTCCCTCACCCTGGGACATTTTTTCATTGCTTTCTAGAGAGAGAAAGGAAGGGAGAGAAAGAAACACTGATGCAAGAGAGAAACATTGATTGCCTTCTGCGTGCACCTGGACGGGGATTGCACTCACCTGGACTAGGGATGGAGCACGCAGCTTTGTTATGTGCCCTAACTGGGAATCAAACCCGAAAACCTTTTTCTTATGGGAAGTCACTCCAACTGACTGAGCCTCGACAGCCAGGGCTAGTTTTACTTTAAATCACAGGTGGCAAACAGAAGCCCTGCAGGCTGTGTCCAGCCCTCCACCTGTTTTATCCAGCTCAGCACCTTGTTTTTACCCAGTGGCAGCGCCGAGCTCTCACTTAACTGTTAAAGAGTAGTTACATTTATACAATCCTAAAGTTACATTCAGCCCTTTGAAGGCAACTGCGAGGCTGAGGTGGCCCCTGGTAAAAGTGAGTTTGACACCCCTGCTTTAAACGCTCACAACATCCTTAGTATTTTAAAGCACTTGTCTCCCTTAGCCAGTCCAGTGTCCTCTAACTTGGCCCTAAGTGGCAAGCTCTTTTTTTTTCTTTTGTCAACTTCTCAGAAGAGACTCTACCATCCATGATGTAAAAACCTTGATAAATCATATCTGTATTATTTACAGTAAGTCCAATTCCTGGCATAACTTGTTTTTCTTACATACATGTATAATATGATAGTAGAACTGTACTCTTCCTGACTTAGTTTTGGCTGTTGAGCCAATATGAGAGATGACAGATATCAGAGTGAGCGTGAAATAAGTTCAAATGTACAAATGTTCCAGGAAACCTTTTCTGAAATGTTTCTGTAAGACTTTAAAAGGACAGAGGAAAAGAGGCTTTTATGAGGGAAATGTACTGAAAAAACTGTGCTGTGTGTACTAAACCCTTCCAATCATTGGTAGGGGAGTCGGGGGTCGGGGGGCGCTGTGCCTAGTTCATCAGGTAAATGCTAGGGAGATTTAGAGATTTCTTGCCATTCACAGAAAGTTTGATGTTTTTCTGCAGGAGGGGGATGCCCTCTGGCTTGGGGCCTGATTCCTGTCATAGAAATCTAGAAGGTAAGAAAAGCTAATTACCTTTGGAGAGAGCACAGGGACTTGCTCCTTCATGGTAAGAATTTAGCAAAGCAAAGGATATGTGAGTGGTATTCATGGACAAGACATTGAGCCACACTGTAAATAGCCACCATGGGTAGGCCCAAGCTCACGAGGAGGAGCCTGGAGCTCTTCACAGGGAGAAACTGGAGGCCATGTACAGAGCTGGTGTGCTGGGGCTGAGGGAGGAAGGGGATGATGGGAAACCTGTGGAGATCACATGAAAACACCCTTTAACCACCTTCCAGGTATTCTGAGGCTGTGTCTTTAACCACTGTGGACTTAGAGATGATAAAACCGGCCAGCCCCAGAAGAACAGTCCTACTTCTTCCTTATCCCTCTTTAACCAGGGCTGAGAGGGAAATAGCGACTAGTAGACTGGGGAGGGTGAGCAGGAGAAAGGAGGAGCCAACCACTACAAGCTCTCAGCCAGGGGCAGACCAGACTCTGGGAGAAAATCTTATTTAATGGCAAGTTAAGATATGGCTTTGAGAACTACGTAGGATTAAGCATTTACATGTCCCACTGGACATGATAGTAGGACTGTATGTCATCTAAGAAGACAAAAACTCATAGGCCTACCATGGTTGTGAGCATTTTCATTCATTGCTCTATCCCCAGCACCAGAATGGAAACCAGTAGCAAACATGTTGACCAAGTTGAATGGTTAACCAAGCAATAAATAGTGATCCATGTTATTGCCTATAATAGGAGGATTTATTGCCTATACGAGGAGGATTCGGGAAGGGGGCCATGGGCTGAGAAACAGAAGGTGGTTTCCGATAGAGCTGCTGTGTTTTTGTTCACTCTCCTCCCGGGTGGGAGTAGACTACGGTGAATTTCCACCCCAGTCTAATTTAGGTCTGCCCGACCTAACAGCGAGTACTGAAAGTTTCCCTAGGTAGGCAGAAAGTTGTGCTTCCTTTCACATAACAGTTGCAGAGACATGCACCTACTCTGAGCATCAAAAGGGGGACCTTCAGAGGAGGCAGAAATCGGGTGAATTATTTGAACTTTGGCTGGTTCCCTCAGGGAAAGGAGGGGGCAGGGTGTATAGTGCTCAGACTGACAACAGCTGATCTCTCTTCGGGCTCATCCCCCGCTGAGGTCTCTCATGCCAAATTTAGATCCATTGCAAGGTGACAAGGTCTCAGGTTTTTGCAGCAGAACCTGGCTGCGAAAAACGAGTTTTGGTGCTTTCTGTGAGATTTCTCTGCGACAGAAAAATACATTGAGAAACCGCAAACAAAGCACTGACTAGTATTTGGGCTCTTACTGACCTGGATTAGGTTTGAAACGCTGACAAAGGTGGTCAGCATGAGAATGAGAAATAAAGAATGAGAAACTTGTGCAGAGGAATCTAGATAAATCCTTGTAATCAGCCGCCCCACTGGAAAACTTCCCTAGCCCTTTGCTTTTTTAAAAATATTTTATTGATTATGCTTTTATACTTGTTCTGACTTTTTCCCCTTTGCTGTCCCTCTACCCAGCATCCCACACTCCCCAGGCAATCCCTCCACCATTGCTGATGTCCATGGGTCACATGTATAAGTTCTTTGGCTACTCCATTCCCTATACCATACTTTATGTCCCCATGGCCATTCTGTATCTACCTATTTGTACTTCTTAATTCCCTCACCTCTTCATCCATTCCCCCACACCCCCTCCCATCTGACAACCATCCACCGGGCAGGACCCTAAGAGATGTTATCCTGATGAGATAGCAAATGCCTTGGATTAAGATGGGCTCCTTTAAGAAATAGCTGCTGTGCAAGTCAAGCCCAAGTCAGCTGAAGGGCACGTAGCATGCACCCAGGCAGAAGGCATCTGGCTCTGGCCACTGAGTCAAGGGGTCCTCAACATTGAAATAGTGACAGCCATGTTGATATTGCTATCCATGTTATGGATTTTGGTGCTCAGAAACAGCGGGCCTTTCTGTGGCTGAGCCTTGAGCAGTTGCTGCTTAAACTGAAAGCCTGTGTGCCTTGCTTACGGGCACAGGACTGCTTTCTCTCCCATACTGTCCAATTCCTCCGGACTCTCCACTCTAATTTCAGCTGCTTTGAGGGGAAGGATGCTTAAGGGTAGGACCAAAGACTCTCCATCCCCCAGAGTGGCTGAAGTCCAAACACACCAGACCCAGTACGCTGGGAGCCTTTGGGGAGGGAAGAACTCCAATTTTTTTTGCTCTATTGGTAACAGCCAAGTCACCATCCGACCCAGACCTGTTAGGGGGAAGGCAGGGCTGAGGTTAGAAGGAGGCAGGTGAGGTACTTGCTTGAAATGCAGATTTACAGGGACACCAAAAACTCTGTAATCATGACAAATATTTTATTCCAATGTTAAAAAAAATTAAACTTCATGCTAGAGACCCACGATGAACACAGAACCAACATTTTCATTGAGGACAGAGTCGGTAACTATGCTGTGCTGTGACATATTTAATTTAAGGTAAAAAGAAAAATTTGTGACACTGATTCTGTCCTGATCACTGCCTATGTAGGTGTCACCTAGCCCCCTTGCATTGCCTGGTAGAAACTGGGACTTGGGGAACCTACAAAAATGCTGACCCTTTGGATCCAGTGACGGCTGTGAGTAATAGGGTCCTTTGTCTATGAATCAGGAGTCTCCAGTCTTCTATCAGCATCCCTGAAACTGTGGCGCGCTAACTTGTGGGATCGCAAGATGCCTTAAAACCCTCTGCAGCTCTTGGCAGGCTCCCTCCCCACTGTTAACATCCCACCGTCAGCTCTGACTGGAGCACAGCCACCTAACCAGTCTCCCCGCTGCTGCCTTTGCTTCCTGTCATACAGACACTGTCTTTAGAAGCTTCATGTCTTGTTTCTAAAATATGAGATCATAGAATGTGAGATTATCAAACTCCTCTGCTTAAAATCTTTCAATGGATTATTTTTTCATATAGTATAAAATCTGTACTTTTTTGCACTAGCCCGTAAAGTCCGACATGATTTAGCTCCCTTGCTTACCTCCCATATAAAATCGCTCTTCTATTTGTTCATTAAATTGTGGCCATATACACCATTATTTTCTAAGACATTTTTGCCTGGAAGTGTTTGTACTTGCTATTTCTCTGTCTAGCACATAGAATTCCCATGCCTGGTTCTTTCCCAGTCTTTAGTGGAGTATTATGGGATAGGCACTACTTATTGGTTCTTTTTTTATTGAGTTTTGGGGTGACATCAGTTAATAAAATTATAGAGATTTCAGGTGTAGAATTCTACAATATTCCAATACATCATCTGCACACTGTATTTTGTGTTCACCGCCCCAATCAAGTTTTCTTTCATCATCATTTGTCCCTCTTTACCTTCTTCTACCTTCCCCCGCTCCGCTTTCTCTCTGGTAAATACCATACTCTTGTCTATGTCTATGAGTTATTATTATTTTTGCTTAATGCCTTCACTTTTATAAAAAGAAGAATTTGAGATTCAATGTATTTTAAAGTAGTCAACATGGGAAAATCAGTATTCGGACCTTGTCAAAATTCTGGAATCGCTTCTGAAATCTCTGCCTACTGTAGGTAAAGTGCTTCAGCTTTCCCAAAGCCAGTAACAATCCAGCCTCTTGATACCCAAAGGGACAGTCCTTTGTTTAGCAGCATCTACATCACCTGAGAGCTTGCTAGAAATCCAGACTCTTGGGCCCCATCCCTTCTTACTGAATCAAGACCTGCAGGTAAGTTATGTGCACATTAAAGTTGGCAAAGCTCTGCAGTAGCAAAGCCTCCTCTTCCTTCCATCATTGCACTTCCCCCTGCACAACTTAACGTGCATTTCCTATTCATTTATTATTTACTCTCCGCCTCTTCCTCCCCAACATTTACAGTCTTGTAAGTAATAAAAGAGGAGGACTTGTCTGTGTTGATAGTTTGTACCTTCAAGGCCCATAATAAGTGCTCCAATATATTTGGAAGGCAAAACACTCAGTAGTTACTACTAATTAATTCTTTTTTGGGTAACTTCCAGCCAAACATGGCCTCATGTGTATTTATACCATTTAAACTGTGTATCAGATCCCTGGTGACTCAGTTCGATTCTCAGACTCTCTGGGATGGTTTTGTTGTAATACAGAAGGAGATGGCCTGGATAGTTCTGGAAGATCCCTTGAGTTTTCAGATTTTTACCCAAGTTCTTGCTTGCTTTGCCCTGGATACCTATACTAGCTTCAAGTAGCCCTGGCCATTCTAGGCTCTGCTCTTCTAAATCCAGCTTCCATATCAAGGATAGATAAGCTTGTGCTGTACTGTGAAAGGCATGCACTTGGGTCTGAAAACCATGTCCTACTATTTCCTTACCTGTGCCCCCTGGGAAGTTAATTATCCTCTGAGTTCGTTTACTCTTCTCAGTGGATAATAAAATTTGCTTTCCAGGGTGCTGATGAGGATCAGTGACTAGCTCACGAGCGCAAAGCATCTAGCAGAGTAAGATCTCAGAGTTGATGAGGAAAGTTTCCTTCCTTTCTTTTCCTCTTACCCTTTACATCTTGTCATTTTTTGCTTGAGCAAACAACCAACCAAAGGAAAACACGAAAAAAATTTTAAATGCAAGAACTCAAATCCCTTAAAGACTATGAAAACGAATTCCTCTGCTTGGTATAATCTGACCAAGTTGCCAATTCTGTTTAGTTTCTCACTAGATCCCCCTAACCCATTTTCCACTTGAGTATGGCCAGTATCTTTGGGTTCTGCTTGGTGCATTTCTGTCTCCTCAAGACTATTTCCTGCATGCCCTATATTCTCCAACTTCTGCAATTGCACTTGCTCACCAAGATACAGGGCGAAATCCCACCTCTTCTAGGAGTATTCCTGGAAAGACCAAGCTCTTAGTGATGCAATTTTTCTTTGAAACCTGTAGGCATTTAAGAGATTGTATCACCAATTTAATTATAAACTCCACCGTGCTAATCTTGAATTCTTTCATGCTTGTTATATTTTTCCTAGCTGGGATATATGATTTTTTGAAGATTAGAATCATGCTTTATATTTATTTATAACTCACAATGGGTGGCAAAGTATTGAGTCATAATCCCTGCTGACTGTTTGATGCCCAAATTCCTTGTAGCTCTGCCTTTAAATTATTGGGTACTTTTCTGATGCTGCTGCTTCTATCTGAGCCACAGGGTTTCTCTCCGGGAAATTTAAAATCTCATTCGGAATTTCCAGAACAAAAGTCTCAAGTTCCAATGCTTATAGGGTCTGTGCAGATTCATAAGGGAAGGGAGCCAGGTGTAAGAATTCAGGGACTGGTTGGAGCGAGGGCCACAGGGCTGCCAGTGCCCTGGCTAGAGACATAGGCACTACTTGGACCAGGCTCATCAGTGCATGTAGGAACCGAGTCTACTTGTATTGCTTTGATAAGAGAAGCCAAGAATCTGGACATTTACTAGCATTTCTCAATTTTCTAACTTTGAAAAATATTTCAAAGAATGTCAAAATAGCGCAGGCCAAACTGAAGACATCTGTGCAACCATAAGACCTTGTGCTTCATTAGAGCAGAAGTTTTCAGTCTTGGTTGCAAATGAGAGCCACTTGGGAGGCTTTGAGAAAGCCTGATGTCTAGCCTGCAGATCAGCCAACTAAACAACAAAATTGGAACCTCTTGGGCTGTGTCCCTTGTAGCAATATATATGTATTTTAAAGCACACAGTCTATTCAGTATGTAGCCCAACTTAAAAACCACTGTGTTGGAGGTTCCAGTCTACCTTCTCATTTCCTTTGAACATTTAGGATTGGCATTATTTGTAAGGAAGAACCAAGGCCGCTGATGACCTCACTGTGACTGGATTGCCTTAGTTAGCGTGGAACTTAACACGCTCAACCCAGCAGCTTCTGCCCTGTTGGCTTAAAAGCTTCTGCCAGGTGGTGGAACCTCTGGTATCTTCAGCTAACTCCATTTAATCAGTTTATCTTCATTGCCATCATGTTAAAGGAAAAAGAGTCATTTTTTGTATGTGTTTTAGAAATAAATGTTAATTCATTCAATATGATTAAATTTTTATAATGCTATTTGTTTATTCTCAGTAGTGTTTTCTGCTCTGTTTGTTAATAATAGTATTTTTTGAGAATCAGGTTTCCTATATCCAGGATAAAATAATTACAACTGTAACTATTTTGCAGTCCCAATAACCCAAATCATATCTGCTAAGTGTGGTATCTTAAAAAAAGATCCTTAGAGATCTAGACGTGTGATGTGTACCGGAAGACAAAAGATGAAGATGGGGGCATTACAGTGAAGAACTATGGTCCTCTATTTCAATCCCCACACTTTAAAGCTTCACAATCCCCTGTGGTTCACATAATCTGACCTTTGATTTTGCTGTTTCAATTCTGTTTTCTGACAATTTTTCATTTTTTTAAAAAATATTTTATTTATTTATCTTTAGAGGGGAAGGGGAGGAGAGAGGAAGAGAAACATCAATGTATGGTTGCTTCTCATGCATCCCCTGCTGGGAACTTGCTCCTGCCGGGAACTGGCCTGCAACCCAGGCATGTGCCCTGACTGGGAATCGAACCGCGATCATCTGGTTCACAGGCCCGCGCTCAATCCACTGAGCTATGCCAGCCAGGGCCTCAAATTTTTTAATAGGTAGTCTTAAAAACCCTGACATCACCCCAGCATTGAACTTACGTCCTTTAATTTTCTTGCTCTTGCTTTAACGTAGTCCATAGGTTTCAGTCACGTGGCTGTGAATAATTCAGTAAACTAGATACATTAAGTATTACCAGTCTCTTGATCTCATTCTTTAAAGAGTTTTGTCATTTTTGGAGCTGCAATGTTCCAAGATTTTGGTGATGTAGGGATTGCTGATAAACAAATTTGGCGATAGTTAATAGCCTGCAGAGAACTTCGTTTTGTGAAATCATGGTGCAACAGGGAAACCATTATGCTTCTGGAAAACTGTCATCTGGACAAGTTGAGAAATATAGAGAATAAAATCTAATTGCCTCAAGAGAAAAAATTCTTATATTTACTTATTAGAATATATTAAAATCAGAATTATAAGTGCAAAGCAACTGATAGATGGTTTCAGTGATTTGAGAAATTGTGATGGAGTGATATTTCTTTCAGAAGAGATGGCAATTATATTGAAGCCCAGAAATTGTGAACTATATATTACTAAAGACTATGTGAATAATGACTTAATTAGGTTACTTGGATATATACAGTAAAAGTTATAACTAGTTCAAGGGTTATATATACTCCTTATGTCTACAGGAACTAAAATTATAGAAAAGGTATAACAAGCTAACATTGTATTTTATTGTGTTTTAGAGAAGTAATGATGCTTATTTGAAGCTTGAGTGAAAGTTTTTAGATCTTTAAACTGACCCCGGCTTAATGTTATAAGCCTATTTTAATTTATGTATCCACCTGTGGTAGCCAGGACCTCTTGTTCTAATTTGAAGTAGTCTCAAGGCTTTTAGTGGTTTAAGTCTTATTTTCTTATCATTCACTTTCTAAATTTAATGAAAAGTTTTAGGGGTATGTGTATGTATTATATTTCCCCCCACTAGATTATAAATTGTTTGAATGACCATGAATTTACATTTATCTTTCTCTATGTGCCTAGCACATAGTAGCCACTAATGAAATGCTTTTAAAACACTGTGAATGAATTTCCATATATAATATGGTGGTTCATCATAACATTAGTAATTCCCTACTTAGCTGCTGAGCTGGAATAAAAGAAGTCATTTTAAATCCTTCAAAACAAAATATTGGCAGGATACAAAAAGAAGGAAACGGAGAAAGCATTCAGAAACTTACTCTGTAGTCACTTGATGTCACATAAAATATAGGGAGAAAGGCCAGCCAGATGATGCAGGTGGTGTACATGGTAAAACCAATGAACTTGGCTTCATTGAAGTTTTCTGGGCACTTCCGCGTTTTGAAGGCATACACAGTGCATAAGATCACGAGGACGACATCGTAGGTAAGTGAAATCAGCATGCTGGCATCTCTGACGTTGCATTTTAAGATGACTGTCTCCCGCTTCTCTGGAATGGTGTGCCGCCTGGTGCCTGGGGCCTCCAGGATGAGCCACACAGAAACCACCACGATTTGCACCAGGATCAGCCCCAGGCAGATGAAAACCTGAGAACTTGGGCTGATGAATTTTGGCCTCTGAGCGCCATTCTTTACCCCATCGAAGATGCGGGCAATGCAGTTTGTTTTGGTCAGCAGGGCCGAGTAACAGATAGCAAAGGAGGTCCCCAGTCCCAGCCGGCGCAATGCACAGATGACCGGTGACGGCTTGGCGATGAAGAAGAACGTCATGCAATAGGATAGACCAACCCCAAACAACAAGATGTAGCAGAGCTCTCGGCCCGAGGCTTTGACCAAGGGTGTGTTGTTGTGCTTGATAAAAACAGTCACAACCATGCACGTGCACGCGAAACCCAGGCAAGCGATGGTGACTGGACCAATGGCCCAGGCATCTTCCCACTTGATGTAGTCCTCAGGAAGGTCAAAGCAGCCTGATAGGTCCGCAGTGGGCCACTGCCCGAGGCCGCAGCCCATACATGTAAACTCATCGGCCAGGTATTCGTAGGGCTCGCAGGGGATGCAGATCCAGCAGCAGACATCCCCTGGTTGCATATTCTTCATTTCATTGGGGGCACAAGGGTCACTGCACTGGGAAGTGGGGACTGAGTTCCGGGACCAGTGGATAGAGTCGACATCTAGCGATAAGGTTTCTGCCCAGTGACCCACCTTCAGGTAGGAATACTTGCCACCCACATGCTGAAAATTGAACACGTTGTACCGTCCCATTCCATCTCCGAAAGCATCAAACTTGACAATGCTATCTGCATCTTGATTTGGGTTGAAGGGAGCTGTGACACATAGAGTGAAAGAAAGGAAGAAAAGAAAAAGAACACTGTTTAGTGTCTTAGGCATGATCAGTCAATTACTTTATCATACACTCAGCAGAACTGAAATAACAGGGAATGGGGATTCAGGGCTGAAACAATGTAACAACTGCCATCAAATTTATACATCAAAAGCTACTAGAGTGCTTACATAATCAAAAATTCCTTTACTGAACATTCCTGGGCACCTCCCACATGCCAAGTACCGGCAATGACCATGAGCACAGTACAGCACGAGCCCCCAGAGGAGCTCACTGTGCAGTAGGAGTGCTGTTCTCCACGGTGTGTAAATATGCCTTTCTTGAAAGATTTCATAATAGGAATTGGACACAACTTTGTATCTCATCTTTATTACATATTTATTTATGTACAGTCACTTAAATGTCTTCATGAAAATACACAATTAATAAAATTTTTCTTCTCCAAAATGAAAAAAAATCATTATGAACGTGTGGTATGCTTCTCTTAAACAGTTTAGGGGACTCGACAGTGTTAGGAACTCTAACACTGTCGTGTTTGGAGTGTATTCATTCTCACTACATACGTGCATGTGTCTACGGACGCAGGCTCCTGTCCACGTGAATACTGTTAAGGCACTAACAGTATGAAGAAGGTAGTAACTATATTTTACAGTTTGTTCCCCAGAAGAGGGTCAGTAGCCCTCAGTCAAATGATCTGCTCTCGACCCTGCCCCTTCCTTACAGCTCGCTGTGAGTTCCGAAGCAGCAGCTCCCCAGGCGTCTATGTTCCTTCTGTTCTAGCTGCTGCTCTTTATGTCTCTCTCGCCAATACCTGCTGCCCCTCTGATCACCAATTTTACATTACCTACTCTGAACTACTGTGCACATACTATTTTGCACTGCCAAACTGTACTCTTTCCATAGGTGTGGAAGAATGCTGCTTATGTCTACATGATGGGTAGACAAATTGTATGAGTCAGAATAGCCTTCCCTGTATTGATAAATAGACCCAAGTTTTTTAATCACTCAAACACAATGGAATTTTATGTCTGCCTCATGCAGCAATCTTAAGGTCTTTGTCAGTGGGTGTCTCTCTTCCATATGGTGATTCAGGAACCCAGGCTCCTTGTATGTTGAAACTGTACCCACTTCTAGAGCCTCTTCTCCATCGGTGTCTATCCAGTGGGAGAAGAAGCGGAATGTGAAGCGGGTACACCTATTTCTAACTACAACCTTACTGTGACACAACAAAGTGAAATTTGGAGCACACTGCAATTTCCTCCACTGCAGGTATTTGCTGGCTCTGTGGCCTCCCCCTGAGCTCTGATCCACCATTTCTGGGGCTCGTGTTGTTTCACCCAGTGGGAAACATCATACTCTTCTTTGGTCCAGTAATTTTATGGAAGGGACTGAACATCCCTCAATGAGTTACTTGGGTCCTTGGTGAAATAAAACTTCACATGTTACCAAAGAGCCCTCTCCTGTTTAAGACCCATAGGTGTCCCTATATGGCTGGGTTGGGTGGTTTACAGTAATATTCCAGACCCTGTATAAGGTCTGTTAGTAAATGTAGTCCAATATGCCACATTTATTCCTGACTTATTATGATGTTTTTCCCCCTGCAATCTTGTTATCTCACCTGCCATTTGTCTTTACTAACCTTCACCTAGCGTTCTGCCAAATTCACCAAACCCATCACATATGTCTGTGTGTGTCTGTACTCAAGTTCATAGTGAGACAGAATGATGTAGTGGATGAGCTCATGGTTTGGGGTTTAGACGAATTGTGTGTAATTCTCATCTGTGTCTTTTAATAGTCACATGTCCTTAGGCAAATTAGACTTTTCACCTCTTCCTTAATTTGTAAAGCATAATATAAATGAAAAGTGTAAAGTAATATAAAACTATGAATTAACTCGATCATTTTCTCATTTATGACACTTGCCAAATATTACATTGCATGATGTCCAATTCTCTGTTATTGGCTGTTCCTCTTGATCTATTTCTGCCTCAGGATGATCTTTCTGCCAGTACGACAGCTTGTCGCTGTGCTTTAATATCTGCTAGGACAAGTGAACATAGCAGTAGAAGCATTATCGCCATATTTCCAGGAGTAGGAATCAACATCAGAATTCTATGTCACACAGAACTGAATTTGTTTAGTCTATGCTTGGAAAATTTTCATTAAAATTTTATGGACTCTTTGCATGTTACAAATAAGTAAAATGTTAAATATTTTACAATACTTTACATCGAGTATAAGATCTTCAGATGTATTATTATTTTACTCTCCACAAGCAATCTCCACCCATGTTCAGTGGATGTGCTTAGATTTTCAGGAAGATATTTGTGAAAGAAATATGTTTTCTACCTTTCATTTAAATATTGCACAGCTGTTCTTGAATGTATAGTTTCTTAAAAGTAATATATTTAACAGGTAAGAAAACTGATTGTTTTGTGTGTTCTGAGCTAGGGAGGGGTTATTGATGAGATTGTTGGTATGCGAGCTAATTAATAGCATAATCACCTCGGATGTGAAATATTCCTTTTATAAATCTTTTCTGGAAATCATCTAATATCACCAACTGAATATCGGGGGATTCTAGTTGCCTAGTTAAGAATAATAAAGTTAATAACGCATCTGAGGTTGTTACACCTGATGTAAAATGCGTTAAAATATTCAACATCTTATTTGTAACATATAAAAGGGACCCCTAAATTTTAATGCAGTTTTTTCTAAGCATAGAATAAACAAAGTTAGTTTGATATAACAAAAATAATTCTGATATTGATTCCTCCTCCTGAAAATATAGTAATAATATTTCAATTCCTACTTTTTCTTTTCTTTTTTGTTTTTCCTGGTCGCCGCCCCCACTTTTTCTTAATTGTTTGAAAATGTTGAGCATTAATAAATTTTTTGAAGATCCTGAGTAAGAACCTCAGCTTTGGCTTTTTTACATGATATTGACACAATTTATTATAAAGCTATTTTAAAATAGAAGGGCAGAATATAATGAGACTTTTTTATTAGTGTTTTCCTCCCTATCCTTTTACTTTGAAAAATTTCAAACCTACAGAAATGATGAAAGACAAGTATATGGATGTGATAGCATTAGAATCACTTAGAGTTAACTGTTTGTTAACATTTTGTGACATTTTCTTGACCTCTTCCTGTTTTTTTTGCTAACATATTGGCTATTAAATATTTGCTATTTGCTATTAAAAGTATAAACATGTGAATATAAAGAATTGGAAAACTGTTATATGGGACAAATTCTGCCTACTGCCTGTTTTGCAAATAAAGTTTTATTGGAACACAGCCTTACTTATTGTTACCACATTAACTATGGCTACTTTTCTACTACGACAGCAGAGTTGAGCACTTGTAGTAGGATTGTATAGCCCTGAAATATTTACTATATTATGCATTCCATAAAAAATTTGCACTTTCCTGAAACAGAGCCAAGGGAACTCATACACAGCAGTTTGGAGCATACAATTTGGTATTATAATGAAATATTTGCATATTTATGACCCCCAAATCACGTTGTTACACATATACCCTATGCATAACAGATTTTTGCACATGTGTACCAAAAACACATAGATGACAGTTGTTAGTACTGTGTATAAGAGGGGAAACAACTGGAAACAACTGGAAACAACCTCAATTTCCAACAGTTATTCAAAAATCATTTTGTGGGTTATCCAGAATTGTACCCTGTTGTGAAATTAAACTAACAAAAGTTACAGAAAAAAAGATGAATGTGTTTTAGAAACAATATTGTATGAAAAGACTATATGATTCTACTTGTATAAAGTTCTAAGGTGAACAAAACTAAACATATCATTTGGAAATACATACAGAAGTGAGGTACTTTAAAAAAACAACTAATGACAACAAAATTCAAGATCTTGCATAGGACATGGATGCAGAGGATGGCTTAGGGAAGACCACAAGGTGGGTACCAATTTATTATAGTCTGTGTCTCTTGTTTGGGTGGAGTGGTTTTCGTGGAAGATTATTTTATTGTACTTGATAAATAGAAATTGAATTAAGGATATTCTTTGTATGACTTAGCATTGCATAATAAAAATACTACGAAATCAAAATTTGAGGATAGACTATTCCAAATACAAATAAACTGTATTAATTAATCTTGTCATTCTAAGGGACTAACCCTGCAAGGTTTATTTCTCCTCTCATGTTTGGGGGTTGGGTGTATAGTTATGATCAATTGCTTTTGTTGTTATAATGAATTGCTAATAGATTTGCTAAGATATACTGGAAAAGTAGTTTACATACAAATTATAATCAGAATGCAAACACTCCACTCAAATGGCATAAGGGCAATAAAAAAACTCAGGATAAATTTAACAAAAATATGTTAAAGACCTATATGAACACTGATGAAAGAAAAAAATACTAAAAGACATGAAAAGATATAACAGGTTCTTGGATAGGATTCAATTCTCTCTTAGTGATTTTAGTAATAATATTGTATAAATAGTAAATTTCAATAAAATATGAACTTAAAACAAAACTATACCAGTTGATCCCAAAGTTCACCTGGAAAAATAAATCAGTAAGACTAGCTGGGAAGAGCAAGAGCAATGAGGGAGCACTCGCATTACCAGACAATACTATAGGTTACAAAGCTGCAATCCTTAAAGTGACATGATACTGACTCATGAACACATGGAAAAGCCAATGGAGGTGTATGAGATATCCATAAATAGGTCCCAACTTGCTAGAATTTTGTATATGGTGCCCAGTGTGGTCAATTTGGAATCCCTTTGAATATAACCTCCAGAAGAGTTAGATAGTAAATCGATGTTGATTTAAGTGACTAAGTTTGTGGTGATTTTTACAAAGGTGATAGAAAACTAATACACAGAAGAAAGCTATTCAGTATTTGCACATGTGTTTTGTTAATGAGACTTTCATGAAGTTAAACATCCCCTGCACTACTGGTGGATAGTTAAGATGGTATGCTTCCAATGAAGGGCAATTGGACAAAATTTTTCAAAATTACAAATGCATTAAACTTTTGACTTCACAACTCCAGTTTGTAGAACATAACCTAAAAATATACTTGCATACGTAAGAAATGAGGTTTTTAACATGTCGTTTATTATTTTACCATGTTGTGAATTGTTGATAATAAAAAATGGGAAACAATCAGTAATGAATAAAATGGAATACAATACAGCTATGAAAATGAGGAAGCAGTCTATGTGTTCCCTATCATAAGGCTATGAAAAAACCTAAAAGTCACATTGTTATCTGTAAAAAAGTGAGGGGTAATTAAGTACATTTAATATAGCATTAAAATGTTTCTTTTATGTAAATTGGAAAAATAGAAGAATCTATATTTTTTCTTTTATGTGCATAAGGAAATTCTAGAAGAATACCCGAGAGTAGTAGTTACGAATGAGCAAGAGATGGGAAATTAGCAGATTCATGGCAAAACTGGAAGAAAAATTTTTACTGAATTCTTTTATATACTTCTTGCATTTGAAGCATGTAGATGTGTTACTTATTCAAAACATAACAATAAAAAAAGAAAACATAAATTGACAATTAAGGATTACCAGACAGTTAAGTAACCTTCCAACCTGAAAGGGAGTGGCTGAAGCAACCAGAAAAAGAAACCTGAAGTAAATAGAGACATGCAGGGAGCAAAGCAAAAGCTTCAGAACAAGGGTGTGCTCAGAGAGACAAGAGCAGATGCCGCGTGTACGAAGTAGGTACAGTATATTCTCAAAAAGGAGCATTCAGAGAACAAGGATGAACGTTTGGAAGTAAAGTAGGAGAAAGAGAAATTCACTATAAGGATCGAAAGAAAAATTTGAGAAAGCTCTCAAAGTTTGACAGAATGCAAGATGGAAAATAGAACATAAATGGGAAAATTAGAGACTATTCTGTGAAATTTTAGCATTCAATCAAGAGGAGTTCCAGGAGAGAATGAGAAAATAGAAGGAGAACATTATCAAAAGGGTCAAAGTGAATGTACTTTGCTTAAGAAAGGGTGAAGCGACAGCCAGTGGCTCTTTTTTACAAGCTTGTTGAATTCATGTAAAAATTATGTATGTGTACTATTTTGTTAAAGGTACAAAAATGGTAAAGTTTAAGAATGTTAGGAATAATTGAGTGAGGTCAGGCAGAACAGTTTGCAAAGCAGACTATGAAAACAGACTGCTGCAAATATAACAAGTGCTTGAAAAGTAGATGGTGGACAAATAGTACTTTTGGTAGAATTGTGATTTTTAATGCAAGTTTACCTTTAACTAAATTTGTTTGGTTCAATATCTATCAAAGTATGGTGTAGTATCTGAATCATTTAGATACATAAGACACATTAAAGTGATACTTCAATAAGTGCATTGTAAATTCTAAACAGATCCATTGTCAGCGGGAGTGCCCTGACCTTTAGCTTGGGAATACTCGGCTGCTGTGTCTAGGCTAGAATGAGAAACAATGAAAGGAGAACCTAGAAGAAAACGGTAAATCGTGTCTGTCAGATATTCCACATGTGATAATTAAGCTGTTTTGGAATGCTTATTTCCAATATGACTGGGCTGGATAGTGATGAGGCAGGAAGGAAAACCAAGCTTTTTCTCAGGTGCCGTTGGAGTGACTTCAAGCGGCAGAGAATCTCGCAGCCCTAGGAGAGGGATCCTGTCCCACTCCCAATACATGCAGAGTTACCTGTAAGTCAAATGGCTCACCTGGGAAATAGTCACAGTCCAGTGAACTGGCACCACCGTTCTTTGGAGACCAGTTTCTCAGACTAAGGAAACCCTGGGGTGTTCCCATTTCTTGAGTCGAGTCTCACCCAGGGAGCAAGCATCATGTGAGATGGAAAAAACACATCACTTCACCCTGTGTTGTTGCAGCAACACAAAGAACCCGAACTAAAGGGAGAAGAAAGAACTGGAAAGAGGGTGGAACTTTTTCAAAAGGACTTATAACCTTCTGTAGAATCTAATGTCAAGACCCTCATTATCCTAGTTCCTCAAAATCAGGTCCCTGCTTTGCAGAAGGGGCCTGATGTGGCTTCAAGTCAGATGGACAGTGTCTCAATTTGCCTCATTATCCAGTACGTTCTAACCCCAGTTTCAAATGGATTTATTTGAGAAATTTAATATCCAGATGACCAGTCCTCCTAGGGCCCACTTGGTAGAGATGAGGTGAGTCTATGCCTTACAGATATCACAGGTCAATGGCAAGAGAAAATTAAATTGGCTCTTTATTTTTTCCCCTCTCAGACAGAAGTCCAATTAAGGTAAGACAATAATGGGATTGTTAACAGCCTTTCAGTAATGGGAATGTAACTGCCACTGCCTGGGTTCACATTCATAAATACTAATGAAGATTGAAAAAGCTATGAACAGCAACATGGCTCCTGTTTTACAACAGTCTGCAACCAGGCCCTCACTGAGGGTTCTATGAACTCATTTGATGAACTGGAATAAAGACACAGATAAGGAGACAGAAAATGGCATCTCTCTTGAAAGATCTTTTAGAGGTCAAGAGGTATAGACATCAAAATCCTTTGACTAGAACAAACAAAATCGTTTATAAACATCACACAGCAGAGAGAGACGAAAGAATAAAAATGGATCCTTGGCTATCAGTAATTAATTTACCTACCAATTAAGATCACCATTGCTGGTGCATTTCCACAGTTATTTACCAACAGCTAGGGCAAAGGACAACCTAGTGCCTTGGATTCTGAGTCTCACCTATGAAAAATGCTTGATAATTAGCCAAGGTACAGAGTGAAAGTGAGTATTTGAGAAAAGCTCTTCAAAGAGCATGGCTTAAAAAAAAAACAACAACCCATCAGTATGACTTCTGAAAACAGCTCTCTTTAGTTCTGAAAACTTAGCTTGGCTAATTTATCTCATGCTTCATTATACATTGTATTTGGCTCCCTATGTAGATTCTACATATTATTGCTGAAACTTTCAGCACTTGAGGCGGCTCCGAAAGGAGCCATTTACTCTCAGAATGATGAAGGTGGCGGCAAGGCACCGACAAAGGCAGTAGTGAGAAAAAGTTAGTGAAATTCTGATTCCCGCCACCCCCCAATTCAGGGGTAAGGCTCGGGCCCTGCTTTGCCTACTTGATTTATTGTAGCTGGAAGTGTCATGGCCGCCGCTGGCTCTTTGGTTAGGGACCCTCCTCAACGTGAGCCGGTGCTGCTGCCGCATCCTTTTCTTCCCTCTCTTCCCACCTCCTGCCCCTGTTACATAATCTGCTGCTTTTTCTCACATTCTCTGTGATGAACTTTCAATTTTTAAAAACTTTTAATTGAAATATATAGAGAGAAAAAGGATAAAAATAAGTGACTTTTGATGGTATGTACATACCCATGAAACATCATGGATGTTAAAAATGGAACATGATCAGTTTCCTTATGAACCCTTCCTTCCTCCCCAAAGATAACCACCTTCATACCTGTTAGTACCAACCAGCTTTGCTTGATACTGAACTTTATATTAAAGTAATCATAAAATGTGCATTATTTTTGTACTAATATAGTATGCTCAAAATTAACTCTGGTGAGATTCCTTTTATTTTATGATGAGAAGTTATAGCTGGTTCATTTTTATGGATACATAGTATTTTATTATATGGATGTATCACCTTTTTTTTAGCCCCACTTCTGTTATGGACATTTCTTTTGTTTTTCTCTCTTTAAGTCTGTAGCCTTTATGAATAATGCTGCATCTTTAGCTAGGTTATCCCAGAAGCAAACCTCAAGACATAGATTTGAGTTCAAGAAGTTGATTTGGGAGTTTATAGGAGAGTGGAGAAGTACGACATAGACAGGAGAGGGAACGCAATACAGAGCACATCGGTGAGCACAATGGTCTCATTCTCACTGGAGTATGTGGGCAGATTGCATAGAATGGAAGTTGGGATAGAAGATGCCAGCTTACTCACTAGCCCGGATGGGACAACTCTTATCTATCATTGGCTGATAGCTGCTCCAGGGGTAGTGCTGTCACGGCATTTCTGGCTGCTCTAGGTGCAGGCGGAGCGAGCTCCTGTGGCCAGAGAAAGCTCCCTAGCAGAGAGTCATTGGCATGCATGAGAGTAGCACGTGCTAAGGGGATTCAAGGGAGGCACTGAGAGCATGTCCTGTCTGCTGCTGTGACTATTCCTAGGACGGGTGCATTTCTGCTACATGTACACAGTGGTGAAGCTGCTTTACTCCTTTAACATTGCTGCCTGTGAATTTTAGCCATTCTGATGGAAATGTAGTGCTATCTAAGAAATTGTGCTTTTAAGCGACCAGCTCTTCCACTGTGCTGACATAGTGTCCTATACATTTGACTTGAGGGACACTGACTATCACGTACCAAAAAAGTATCCACCGTGTGCTCATCTCTTCACTAGATCCTAAGCCTCTCTAGGCCAAGGACAATATCTCATTTATCTTTGTATTCTCACTATCTAAGGCGATGCTGAACACATAGTAGGCATTCACTTATTGTTTTCTAAAGTGGTTATTATAACACTTAATAGACTGAATAGCATCATCTCACAAATTAAAAAAACATGTCAATGACAGCTATACTAAAGACCAATTAAATATCAATCTTAGGATATCAGCCTTTGCACTTGTACTTTGATAGTTCACTACATTACTATGCAGCTCAGGTTAAACACCACTGGTCTAGGCCCGTGGTTCCAGCCAGGCGGGATTCTGCCCTGCAGAAAACACTCGGCAGTGTATAGAGACATTCTTAGTTGTCATGACTCAGGGTGGGGACCTCCACTGGCACCTGGTGGGTAAATAGAAGCTTGGGGTGCTGCTAATTATTCTGTAATGCACAAGAACACACCCTCACGACAATTTTCCAGCTCAAAGTGTCAATAGTACCAAGACTGAGAAACCGTGGTCTAGGGTAATAAATGTTTGAATTTCTAGAAATACATTGATAATCCCAAACTTCTTTATAAATTGAAGCACCCATGCCAGATGAATTCCTTACGGTGCTATCCTATTGAGGTTGTTATTACGCAGTCTTTTTTTCTCTCCACAGTAATTTTCAGCTCACATACTCCCTTCAATGTTCTCTTTCCAAACCCTCATGTTTTCATCTTCACCAACAGCTTTACTGAACCCCATTCCCCCTTCCCCACCCTTACCACAGATCCCATTTTATACAGAGCTCCATGGTTTTCCTTTTACTCACTTTTGCAAAATCAGTCATCTCAGCTGGGTGTCTCCTTGCTGTCAATCACATTCTAACAAAGAAGCACTTTCTCTTGTGTAGCAGGAGTAGGTGCCATATCACACATTTGTCCCTTGGTATCTGTGAAGGGTTAGTTCTAGGACGCCTAAGGATACCAAAATCTGCAGCATGGGTGCTCAGGCCCCTTACGTGTATACAATGGTGTAACATTTGCATATAAGCACTAGGTGCATGTAGGCTCTAACAAGGTATGCTTACACATCACTTCATTCACAATCATGTGGATTGTGTGCAGAGCTTGGCACGTGGCAAATTGAAGTTTTTGTTTTTGGAACATTCTGCGATTTTTTTCCTGAATATTTTGCATCTGACAATGGTTGAATCAAAACGTGAAACTCATGGATAGACAACCTTTTAGAACAGACTCACAATGAGAATTGCTGTTTGTGGGGAGCAGTAAGAGGGGCTTCTGTGGGAGTTTTCTCCTACTCAGTGTGATGTCTCCGGCGCAAACCCAAGCACCCAAGAACACTGTGCTTTGGAAACACTTACCAAAGGATTTTAAGTTTGCAAAAAGAAATTGTGAATTCTGAGGATGAATTTAATTTGTCCTCCTGTTTTCAAATAAATAGGTCAAATAACAGAGCATACATTTTTTTAAGCAGAAAAAAAGGCTTTTATCAAAAGTAAGTTGGATGGAAGTGCCTATCTCTGTCTTTAAAAAAGGCACACTTTGATGAGATCCCATTTGTTTATTCTTTCCTTTATGTCTCTTGCTCTAGGCGGTGAAAGACAAATACCATGTGATCTCACCTTTAACAGGGACCTAAACAACGAAACAAACAAGCAAGTGAAATATAACCAAACACACTGAAATACAGAACAGTCTGAAAATAACCAGAGGGGAGAGGGGAGGGAATTTCAGGGGAAAAGGGGAGGGATTTACAGGAACTAGTATAAAGGACACATGGACAAAAACTAAGGGGGTTGGAAATGGGAGGGAGGTGGGTAGGGCTGAGGGCGTAGGCTGGGATGGTAGTAAAAGACAGAAAACTGTACTTGTACAAGAATTAAATACATAAATTTTAAAAAGCCATATGTTTCCCATTGTTCTGCCCTTAAATCACTTCACCTGCTGTGCTGCAGGTCTAAATGCTGCAGCAGACTGAACTGTGATGTGGACAGGAGGTGAAAATGACTGAGAAAATCCCTGTCAGACAGGTTCTAGTAAGTCAGCAGTGCAAACTATTCAAAAAGGTGTTTGAAAAATGGCAGCAGACCTAATGTTCCGAAGGACATAATCGCAGTAACACAAATACTTCATCAAATGAGGTTTCCATTTTTAAGCAAACAATATACTACTTTACATAAAAAGCAGAACAAGAATTTTATTCAGCCTCAAACATGAACTTTCCAAAGATAAGCACAGCAGCTTAGCACGCAGTGACTGAAATTCTACCAGTGAAGCAAATTAATTTCTATTCTCTTGTCTTACACATGCATAGATGTGCACTTGACTCTCTGTGTAGTATCATGTACAGCGAATACAGGGAAAAGAAATTACTTCTCCTCTCAGCATGCAGGTCTATTGTTAGGTTGTCATGGTTTTCCTAAGCCACTGCAGCACAGCGTGGTCTCTGTCTTCACAGAGAAAGGCTGCTGTATTGAACCACAAGATTTGAACAGACCTTGTCATGTCATCAAGCGCATCTACACATTGTTAAAAGAAATTCCAAACCTCGTCTTCCTGAGAGAGTTTCTTTTCCGTTAGAAATAACTAAGGTGACAATTCAAAGCAATGGCTTCAAATTTCTCTCCTCGATTTGTGCCAACATTTGTAATTTGAGTTATTCTAAAAATAAGTGTTTTAAGTGTATCATAAATCTGATTATTTTGTTCCTTCTTAGAAAATACTCCTGGAAATTGATGAATTTCAGAAATCATTTTAGCTTATGTGAGTCTTCTACTCTTCCTCCAATTGTGTTAAATTAATAAGGTTGATAAAATTAACTTGGTCATAAAACCTTAACATAGCCTGTAAAAATAACAATTATACATGATTATATAACATACGACACACATTAATTATATAATATACATCAAGTATAGACTGTATATTAGATGCATATTATATATTGTATAGTATATTACCTATTTAAAATGTTTTATATTAGTAAATTACACATAGTATCACATATTAATTACATACTGCACATTCTCATCATATAGTAATAAATTAAATATGATGTAATACATACTTATATAATATACTCTACAATATATAGTTGTTATGCTTAAGGGACACATTAGGGTTCTATCACCAAATTAATATTACCTTTTAGAAATTATATATATGCATATAATTTTCCTTCTTAAATTCTCACATTTTCCATATGGTATTTTTACTAAAAAATCATGGGATAGGGGATTGCTAACACCTAGGACTTTATTCAAAGTTGTCCTTGAAACCAATGGAGAAAGTGATTGCACTGGCCATCAGCATTCAAGCAGGTGTGTTCTAAAGATGTAGACAGAAGAGCCTTGGGACTCTTCTGCTCCTTTCCCTTTCCCCTTTTTTCTCAGCATTCTTTTTTGTTCTTAATACCCAGGCTTCCTTTGTAGCCCCAAACAAAACCAATTCCAATTGAAGTACTAGATTCCTTTTTTGTTACCACTTTCAGGGATATTCATATTGAGAGAGAGCATATAGTCAAGGGACAATATGAAAGGCCATCATGGATAAATTGCTGTTGATGGAATTCGATGCCTCTAGAGAAATAATTTTGGGCATAAGTTTTGTCTAGCTTTCCTAAAATGCTATTCTTTGTGGTTTAGGCTGAGCTCCAAGAAAAGGGAACTTCTGCTCCTTAGTTTCCATCTATTCCCAATTTATTTTTCTCTTCCACAGAAGAGAATTTGCAGAGTCTAACTTTCTCTGACTGGACTATTTTTCCCTAATTGGCAGTATTGCAGTAACTAACAGAGGTGGGCAGATGCTCTTCTACTTCCAGTAGACTGACAGAGGGGCCAACTTCTCAGGGCCAGCCTTGGGCATCTTCATGCCCACCTTGGCACTTCCGGTCTCCATGCTATACAGACTGAGTGGCGCTTACCTAGCTGCTCTGACCCTGCCCCAGGCTCTCTGTTCCACCTGCAACAGGTAGGGAAGGAAAAGCTGCCACTCGTTACACATGTACATGGTATGGATGTTTGGATTAGTGGGCTTGGAATCTGCTTTAGGGACTTAGCCATTGGACAGGGGCTTTGGGAAACCAAAGTCTGTTTGGCTCCTGCCTAGTATTCTAGCTACAATAACAGAGGTTTGTATTGGGGAGGAGGTTGGAGGGGACATCAGGCACTTCCTCAGTTATTGATAAAAATAGAAATTAGTTTTCTTTTGGCTCTTGATTCTTATGTGTGTGTAACCTAGCAGAAGGAAAGCAGAAAGTAGGATTTGGCACTTAATACCGTCCCAAAGTCCTGAAACTTCTGTAGAGCTAACCATTTTCTCTGTTAGTTCTAGCTTATAACATATCCTTCTTAATTTTCTTTTTTATTGTTGTTCAATTACAGTTGTCCCCACTTTCCCCCCATTACTCTCCCCTGCCCTACCAACCCCCACCTCCCGCATTCAATCCCCCCATCCCATTGTCTTTGTTCATTGGTCCTTTATAAGTGATCCTTGAGTTGACCTTTCCTCTTCTTTCTCCCATTATTCTCCTCTCCCTTCCCCTCTGGCCACTGTCAGTTTGTTCTTTATTTCCAGGTCTTTAGTTCTATCTTGCTCTCTTGCTTGTTTTTTTTTTTTTTTTTTTTTGATTAGGTTTCACTTACAGGTGAGATCATGTGGTGTTTCTCTTTCACCACCTGGCTTATTTCACTTAGCATAATAGTCTCCAGTTCCATCCATGCTGTTGTGAAGGGTAGGAGCTCCTTCTTTCTGCTGTAGTATTCCACTGTGTAAATGTACCACAGTTTTTATATCCACTCATTTACTGATGGGCAAAATTTAGGCTGCTTTCAGCACTTGGCTATTGTAAATCATGCTGCTATGAACATTGGGGTGCATAGGTTCTCTTGAATAGCTTATAACAGATCTTAAAGAAAGGAGCAGGAAGCAACAAAGGGAAAAGTAAATCTCAATTATTTGGAAAATGATTTAATGGCTGAATTCAAATTTTGAATGTTGGTTTTCCTTCAAATTGGAGTTATAGAGGAAATGCAGGGGCAGAGAAGAAACAGGAGAAGCAAAAATAATAGAGGAAGCTGAGAGGCTGGGGTGGGGGTGGAGAATACTGACTGATCCATCTTTGCCCCCAAACCAGATATTGGTTGCTGTCTTTAATTCTGGTTCTCATTACAATATGTACAATATGAACAGCACCTCAAGCAATGTCTGGCATACAGGGAGTGCTATGTAATAAGGGCCATTATTATCACTACAGACCACTGTGATAGCTTCTTAGGTGACTTCTCTGTGCCCATTCTCTCCCTTTGTTTTTGGTTCACATTTCTCTTAAAATCTCTTTAAGACACTGCAACCACCATCACTCCATTGTATGAAGGCCTAAACGGCTTCCCTGTTGCATCTAGCAACATGAATTTTTTTTCCTTTAGAGTAAAAATAAATGTTCTAAGGGAAAAGAGTTCTGTGATCAATGACTAAACTGGATTAACAAAACTCAACAGGTTTCAGGACTGGATGTGTAGGTTACTTCTTAGAGTATCTGATTTGTGAATTGCTTTGAGAATCATCCAGAGAATGATAGGGTATATAGCTTTCCCCCAAGTTTTAGACCACCAAATTTTGTTTTAATGTATTTGTTCTACTTAAGGATATCTGATATCTTGTGTATTGGTGTCTTGGATCTCTGCAGTGCAGGATAAAGTATCGCCATGAATTTCCAAGCCTTGCACAATGCCTTTGACTCTATCCTTTCACAGTCTACAGGAAACCTAACCACCCCTTCCTCTCTGTCCACTTCCACCTCTGCAGCTTCACTCACATGGTTCACTGTGCTTCACATGCATTTTCCTCCTATAATACCTGTCAAATCAGCACAGATATTGCATCTTTGCCCTTAGCTGTATTTCCACTGAAAGGCTAAGTCCTACTGTGACCACATGTATAACGTTCCTTTTCTTTGGCACTTACCATCTTTTGTCACATAGTCATTTTTTTTCTCTATTGCTCTTCCATGACTATCTTATTGTCATGATGTTGTGAGCTCCTTAAAGATAGAAACCAAACTTTATCATCTTTTAGACAGCCATTGCAACCTGGGATCTATAGGCTAAATTCAACCTGAGAAATATGTTTTATTGTCTTCTACTGTGTTTTCAAAATATCTGAATTAGTATCGTTTATAAAAATATGGAGAGAAAGATTTGGATTTCTTCATTTCACGAAACGTAGGAATACCTGGTGCCCTGGGATCTTAATTGCATAATAGATGCAGTTGGTGGGACTTCTGGTTTGGCTGCTCCCTCCCGGACCCCACAAGCCCATCAGGCAATGTTTTTGAATTTCTACCCCTTAAAAAATGTCTCACATAGCACAGGTTCTTGAAAAGCAGGTATTTTAAGCCAGGTATACCAACCTCACAAAGGAGAGAGAGAAAAAATATCGCCAGTTAGAAAGAAAATTATAGGTTTTTAAATTTTTTCTTTTTAAAATTAGAAGAGAGGGGGAAAGTTGGTGGAGAATGCAAAGAAACAAGCGATGACTTGACGGTAAAGGAACTCCCTTCCGGGGCCCCAGAGCCCACTTGCACACTTCCACCTAGAAGAGTCTGATTCACTCTCAGTTAGTTGTTTATTGGCTCTGGTCCATTTTCTAGACCAACAGCTCCTCGAGGGCTGGGGCTGTGTCTTGCATCACTGTCCCCTGTTTCTGACTGACTGCCTGAGTTGGAATCTCAGTTTCATCACTTACTGGTCACTCCAGTTCTATGTGTTTAGTGACCCATAGGATTTGGGGAGAGTTAAATTGAGAGTATGTAGCACAGTGTCAAGCATCTAGAAAAGCTTCAGAACTTCTGGCTTAATTATTAGAGTGTCTTTCTGCTGGTAAGTAGCCAATAAATGTCTGTGAAATGAATGAAGTCATGATTGAATGATTGAGTGCATGTGTCGACCATTGTGTAGTCAGCCAGCTGGTTTTCTGAGCCTTGGTCAAATGGTTTGGGTCTGTTCAAATAATTTCTATATGAACCACAGCAGTTTTTTAGACAGCAGACTTTATTTATCTAAAATAGGCTAAAAACACCTATATGTTTGGTATAATCTCTTTCTAGTTTAAAATAAGTCTTTGCTTTTTATTCCACCTCCTAACCATGGAGTTTATTATCTGTAATACTGTCCTAATTTGCAGATTGCTAATGAATTCCCTGAACCCATCTTGCCTAATTACCCCTGAATGCAAAGAAATGTTTTTGAACATTTCTTTCAGAGTTGGGTATCAACACACACACTAGTAAAAAGCTAGAGGTAGTGAAGAAGTGTTGGACTTCCTCTAGAGGCCGAATTTTGGAAATACAGAAGAAAAACACTGTAACACTGACCCTTTGCACCTTTAGGGACATTTTTGCCAGAGGCAGGGATTCAGGGATGTTGAAAGGTGAAGATCGGGGAAGGCTGAAAGCATTTGCTTTGGGAAGTTTGGGAAGCATGGGCATGGTTTCCTGTCCCTGTTCTTTTCTTTCAGAAGACCCTGTACAACTTTTGATTGCAGAGATCTGTACCTAGCACTGAAATATGCATACTGGAGGAATGTATAAAGGAACCAGAAATAGACAAATATGAGGTAGAAAGCAAGGAACCTCCCTAAACATCAGCTGGTAAGTTGATGAAATTATCATAAACACATACAGTAATAGTATATTATCACATGGTGCTGTACATGTGGTCATAGCACACTGAAAGAACCTCTGAAGGTTGACACTTCAGAGCTTTCATTAGAAAACTGAAAGACGCTTGGCAAGTGACGTAGATCATCTCAATATATACTACCTGCTAAATTTATTGAAAAAAACCCCTCAATTCAGATATTTGTTTCTGTTATTTACTTTAAAATAATGACTTGGAGACAAGGTAACATCTCCTCACCTCCCGCTCCAAGCAGCAGGATAGAGGTCCTGTTGGCAAGTCCCAGAGTGCACCCTGTTAATGTCGTCCATGGGTTTGGCCTATTCCAGTCATGACAAGCCACACTCACAGCTACTTCTAGGCAAAATCATTAGACATCTGTGTTTAGACTACCCAGTCTTCTTTCACAAAACATGCATACTCTCACTCTTTCCAGATGTTACGAGCTGGATACCTTCTTTACATCAACACTTGCCCACAGAAAAAGGTGTGATTATTGGTTATAGAGACTTGGGGTATAATAAGTTTAAATCCTGGTGAGAGTTTGTTTATAGGTTAATTTGGTAAAAGCCTGCAGGCATATTGTAGAAAGTGAAGACTTTGTTCTAGGTAATGAAATTGAATATGGTCATAGGGGAACAGACCTTTTTTGGAAGGGAGGAGAATATCTTCAAGGGCAATAGGGATTGTCTCTTATCCTCAGGTTCACCTAGAAATTTAGCAGATGATGTCCTTCCACAGCTACCGTCTCTTCCTACTTTACTTTGATTTCAGAGAACCTTCTGTGGAGTGTGAAGTGAAAAGGTATCTTGTTTTGTTTTGTTTGCTTTGTTTTGTTCTTAACTATTTTCACTGTACCAAGTGCTTTCTACTTCAAAACTAATGACACAGCTTTGGAAGGAGATGGAGATGGTTTGTGATTTTGGCATTCAGAGGTTAAAGCATTATACATTTTGGATCAAATGCCTCTGAATAATTGTACTGCAGAAATTGTGATTTTTGAGGCAAGTCCATTCTCTAGTTGCTGATCATGGCCATTGTGATGTGTTTGTGCCCCGAGGCCTGCTGTGCAGCCTGGCATTAGCTTTGGCTCAGCCCCTCCATCTCTGATAGTTGCTGCCACAGTGGTCAGTTTTCAATACTTTTCTTCAAACGGTTTCAAATTTGTCCTGGGAGCATTTCTTTTGTTGGCTTTAGGGCATTTGATTGTCCTTGATGCACCAAATGGTAACTCTTTTGAAGCACACGCAATCAGCAGTAACGTTTTTAAGGTAGCAATTGGAATAAATTTAAAGTCCTTTTTTTTTCAAAGCTTCTCTTGATAACAAGTGCTTTGAAAAGGAAGAAATTTGCAAAAACTTTGTTGTAAGAATAAAGGGGAAAGGTGGAAAACTAATTCCCCCCGCTCGATGTACTGCGTCTCACACACGCAGAAAGACATACAAACAATGACAGCTCTTACTTTCTTTTTTATTTTCATCCTCTGAATTCAGCAAATAGCAGTGAAGTATCTCTGACTGTGATAATTGCCGTGTAAACTGTTCTTTCCAGTGGAGTCGCTGGAGCTGTTCGAGCGGGCTCGGCAGGGGTACGACACACAAACGGATACATCTTATAATTGGGAAGTCTGCGACAGATGCTAAAGGGTCATACTGTGTGATGGCGGGGGGATAGCTACGACTGCTTTCGCCCAGTTCCGAGTTCTAATCGGTGAGATAAGGATTCGGTGCTCAGAAGAGAAATTGACCAGTCAACAACGTCCATCTGCATCCCCAGGAAGAGGGCCCACAGTGTGCGGCATTGCCGGGTCAGGCCGTCCTCTCTTATTGCTAATTGTTGTATTCAGTGTCTGGGGTTTTAGGTGGTCCTGGAAAGTGACTAAGGCTGCAGGCATCTGCTGGACATTGAGACATTTGACATATATGCCATTTCTTCTATTGAATAACAAATACCCTTGCTCTAGTCTACGGCATACCTTCTCAATAGTTCCTTTTTATAATCATATAAGCAGATAATCGTAAATCATAGTTATGCTTACTGCTGCAATGCACATCTCTTTGAATAGAGCTATGTATCTGCTCTTGGGCTTTATGTACATCATCTCATTTAATTTAGCCCAACAAAGAGGGTGCTTATTGACATTTGACAGATGGGGGGAACTAAGCATGAAAGCGATTAAGTCACGTGATTAGTTAGTGAGAGATTCAGAACCAAACCCAGGTCCATATGGCTCTGGCACTCATGTTTTTAACTCTGGTCTGTCCAACCCTACTCTTGGATCCCCCAGGCTGAGCTGCATATTTGCCCCTGGTGCTTCCATGAACACTAAGTGAGCTTAGCTATTATAGTCATTTTCACACACTGATGCAGTTGTCTTGAGGGCAAAGACCATGTCTTATTCATCCCTAATATTTAGCATAGTATGAGGCATATAGTAAGCATTTCAGCAATTGCTCATTAAATGAATAATTAGGAAGGAAATGCAAGGCTGGCCTTTCAGAAAAAATAAATGAACACCTTCACAATGTAATTTGAGGATTTCCATAAATGGGTCATTTGTGAAGGAATTCATTTTTTCTGTTGTCATCATGGAAAACAGTGATCCATCCAGACTAGAAGGAGTCCCGGTCTGCAACATGAGGTAATGTCTAAGGAAATAGGCCCAGGGTGTGTGTGTGCGTGTGTGCGTGTGTGCGTGTGTGTAAAATGCATGGCTTACTTCAGTAGATCCAATTCCCTCTCTGGCTCTAGGCTACATACCAGATAGCTGCTCTTGTAATGTCTTCTTGATAAATACAGTTTTTAATACTTGGACCCCATATTTGTGGTTTTAATTGTGAACAACTTTTAAAAATTTCATCTTTTTAGTCAAGCTGAAGGGTGACTTTTAGAAGATCTGGAGTTCTCTCCATGTAGTCAGCCCATGAGGCAGGTTTCATTACTATTCCACTTACTAAAGAATTCAGTGCACTGTGTGCTCCAGAGATCTTTCAGCCTAGTAATGATTTCCCTTTTGCTGAGACTGGCCCCTGACCCCAAACAATTGATTTTCCACACTCTGGCAGCACCATCTACCTGAAACCACTTTTGCTGGTTACCCTCTTTATCAGAAACTTTCGATGTGCTTTTTGCCTTCATGAAAAACAGTTCAAACTCCTCAACAGCAGTTTGATGCCTTTGACAATGTGATACTTTCACCGGTCTCATAAATGCTAATTACTCCTTCCACCTCCTTCCTTCTATCCAACACTTGTCCCTACCACTTCTGTCCCCAGATCATCCTTCTTAAGCTCTATGCTCCATGAGCACTGAGCAGTTTTTCATTCTCTGCAAGATCCATGTTATTTGCCTCTTTTTCTTTGCACCCGTCATTTCCTTTGCCTGGATTCCTCTTTACTCACTTTTATTTATGTCTCAAGAAGTATATTATTTTTTTGCTGAATCCCTAAAATTAGAATAAGTGACACTTTTTTTTGTATCCTCATACTATTCTATTTTAACCTCAATTCTTTCATTTATTTATTTAACACTTAATAGATAGCTGCTAAGACTCAAAGTGTGAGCAATGTGCCCATGGTCCTTGCCTCCAGGCGGATTATCCTAGTGGGCTACAAACAGACAAATAATATAACTTCAAATTGTGGTAAATAAGTGCTTTGACAAAAACTAAAACTGGGGAATGGTATAATGATGAGTCATGATAGTTGGGAGAGTTCATCAGATAGGGTGACCAAGGAAGGCTTCTTTAGGAAAGTAATATTTGAGCTGAGCCTAAAGATAAGAAGGAGCGAGCCATCTCAAGCTCTGGAGGAAGAATATTCTAGATCAAACTATAGGATGATGAAATGGCAGCAGGGAACTGGATACCATAGGGTCTTATAGATTCTGGTAATGTGTTACATTTTATTCTATCTTCAAAAAAAGTGCTCTCAGGATTTACATTTCTAACAGCTCACTCCGGTTTGATGTGAAGAATCAACTCTAAGAGCGTAAGAATGGAGACAAGGAAAATAATTAAGATGCTGTTTCAGGGACTGAGGCAAGAGATGAAGTCAGGAAACTTGGAAGGAGTAGAGGTGGTAAGAAGTAGTCAGATTTGGGATATATCTTTTGAAGTGGTGCTCATGAACTGAACATTGAGAGTGAGGAAGAGAATTGATCTTTGATTAAATATAGATTTTTATTCAAAGAAATGGATGATGGTGCCATTAACTGAAACAGGTCTAGGGGTGGTTGTGTGCATTTATAGTCTGGTGAGGAGATGAAAAGTAAAGGACTTTGGATTGGGTATGTTAAACTTCAATATATTTTTTATACATCCAAGATTAGATGCCAAGGAAAAGAAATACACAAATCTAGATAGTAGCAGAAAAATCAGGCATGAAGAAAAAAACCATTTATGAGCCATCCTTACACAGATACTGTCCAATGTTGGGGACTTTATGAGACAACTACTAGAGAAGATTGGCAAGACGGTGCCTTGGGTTGTCCCAACATTCAGAGTGGGGACACACCGAGAGTCTGCCAAGGAGGCCAAGAGAGAAGGGCTGATGAATGAGAAAGACAAAGAAGGAGGGTTTGGAATCACAAAAGTCATAGAAGAACAGAGTTTAAAAAAGACTAGAAGGCATAGAAGCCTAAAGAGGAACAAATAAGGTTAAGTGAAGTTCATGGTATCCAAAACAGGTTAGATTTATCACGCTGTATTGTAATCGCCTCTTTACCTGTGTGTATTCTCCAGTAGATTCTCATCTTGAAGGTAGAGACTGGTATCTTTCTAGCCGCAGTGTATAGATACAAGGCCTAACACATAGCAGGTGCTTAATAAATATTTACTGAATGGATGCCAAAGCCTAAAAAGATGAAGCTCAACTCTGAAAAGGATCACAAAATTGGGGAAATATCTGCTGTTCCTTACAGTGACCTTCAGCCTGAGTCATACTTAAATATTTCTATAATAGTTCACATAAAAAGTGATAAAATCAGGCCCTAAACAGCTCATTGAATAACATTTATTTAAAAGTGATGGACAGCATGACAGAGGACCCTGCACAGTAGGGAGCTGGGAAGACTAACTGAGCTATATTTTGAGTTAATTTCCTATTCATAAATAAGATTGGAGGTACAGCTCTGCTCTGATTCACCTCATTGAAAATGAGGAGGGAGAATTGAGTATTTCCCCCCGGGAAATCTAAAACTGAAGGTAGTATAGATAGTAATGGTGTTTTTGCTTAACTTTCAAAAATGTATGATTTTACAATTTAATAAGAATCTTAGGGAGGTACATTACACAGGACACCTAAAGAATTTAGGGTTCCTTGGAGAAAGGTAGTCATGATTTTTTAATTATTGTGATAATTATTGGGTAATGAGGAAGCTTAAAGCTACGTTTCAGCTACACCTTGACAAGCTTAATTTCCTCTGAAATAGAGACTATATTCCCAAATTAGAGACAAGAATAAGATGTATTTTTTGTTTGTTTTACTGTTACCATACCGATTATTTTTCCTTTGAGAACTTCTTCCTATTTCTAAATGTTAGAGTAACTCAGGGTTTAGTTCTGTGCCTTTTTCTTTTTTGTTCTCTAAATCTTTTCCTGAAGTGATCTTACCTATTTCCTATCAGTTTAAATATGCTGATTCCCAAAATTATTTCCAATTTGGAAATGGCCTCTGAAATACAGATGCTCAAATATTACTACTTACCAGGCTGTATATTCTTGAAGGTAGGAATCCATGTCTGTTTTATCCATCAGTGTGTCAAAACTGCCTGACACTTAGTAAGTTTCAAAACATGTTTGTTGGAAAGCAATATTATGATGTGAAAAGGCAGCACTGTACTTTCCTCAGTTTGCCCAGTTAATTATTCAAAGCTTCTGCCTTTGCCAGAGTGCCCACTCCCCAAATCTTGCTTCTTTGTCCGTGCTCAATTCAAATGCTGCCTTCTCCGTAAAACAGCATATCTACTCATTAAGAGTGACTTATCTCCCTTCTAGGTGCTCCTAAAATTTTATTTGAGCTTATTTTAAACATTGAGGTATAATTGTGAGGTATATCACATAATTTTAGTTTTAGGTATACAACATGAAGATTCAATATTTGGATACATTGCAAAATGATCACAATAAATCCAGTTAACATAATTTCTGGCTTTTTTATGGTACTTAGCCATAGATGAATTAATGCATAAATAATAGAATCAAATCAATGCCAAACATATTTGTGATAAGAGCTGAAGTCTTTCTCCTCACTGCCCTAGTCTGGAAACTGTTCACTACATGGGATCATGTCCACCTTTGATTTTTGTTCTTCTCTATAAATTGGCAGTAGGTATGGACTGGGAGGTGGTTTATGTTTGTGAGATTTGGTTACCTATGAGTAGAGAGACATTTTTATCTTGATTAGCCCAGGACACCCCCTTCACACACTCTGTCCTGATGTAAATTCATGGTGCTCCCTTTCACCCTTGGACATGTCTGTGTGACTGTGTTGAATGATACTGTCTATATCCACCCAACTTGCAAGGGTGTGGAAAAGCACAGCCCTTGACAACTTTCAAAGTGCTTTGTATACAGAGAAAAGAAAGACTGGTCCTCTGGAATTGTGCATGATTTAAATAATTTCCCTAGGATCTGCATTTGCAAATGAAGGTGGAAACTTGACTGTTGTTATTTCTATTTGCATAAGGAGGTACTCTTTACTATTTTAGGATCAATTTTGTACACTACAACTTGTAATGCAACATTGGGAGGGGGACATACGAGTAGCTCAAAATTAAACATAAGAGAAGGTTATCTCTTATAAAAAAACATCAAAGGAGGCCATTGGTATTTGCACATTAGCTTAGAGATGCTCCATGGATGAGCTTCCATATCCATCTCAGCTCCTAATCGATCTTCTGTGTCCTTCATGAGGCTCCATAAGTCTTTTCCTAATGTGAGGGCAAGTTCCTCAAAGTAAATATATGTTATGTCCAGCAGAGGGTGTGTTTGTAGCGAATGGCCCTTTTCTCCACCCCACCCCCCAATCTTCCCTCAGAAATTAACCACCAGGTTTCTGTCAGAACCTGCCATATTCAGGATGACATATGATGCTGTTAAAATAAAATATAAAGGTTAGAGAAAGATCAGCAAACACTCCTGAATTGAACATGTGGTAGGCAGTTAGACAGACATGAGCAGAGCAAGGATAATAGGCCGGGTAGAGAAGGTCACCAGGGTGGAAAGTTCCAGGTGCCAAGCAACTGGAAAAAGTGGGAAAACAAGGACCTCGTCCTCAGGGTGACCTTTTCCAGACAGCACATCACTGGTCATGTGGTTTGGACCCTACCCTGACTTTTCCTCCCCTAGCATGTTGATAGTCCCTCGGGCGAGAACTCTTTAGAAGGAGAATGAACGACAGGCATTTAGTTCCAGGACAACGAGGTTCTGACCTG
The DNA here is from genome assembly GCF_014824575.4 of Sturnira hondurensis. Lineage (NCBI taxonomy): Eukaryota > Metazoa > Chordata > Mammalia > Chiroptera > Phyllostomidae > Sturnira > Sturnira hondurensis. Next base: position 5,377,291 of record NW_028089093.1, read on the forward strand.
CATCGAATACATCTAGGCCTCAGTTGTGTTTCAGCTCTGGGCCCAGAAAAGCAACAAAACTAGACAAGTGAAACCAGACAATCAGGACCAGCTGCATTGACTAGTGACCCCTGCCTGGTGCCTACCACTCAGTAGAAACCATGATCCTGAAAGGAAAGGCTGATGAATATTCTGTTAAGATCCTCCCCTGGAACCTCTGCTAAAATCCCCACCCTTGACAGCCCTTGTGCGGGAGGACCCCGCCAGCATCTTCCCCTCCCTGTGGTTGTTCCCCCGGGTACTTTACCTTTACCTTCCTCTCTCCTAAGCGCCAAGGGTCCTTCTTTTGCCTCTGTAACTTGTTTCTTGAGCCTATTTCTTCTACAGTTCACTCTCCTACCTTTTGTGACTTTTTAAATAAACTTTCTCTTACAGTTTGAGCCTTGGCTCTGAATTCTTTCCTAGCCAGAAGTTAAGTACCGAGGTTGCAGACAAGACCCTGTCTGACCCCAAGGTCTAAGACCTGGTTCCGATCTCACCACTGCCAACAAACACAGATTTCAAGAAACGACCTCTTCAAAAGTCTAGAAATTAATAGTCCATAATATGACGAAAAACCCCAGCTGACATCAAAGAACCTCTTGCCTTATTTTTAAACAATTCCGTTTCATGCATAATTCACTGAGCCCATGAAATGTCCTGAAATTTTTTGGATGGATATCAGCTTTTTAATTCAAAATTATGCACTCTGGGAAATGGCTGGCGCTGAAGGTGGCAAGCCTACTAGGTAATTTACACCAGCAATCAAATCGCAATTACAGAGGAGATTAAAACATGACTTTAAACAGCCTAACTCCACCCTCAGGGCTACTAGCTGTATGGTAAACATAGCAAGGGAGCCTGTAATTAAAGGAAACATAATTAAAAATTCCAACCCTCTTCAGCTTTGTTAGGGTGACACTAAGAAATCCCCAGGGAAAGGGAAGAAAGCCTCACTCCAAGCACACTTAGAAGGGGTGGCCTTACACCTTCAAAAGGGTGTATTTCTTCGGAGAGTGTCCACTCCATTCTCTACTAGTTGTTTTTAAAGTCTATATCACTCCTGTTTTTTTGTTTTAAGAATAGCTTGAAAGCTTCTCAACTCTGGAGACTAACTGTAGAAGGGTGCGTATATCCAGACTGCGGCACTGCCACAGCCGTATCATTTAAAGTGCTACCTCCAAGGCGTAGGCTTTATAAGGCATCGTTGTCATCTCTGTTCATCTTCTGACTATGCTTAGATGGCTTATAGTCTACCTTCCCCGGAGGAGCTTTAAACAGCCATCTGGTCTGAGTTTGAGGGGAAGCCCAAGGTAGAGGTGAAATGACTTAGTGGGAAAGATTGTCTTAGCCTTTCTCCTCACTCCCGACTCCAGTTCCTCTTGACCCCACCTCCACGTGCATTCCTTCAGTATCTTGCCTCTCAGCAACTCATGCTCAACTGGATGTTATATTCCTTGGGAGGTCCTGAATTGCTGAGGAATTTTCCTCAACAGAGGAGTAAAGTTAAAATAATGGCAGGGATGCTGCCAGAGTCCTGGCCTGTCAGACGTGTCCATGTGACACACCCTCCCCAACATTTGGAATTTTAATGGGGATCAAAGTGTGGTCTGTGAAATAACACATTATAACCTTTCAGTACTTAACTCATGCTTCATTAATATTCTCTATTTCAACCAAGCCAGTAAGTTAAGCTGACCTGAAATGAATGGTTATTCTAATGTTAACAATGCTTAAAAATGTGGCTGGGCCCTGGCCGGGTGGCTCAGTTAGTTGAAGCATTGTTCTGATACACTAAGGTTGCAGGTTTGATTCCCTGTCAGGGCACACACAGGAAACAACCAATGAATGCTTAAATCAGTGGAGCAGCAAATTGAGGTTCTCTCTCTTTCTCTCCCTAAAAAATTTAATAAATAAATGTTTTAAATGAGGTTGATTAAAAATTCAATTTGTCTTATCTGAAATTTAAAGTAAATAACTGATTAAAGATGAGGATACATAGGCCTCATTTTAAAGGCATTTAATTCTGTTTCCTTGTAGGAACTTGACACAACTCTAAGCAGATTGAGAGATTAAGATATTTTTGGAAGATGCCCAAGATGTTTCATTTCCAAAGACCCGTGAAGCTGGAAAAGTGTTTTCAGAAACTCTCAGAAACATAATTAATTACTGTGTTAGGTCTTCAGAGACAGGAACTGCTTCAAGCCTGATATGGACCTTTTATCTAGTTAATTAGCTTTATGGGGAGAATTTTGCACATTTAGCAGATTAGTATAGATTTTATTCCTTGAAACACAATACAATTTATTTTTATGTTGTACTTTTAAATTAGGGGGGGGGAAGGAAAATAATCTTGGAAACCTGAAGTAACTCAAGAAGTCCAATAAAATGGGGGGCACTGTGACTAGTCTTTATTTTCTTCACGAAATGATATCTTCAAAAGAAAATAAAAACTTTATGTATAGTGTCCTCCAAATAGACCAATCATTCAAGATAAAGGGCTTCTGGTATGACTCAGAAGTTTAGCTGTTCCTTATGTGGAACAAACTGGTTGTCTACATACGAATGAACCAAGCTCTAAAAGGCTGTTTAGAAATCCATTTAGGCCTAAGTCAAAAACTACTGAGAGGAATTTATGTCTATTATTCCATCATTTCCACCAAATATATCAAGTGGAAAAATGGACACCTTATTCTTTTCCCAAATAGATACATTGTTCCACATCAAAAATCTGTTGGGATAGGAGTACCCTAGGTGCTCGCTGGAAATGCTGTGAAGAATCTCTCAGCAGCTATGTCGCCCTCCGCAACTTTGATGCCCACTTTGATCCATTTAGACTCAGATGGGTTTTGAAGCCATTGAACCATCTGTGGCTTGGAAGAAAAGTTTCAACAGGGATGCTTTCATGAAGAGTCCATTTTGAGTCGTCGATTGTAATTCTAACACCTTTTCGAGTTAACACAAAGGTTAATGGGCATCAAAGGTAAATGCCAGTTCTGTAGCCACACACTCCAAAGTTGAGCCTCTTTCTTTAGCTGCTTCCCCTTGCCTCTTCATGCTCAACTGCATCAGCACAAGTACATAGGCTTGTCCCAAATCGTGAGTCATTCTGTCGTTGACAATCAGCTCAGTTTCCCAATGCTTAATCTTATATGTGCATAGCAAAATTGGTCACATTTTCAACACTTAATAAAAATGATCTCATGCCTCTCTTTTCTAATATATATATCTTCTTACTATCATTTTTAACATCCACACTACTCTTTACCTTTAAAAATGGAGTAAAGCCCTGGCTCGTGTAACTCAGTGGATTGAGCATGGGCCTGTGAACCACACGATCCTGGTTCGATTCCCAGTCAGGGCACATGCCTGGGTTGCAGGCCAGTTCCCAAGAGGGGACACACTAGAGGCAACCATACATTGATATTTCTCTCCTCTCCTTCCCTCCTTCCCTTCCCCTCTAAAGATAAATAAATAAAAATTAAAAAAAATAAAAATGGAGTAAAGAATCTTTATAAAATCACTTTAAACTAGAAAACTATGACAGTTGTGGACATGGTAACCAGATACGATTGTTCATATTCTCATTTGGTTGGTGTACAGTGGGAAGAATTTTGCTCTAGACCATAATTTTACTAACCTGAATGGCAGTCAGTAAATTGGAAGTCTATATGAAAGAACTTTCTGTTATATAATTTCTATTATATATATATATATATATATATATATATATACACACACATTACATATTCTACACCAATAGATATTATGTATTGACTATATCAACTTTCTATTACACAGATAGAAATAGGCAACTGGGTTCCTCATCTAGTTAATGAGGATAATGACTAAGGAGGGGGAAGAGAAGGGAGCAGGCTATGGGATGGACGGCAGGGTGCCCAGTGTCTCCTGAATTCTATCAAAGTCACTCTGTTTTTATCGATTTTAAACATTGTATTTCTTAGTAAGCACTGGTTAAGAAATAATTACAGTAATTAAAAAAAACACCTCAAAAATTTTGGGTAACCCAGAGAGTTTCTTCCCATTCTGCCAGTGGAGGGAGGGAACATCATACACCTGGGGTAGAGCAACAAAAATGGTTCATGGTGTGATTTAATTGCTATCATTGGTTCTTTTAGGACTAGGCTACATTCTTTATATTACCCATATGAAAAAGATGTGAAGAGACATAAAACTAAAATGTTTTTTTTTCCCAGCCCTTCAGCAAATTTACTGTTATCTCTTATCATGAACTTTCACTCTACTGGTGACTCATGAAGCAACTGAATGGCACCACATGTGCTATAAACAACAATTTATGNTATCAAAGTCACTCTGTTTTTATCGATTTTAAACATTGTATTTCTTAGTAAGCACTGGTTAAGAAATAATTACAGTAATTAAAAAAAACACCTCAAAAATTTTGGGTAACCCAGAGAGTTTCTTCCCATTCTGCCAGTGGAGGGAGGGAATATCATACACCTGGGGTAGAGCAACAAAAATGGTTCATGGTGTGATTTAATTGCTATCATTGGTTCTTTTAGGACTAGGCTACATTCTTTATATTAGCCATATGAAAAAGATGTGAAGAGACATAAAACTAAAATGTTTTTTTTCCCAGCCCTTCAGCAAATTTACTGTTATCTCTTATCATGAACTTTCACTCTACTGGTGGCTCATGAAGCAACTGAATGGCACCGCATGTGCTATAAACAACAATTTATGGTTGAAATAAGTTGCTGTCAGTTCTTGCTCTCCCTTTGCTACTTCTCACCTGATGGTTCCCTTATGGTGAGATATTCGAACGAAAATAAATGTTCAGGGCAATTTTGTTAGGAGCTCCAAACAGAAACAATGACACACTGGTCAGTATTGATTAAAGATGTTCCCACAGGACAAAAAACAGCATTGACTAGATGAAATTTTGATGAAGTGGGAAAAACAATCCTTTGTTTCAGTGATGCCAAAAGGTAAAGGTATTATTCTGTGGTGATTTTATGAAAAAATTATATTTCCAGTAGGCATATGTGTATGTGATTGTGTATGTGACAAATGACTATTTTAATTACAATTTTCTAAAAAAAAATTCTTTTCATTAAACATTTTTTTAATTTGGCATATGACATCACTGAGACCCAGAGAGCTTGGCTGACTTGCTCAAGGTCTCTGGACTAGTTAATGTCACAGCCTCCCATCTCCTGATTTTCTGTTCAGTGTATTTCATTTATGTCACAAAACGTGGTTATACACAAGTTACCTTCATCTAGAGTTACCTTCTCAGGTAACTCCTTAAGCCAAGATTGGCATTAGGAAAGATGACATTTCCAAACTGAGAGGGAATATTTTTAGTCAATACATTCTGTGAGGTCGTTTCCAATACAGAGGAAGCAAGCAAGTTTACCTTGTCATTCTTGGTGAAGTGGAACCAAACTAGGAACCTCCTGATGACACAGAGCAAGTACATCAACACTGTTTTTCTTCATAATAAGCGCAGTAACTGGAAATTTCTAGTGGAATGCCATTCTTTCATTTTGCTTTATACCTATGGTATTCTTGAAAACATTTGTGCTTGCTAGGTTTCCAAATGTTAATGATGGCCACACTCATGTAAAGGGTTTTGACATTTTCTTAAGAACCGAGCAGAACTTTCCAGTATCTTGACCTTTTGCCAAGAGATGAGACTGAGTAAAACCATTACAGGCCAGAATCTATGCCATTTTCCCTAGAATAGAAAGTCCATCCCTGAATGATGTGGCTCAGCTAGTTGGGCATCTTCCTGCAAAAGTAAAAGGTTGCCGGTTTCGATTCCCTGTCAGGACACATGCCTGGGTTGCAAGTTCAATTCCCAACTGGAGCACGTACAGAAAGCAACTGATCAATGTTTCTCTCTCACATTGGTGCTTCTTTCCCTCTCTTTCTCCCTTCTTTTCCCTCTCTCTAAAAATAAATAAATAAAAGCTTAAAAAAAAGAAAAGAAAGAAAATTGAAAGTCAGCACAAACCAAAGAGCAAGAGTTCTTACCCTCAGATAAGGCACTATCTCTAGTTGGAGAAATATTTAAGTGTCTTACATATTAAACTAACACAAATATTCACCAAATTTTAAAACGCTTTATTCTTCAGATTCCTCTTGAGAAGCATTCCTTGAGCTACTCCTGCCCAACTTTTCTCAGCCCTCACCTGGAATTTGCATTGCCTTTCAACTATGTTCAATAAACACAGTTTGTTTACAAATGCAAAAAAAATGATGTACTGTATGTACAAGTATATTTTTAAAGTGTAAATGACCAAACAGGTAATTTTATTGCCCTGATTCTTCTTTCATAGCCCTGAACGCATCCTGCCTCACACTATGTTGCAAGATAAGTCCTTGCCTGTCGCAGAGATCAGCAGTTGTCAGAGGGTAGTGATCACATCTTTTTCTTTGTCCCCTTTCCAGTGTCTAACATAAGAAAAATGCTTCAATAATTGTTGCAGAAACGACTTAATACTTTGATCAATGGTGCCCATAATGTTTTATGATGGCCCTATCATTAATAATAAATTACTATGGGGATAGAAATAGCCCACCTTACTATTACTATTAAGCACAGCAAGTGCCGTGAGGCCAGAACAACTTGAGGATTGCCTGAAGGGCCATAATTAGATTAGGGACTTTGTGCGGTGGGGAAGACAGGTTTACAGAGAGAATATCCCATTACCAGAACATTCAGGGCTAAGCAAATATCGCTCAGTGATTTTTTTCTTCTTTTTGTAGCTATGATTAACAACTGTGTGGTAGGAATTCTAGATGTAACTGTATACATTTCTATAGAAACACATGGCTATTTTAGTAAGCACCTTTTCCAGTCTTGAGTCGGGAGCATAAAAATTACAACTTAATATAAAGAATTCATGTTTGCCTAGTCGGTAATGCACAACAGAGAGAATTGATTCTGGTTCTAATTGAGTGCCTTGAAGATATTAACAAAAGGCTTACTCTTTAGAAATTAAAGTGTCTTAGATTCCTCTGTATTTATGAAAGATACATATTAGGATGTCAAAATTGACAGGCCTCTTTAGATTCCTTTATTAGCTTTTTGGATGTGGAACCATCATTTTAAAATGTGCCCTATTTTACATCTTTGACATTGTTCTTGCCATGTCTTTCTCAGAGCCTCCTAATCTAATCTCAGAGGCTTCTAATCTAACTCAGAGTAAAAGCCAAAATCCTTACCGGGTCCTTCAGGATCCGGACTCCGCCACTCTCTGATCTCGCCTCCTCCCTCTCTTCCAAGCTAAGTCCACCCAGCCATACTGGCCCATTTGCTTCCCCTGGGACCTATCCAGCAGACCTCTGACCGCAGGACTTGTTATTCCCTTCCTGGGAATGCTCTCTCCCATATTTCCACACGGCTGCTCCCTACTTCTTTCAGGTCTCTGCGAATATGTCAAATTGTCAGTAAAGTTTCCCCTGACCACCTTATATAAAACAGTAACCCCCCTCACACACACACACACACACACACACACACCCCTGCTTACACTTGCCCTGCATACACTTGCCCTGCTTCATTTTCTCCCTAGCATCTACCAGCATGTGACATACTATATACTTTCTGGCTTATTTGTGGAACATAAGGTCTTTGAAGGCAGGGCCTTTGTTAGATTCCATTGCTTAATTCCTGATGTAGAGAAGATCAGCAATAAATATTGAATGGCTACGTGAAATCTGCCTGGTTCTTCCAAGTTTACATCTAATTCCATTTCCTTTAGGAAGTCTTTCCAGGGTGAGTGGAATGGGGATTCCCATCTTCTTTACTACAACCAGAAATTTTAATCCTCCCAAGAATACCTTAATCATATTAAAGGGAAAACAGAAATACTGATCTGCTAGTTTTACTTGGCACTCAACATGTATGCAGTGTTTCTAAAATACTGACAGATGGGGCCAGGAGAGGCTAGGTGACTTGCCCCAAGACACAAAGTTGTGTGGACTTAGATCTAGCATAAGTATGAACTTTGCTGATTCAGTGTCTCTTGCTCTTATGGGTGCCACTATCATTATTCTTTCAAGACTTGCCAACAGCAAACATAATCGGCTGATTTTGCCTCCATTCACATTCTTCTGCTTGATTAGATGGGAATCATTATGTGCCTGTGACCTGGGAAGTTTCGGGGACATATCACTGGATGATGATAAAAACACATGCATCTAATCCAGAAGAGGTTCTTTTCTTTGACCTTGGGCAAGTGGCTTCACCTCTCCCAGCCTCCATTTTCTTATCTATAAAATGATAAATAATAACATCTACTCAACCTATTTCACAGTGTTGTGGTAAGGATCTAATACACTGTGTTTAAAGTGTTTTAAAAATGATAAAGTGATGTGAGATCACTTTACAATTTTACAACTGTTACTAGGATTCTGAATTTTGGGCGATGTCTTCATTTTAGTTTCTTGTTGAATAAGCTCTTGCGATAGGCCATCAAACATGAGGGATGAGAAGAGATTCCTTGTCACACTGTGGCTTGAGAATAGTAAAAAGGCATGAGCCTGCACACTAATGGAATTGTATTAATTCAGTCTCTGGTCCAGTAGTTTGGGTGACTAAATTTAAACTGTAGAAGACAGTAAAAAGGAGTGGGAGGCTGTAATAGCAACCTCTTGTTTTCTTGCTTCTGTTGTCAAAGTAATTGATTTTACTTTATTTCTAAAAGTGTCTGTCAGAATTCTCTATCTGTCCATCTATATATGATTTTACTTATTTATTTTTAGAGAAAGGAGAAGGGAGAAAGAAGGGGAGGAAGTGAAACAGTCACGTATGTTCATCAGACCCACAAGACTCCAGCAAACAAGGAGATGGTTATCAATGAGCTAGGGCACTCCCTGCAGCTAGCACCCCAGGATGGATGCAGAAGGAGCACACACACAAATGTCCATCACCCAGTTTCTCCCTGGAGGCGTCTAACTATACATAATAAACAAATAAAGTTACAAATAAAAGAGTAGACGTTACAACCGATCCCACACAAATTCAAAAGTTGAACAATCACATGCCAACAGACTGGTCAACCTAAGAGAAATGAATAAATTCCTAGAAACACACAACCTAGGAAGACTGAATTATGAAGAAAAAGAAAATCTGAGCAGACCAATTACTAGTAAGGAGATTGAATCAGTAATCAAAAAACAAAAGTCCATGACAAGATGGCTTTCCTAGTGAATTCAACCAAACATTTTTAAAAAGATTTAATACCAATCTTCTCAAATCATCTAAAAAACAGAAGATGAAGTAATACTTCCAAACAAATTTTACGAGGCTACCATCGCCTTGTTACCAAAATCAGACAAGGACACTATAAGACAAGAAAATTATAGGCTAATATCCTTTATGAACATAGGTGTAAAAATCCTCAACAGAATATCAGCAAAGTGAATTTGACAATACATCAAAAGTATCCTACACCATAACCAAGTATTCCAGAGAGGCAAGGATAGTTCAATAACTGCAAATGAATACCTGTGATACACCATGTTAACAAAATAGAGAATAAAAATCACATAATCATCTCAATAGATGCAGAAAAAGTATCTGACAAAATTAAATATCCATTCATAATAAAAATTCTCAACAAACTGGCTATAGAGAGAACATACCTCTATATAATAAAGGTCACCTACGACAAGCACATAGTAAACATCGTATCAATAGTGAAAAGCTTTCAGGTTTTCCTCTAAGGTCAGAAACAAAGCAAGGATGCCCACTCTTGTCACTTTTATTCAACATAGTTCTGAAAATTCTAGCCAGAGTCATTGGGCAAGAAAAAGAAATAAAAAGTCCCTAGATCAGAAAGAAAGAAGTAAAACTGTCTCCACTTTCAAATGACATGATATATATAGAAAACTCTAAAGACTTTGCAAAAAAACCTGTGAAAATGAAACAAATAAAGTTATAGAATACAAAAATCAGTACAGAATACAGAATCAGTATAGAATACAAAAAATAGTAAAGTTATAGAATACAAAATCAATATATAAAAATCAGCTGTGTTTCTATATACTAGCAATGATCTATTAGAAAGAGGAAATAAGAAAAACAACCCCTTTTACAATAGCATCAAAAAGCATGAAATGCTTAGGAATAAATTTAACCAAAGAGGTAAAAACGTTTATGAAAGAAATAGAAGATGACACAAATAAATGAAAAAATATTCCATGCTCATGTATTAAAAAAGTCAATATTGTTAAAATGTCCATACCTTCCAAAGTAATTTACAGATTCAATGCAATCCCTATCAAAATTTCAATGTAATTTTTCACAGAAATAGAAAAAAGTATCCTAAAATTTTCATGAAACCACATAAGACCCCAAACAGTCAAAGCAATCTTGAGAAAGGAAAAGAAAGCTGGAAGCGTCATACTTCCTGATTTTAAATTATATTTCATGAGTGTGGTGATGAAAAGAGTGTGACACTAGCACAAACCAAAGCAGACACAGAGCTGAATGGAATAGAAGGCAGAGCCCAGAAGTAAAGCCATGAATATGCAACAATTAATTTATGACAAAGGAGTCAAGCATATACAATGGAGGAAAGGAGGGTCTCTTCAACAAATGAAGTTGGTAAAGCTGGGCAGTCATACGCAAAAAAAGTGAAACTGGACCTCTATCTTTTACCATGCATAAAAATAAACTCAAAATGTCTTAAAGACTTAAACTTAAGACCAGATATGGTAAAACTCCTACAAGAAAACATAGGGGTAAGCTCCTTAACATTAGTCTTGGCAATGATTTTTTTGGCTTGACACCAAAAACAAGTGAAATAAAAGCACCCCACCTCCCGCTGACACACACACAAAAGAACAAGTGGGACTACATCAAACTAAAGTGTTTCTGCAGAGCAAAGGAAAACATAAAAAATGAAAAGGGAAAAATACTTGCAAATCATCTACCTGATAAAGGGCTCATATAAAAATACATAAAGGACTCATACAACTCAACAGCAAAAAAACCCCAAACAATTCAATTAATAAACAGGCAGAGGAACTGGATAAGAAGATATCCAGTTTTTCCAAAGAAGATATTCAAATGACCAGCAAGTACCTGAAAAGGTGCATAATATCAATAATCATCAGGGAAATACAAATCAAAACCACAATGAGATATCACCTCAGGCCAGTTAGGAAAGTTGCCATCAGAAATATAAGCGATAACAAGTGTTGGTGAGGAAGTGGAGAAAGAGAACACTTGTAAATTGTTGGTGGAAATATAAACTGGTGCAGCCACTATGGAAAAAGTATGGAGGTTGCTCAAAAACTTAAAAATAGAACTATCATGTTATCCAGCAATCCCACTTATTCAGCAATCCAGTATACACCCAAGGGAAATGCAGACAAGATATCAAGAAGTTATCTTCACTCCCTCTTTCATTGCGGATTGTTCACAATAGCCAAGATATGGAAACAATCTTGTGTCTGTCAACAGACAAATCTCAACCCTGGGAACCATCTTCCACAACTTTCTGCTTCATTAGATGGTAATCTAACCTTCTAAAATTCTTTAGAAAAAAGTCTTCCATTTCAGTTCATGATTGCCCTCCTGGTTGGGAATTTTTTTCTGAATCCTGTGTAAATACGTCCTTTCTCTATTTTGGCTTTCCAGTGTCCTGTTGAGGATAAGCAGGCATAAGTGGAAAGACATGGGTTTCTAATGTAACAGAGATTAGAAACCTTCAGATGTCTAGGTTACTGTGGGAGAATACCAGCTGTCCCCAAAGGTCAGGAATATAGGCTAAACTTTTTTTTAAAACTGTACTTTAGTTATAGTTTTTAAAAATCCTCACCTGAGGATATGTTTTTATTGCTTTCAGAGGGAGAGGAAGGGGAGGCAGAGAGACAGACAGACAGACAGACAGAGAAACACTAATGTGAGAGTGCAACATCAATTGGTTGCCTCTCCCACGTGCCCTGACTGGGGATCAAACCCACAACCCATCCTTAAGGTTTGATTCCTGATCAGGAATCAAACCTGCAACCTTTTGGTATACAGGATGATCCTCTAATCAGCTTAGCCATTGGCTAGGGCAATTATAGTTTTTAAAAATGCTCAGAATAATTTTTGCAACCTATACACATTTATGTAAATAATGTTACTGTAAATACAAACACCATATCAAAATCTGGAGACATCTAGGAAATAGTATATTTACCACACTTTTTCCGATAAGCAAGATGGTAGAATTCATTTCTTATAAACTTTATTGGGAATGATTACTTTCTTCTGTTTCATAGGGTAGCTCTTCAAATGAATCAAGGAAAATTAAGTTATGAAATAATGATAATGTCATAATAATAACAACGCTATAGTAATAATAATAACGACAAAACAACAACAAGCAGCAGCAGCAGCAGGAAGCTCAGGCCAAAACGGAAAATGATGTTTTCTAGAGGCTCCTGTTTTCCACTGTGTGACCTTAAAATGAGAATCATTTCTCAGGCTTCTAAGACACCAAAGCACAGATGCACGGTGCATAAACAAATAAGTAACCACATTAGTGGTGGCCTTTGGGGGTTTAAATCTTATTCTTGTGACTCCAGGAAGCTGACCAGAGAGAAAAGGGAAGAAAGAAGTACAGGATATTTATCTTTACGTTTTGGAAATGCTTTTGATCAGCAGAGCTGGAACACATTTCTGTGCTTTTGTGGGAACTACAAATGTTCCAGGGGAGGAAGCAAGATCAAGAGCAGTTTGCTCTTTCAGGGACTTCAAAGGCCATTCATCTAAAGTTGTGGCCATTACCATTTTGGCTTCCTCACTGTGCCTTGGATGGCCCTGAACTTTTCCAGAGGAGAGCCTTGCTGGGTTGGGGCCAGCTCAGACATATTCCTTGGAGTGTAGTGTCCCAGAAAATCTTTCTGGGCTGTGCTCTGAGGTTACAGTCTCATAGCAGGAGTGATCCTTGCACCTACTAGATGAGTCAGACGCAGAGGTGAGCTCGAGCAGCAAGGCTGGACTCCCCATGGGCTGCCTCTGCCCCTCTTCTGGGTGTGGACAACTGTCAACATTAGGACAAGACTGGACCATTTTTACCAAGCTCTCTGATCTCAATAGTCTGTCTCTGCTTGTGTCAAGAGATGAGTATGGAAGAAAGGATGAAAGAAAGAAAAGACAGAAAGAAAGAAAGAAAGAAAGAAAGAAAGAAAGAAAGAAAGAAAGAAAGAAAGAAAGAAAGAAAGAAAGAAAATTAACTAAACAAACAAACAAACAAGCAAACAAAAAGCCAAAGTTGTGTGTCCCGTTATGCAGTCTGTTATGATCCCTAGTCCAGCAGTAATAGGAAGTTGTCCTTGCTTATTAAGTCAAGACCTTGGAGTAAGATTTGTTCAATGAGTTTAGGCTTTATCTGGGCATAAGATACACAACATATTGCAATCCAAAACAAAAACTGAAAACATAACAGAACTCAAGACCCTAATATTGCAGCACCCAGTAATCCCACGCCTGGCACCTGGATGTGGGTGCAGGCTCCGTGAAGCAGGGGCTGCATCTGTCCTGTTTACTGCTGGGTCCCAAGGTCTCAGCATAAAGTCTAAAAATATCTGCGGGATGAATGACTAAATTAGAACCCTGATGGTTTGTCCTGTCACCTATCATGTGATCTTCATGAATTTCCTGTTTTGTCAAGTTCTCAATTTTTCCATTATCAAAGGTTTTAGCTCAACTCTGTGAATCATTTAGAGGAATGTTATGAATGTTATGCCCAAGACAAGGCCTGTTCAACCCTGGATAGGTCTTGGAGCACCTCTGGCAGTCTGTTCAGTAAGTGGGAACTCTTTCTTTAGAATTGGATGTACTCTGCTCACCACATCACCCTGACAATTGAGCCCACTTTCCTGCGCTTCCGTAAGTGAAGGTAATAATACTGACATCCTCAATTTCTACCTCTGTCAAGTGAAGAGCAGGAGCAAGTTCATCTCTGAGGAAAGCCTTTTGTATCTTTATATTCTTTCCCGCTTTCTGGAGCTGGTCTCAGAATGAATGTGAAAGAAATTATGCTGCACTGTGAACACATAAAATAACAGTAATATCACATTTCTTTAAATGTTCAATGGCCTCCTCTGTTTCCTCTCCTGTTCACTGTCTGCAGTAGTCTGAGCTTTCCTTTTACATAATGAACTCGTGAGATTTTATTCAAAGCAGGTTTGAAAATCACATGACACCAGACATAATTCTCATTTAAATACGTATTTTAGAATTCTGGATGACATGGCTCTTTCAAATGAAAAAATTGTACTAATAAAAAAATGCTTTGAAACTTCTTTTAATGCCCTAAGGTTTGGATTCTAAGGCTCAGCTTCCAAATTACGGGTGTTTTATGAACCACTTTAACTCCAAATAATTGAAAAAGTGGCCCAGGAGCATTAAGGGGGTGATAAATAAAATGGAGCGCAAAAAGAAGCCTATTGCAAACCCACTGATGGATCATCTCTCATTCCTTTAATAAACATTCATTCCGTCATCATCTGGAACTATGATAGGAGTTTGGGACCAGAGCCCTTAGCTTCTCAGGCTCCTGTGTATGCACAAAAGTAGCACCAGACCCAGTGACCTGCAGTTCCGTGTTGGCCACTGCCACCAGCCAGATGATGGATGACCTGGCGCAAATCCCTTTCAGTTTGGGGGCGCCATCTATAAGACAGTGATGGGTAAGAGATCCAACACTAAGGCTGTTTGGTTTTAAGATTCTCTCTCTCAAATACAATGATACTAACAGACACTATTTAGCTTTAAAAAACCCCCAGCCATTCTAGAAGTCATTTCTATCTTGAAATTCATTTGTTAATGAACAAAATACATGCATTCAATTTTAACAAAATTGAATTATATTATATATCTCTTCATTGTTTTCTCATTCCTTATTCCTTCAGTAAACATTTATATAATGTCCACTTTAATGCAGAAGCTGTATTGGGTATTTGAGATCAGAGAAGAAACATATGTTCTCTGCATTAGAAAAGCTCACGATTTAGTAATGGAGATAGAGGAGGAAGTATGAGTTTGGGTAGTAAGTACTATTCATACTCAACAAATATTTACTGAGTGCCTATTATACTTGGGATGCATCAGTGAACATAACTGATAATGATCTGTTTTCATGGAGTTTATGTTCAAGCATGAAGATCCAACAATAAAAAACAAACATGAAAACAATAAATGATGTGATGTTAGAATAGGTGAAAAAAATCATGGTGTTAGAAAGAAGTGGGGTAGGTGGAAGGGCCATGGGGCCCCTGGGGCGGGCAGAGGTTGGAGCAGCACACTGCCAGGTAGGTCTCATTGAGAAGCTAACATTTACTTACATGTTAGCTTAAGGAAAGGCTTGAGGAGAGTAAGGGAATTAATTAACCATAGGAGGCATCTGGGGAAAGGGCATGGCATTGTAAGCAGAGAGAACTGGCTGTGAAAAACCCCCTCACTTTGGAAACAAGAAAGAGGGAGAGTGAAGGTGATGACAGGCGAGCAGCGGAGACAGGGTGGGGACAGGGTGGGGACAGAGCGGGCAGGGCTGTTAGGACATTATTTTAATGTAAATGTTTAGCTAATTTAGCATCTTGGCATCCTCCCAAAGTAATGCATTTTCTTGTCCAACTCTCAGACTTATCTGGTGGCTGGACTCCTTCCCTCTCTTTCTGTGGTTTACATCTGTTTTCCACCCTTCTCTCTTAGAGATGGAGACTAGCTGGTAAGGTCGGACAAACTGAGAAAACCACAATAATGCCCCCTGGTCAGATCCGCACAGCAAAGGATTTGTAGAATCAGTCAGTAATTAAATAAGGCAGATCAGAAAAGTTGGTTTTTTGATACAAATTATTGCCTTATTTCTTCATATTGCTTTACCATTTAAGACTCAAAATTGTAAGAGAAGTGAAGGAAATATGTTTTAGTTACATAAAACACCTTTCAAGGGCTCCCTGGAATTGAAGAGTTCCTGTCTAATAGCTGTTGATGAGTAGATATATTTGCATGCCCAGGAGTAAGACATGAACTACGATAACAGAGTTAATTAGGACATATGGTGAATAAAGGTCAGTGATTACCCCAAAGTAGCCTGAAAGGGAGGAGGGAAGGATGCTTATCTTATTCATCCTTAAGGATTAAGTGCATTGTAGATACAATTTAGATACCCAAGAGTTCATTTATATTTAGGGTAAAGGTATTCTTTTTTAGTGACTCTATGGTCCATTCTTATTTTCTGGAGATATCAGTGGGAACTTATCTGTGATTTTGAGATAAATGCTGATTTGCTATTACATATACAGGGTCCAGCACAAATCATGCCCCCCTTTTTTAGTGCAAAATATTTTATTACAAAATGCTAAGCCTATAATTTTGTAACATAACAATATCATACTCAAGCACAGCATATGATATTTTAGGTGAAACGTTCAAATTAAAACTATAAGTTGTTACACCCATATTACTACCCTACCAACCACAGTCAAGCGGGCATTACTTCTGCAAGACCTTGTAGACACACACACACACACACACACACACACACACACAGGTGTTATTTCTATAGGGAATACACCTGTGAGAATACAGGGCACAGAAAAGGTTTAAGCTTTACCACGTACAATAGCAATTCTTATGTTAAGAGATGGTATCCCCCAGATGCGTAGGAAGCAGTGCTGACATAATTGATTTCTGTGGGTAGAGTGAAGAAGACTGCAAGAATGCAGGCTGGTCATTTCTGTGCTTACTTTCGAGGCTGATCTAGGGATTAGAATTCTCGAATAGGAAACAATGGTCATGGGGTCCTCTCTCAGTATTATCGGTGATTTCTCAGGCCATTTGACTTCTGAGTGATTATCTCTAAGGGAGATGTGAAAGCTGCTGCGTGCACCAATAGAAGTATGATTTGAGCATACAAACTTCCATGTCTTGAACGATAAATTAATTGAAACAGACTGTGCAGACTAGAATGACGCCTTAGTGCTGTGGGAGATTAGTAGCAATTTAGGCAAATGAAAGCATTTTATCATTGTAATTTTTTTGAGATCAAAACCTTTTGTGCCCACTAATATTACTTACCATTTAATGATTTGGAATTAAGCTGAAGTCCCCAGAACAAGTACTTCAAAGCACTGTTATTACTTGTACCATAGTGAAGAGTGCTAACCTAAAGATTTTGTGCTTCTTACATGTTAGTAACGAGTAAAAGTGCAATGTTATATTTAGAAATATTTAGACCATATTTCGAAGTAAACAAAGGGGCAGCAAAAGCCACTTTAAATACACTTTCCCATGTTCATTACTGTATCAGAATGATGTCCATTACTTTTGAATTTGCTTATACTCAGGCTCCCAGGAAAAGTTTCATTTCACAACATAATTTAAGAAAATCCTCAACTGTGAATGCTAACGTGGAAATTTTTCTCTATAGCAGAAGAAATAATCCCAAATGCCTGGAAATTGCTCTGGTGACCTTTCCCTCCCCACCCCCCAGGCTGACTCTGGGAAAAGAGTGATATTTTTTTTCTCACCTGCTGTGAAAGTTATGAGATTCTTTTGCTCAAATCACCCACAAGGAAGACTTGGAAGCTCATGTTCCTTACAGAGTTGTCAGTTCTACTAAAGAAGATTAAATGCCCTGATCATGGGTGTCTTATCTTACAGCTAACAACAAGAAAGAGAGCAAATGTTGCATAGCCCACATCCGACAGCTACCTCGATCTGCTGCCCCACCTAGGAGGCCTTTTAATTTCATTTAGTGTACCAGCCACAATATTGACTCAAAATAAGTAAGAACATCCAAGAACCATTATATCGTGTCTTGGAGTGCTTGTTGAACAATGTGAACTATTTTTGTGGCGCTGAAACAATTTCTGGGTGGAAGCAGAGATTGATTCCTGTTTGATATCACCTGTTTGCGCCATAGAAAATGGTTAGAGGCTCCTTGCTTACCTGTGAAGTTGATTTTCAGCAAGTAATCTTTGTACAACTTCTTCCCATCCAGAATCTTCATAGCATCACAGAGCTTGGTGGTGTTGGGACAGAGGGTACGCTGCATTTTGTGCAGGGCGTGGGCCATGGCATAAACAGCATTCACTACAAACATGATCTTGGATTCTTGCTCATAGTTGCTGCTGTCGATAGCCAGGTGCTTGTCGCAAGTGCGCCGGTGGTTCCGCTTGTTCTGGAGGCTGCACTGGAACTTCTGCTCCCAGAAGTCCCGGAACCAGGGGTTGCGGTGGTTGTTGTAGGGATTGAGGCTCTGGAAGTAGCGGTCAAACTGGCGCACCCGCTGCGAGGCCAGCTCCAGGGTGATGGCACCGTAGGCCACGTGCTCGCTGCCCTTGACGATGCTCTCCTGTGCGCCCCAGCCATCACTAGCCACCCAGGTGAAGGAGGCGTTGGCGCGGCTGGCGGCTGCGATTAGCTCTCGCGAGTCATCCCCGCGCATGAAGAGGACCACCACGCGTGCATTGGGCTTCTGCAGCAGCTCTCGGATCACGCTATCATAGGACTTACGGATATTGGAGCGGCCGACCTTCTCTGCGGTGGCGATGCAGATGTTGCGCAGGCGGGCTTCTTGCTCGAAGGCCTCGATCCCAGTCTCCCCGTAGTCGCCCTCAGAGGCCACCGTGGACACGTAGGTCCAGTTGAAGAAACGCAAGATCTCGGCCATGGCTTTGGCCTGGTAGAAGTCCGGGGGTACAGTCCTGGCAAAGTAATCATAGCGTGATTTGTCGCTGAGCTTGGCGCTGGTGGAGGCGTAGCTTATCTGAGGGATCTGGAAGAGCCTGAGCAGGTTTGCCACCTGGTGGAGGGAGAAAGGGGGAGTACTTGTTTTAGGAACCCGGAGGACGTGAACAATAACACCAGACATTCTACCCAGCTCCCTTTTCACCTGTAGATTGCTAAAGTTTTCTCGGTGTTTTGCCAGACACATTTCTGGATACTGCATTTTGGAGATGAGAGAGCAGGCTCTGAGCAAATAGTTTTTGATTTGGGAAAGGGCACAGTAGAGAAATGAAACAGCAGCCCTCCCTCTGCTGCCCATCCCGTCCTAGCTTTTATACTAGACCCAGGACCAGGATGAATCCTGTTCAGGTGCCTCAGTGTGGTGGTTTGAAGTGTCTGGGGTTCTTTTAAAGACAATGAGCTGCAGTGAATTGGCCAAATTCAGCTTTTAGACAACTTGGCTGCAGTTGTATAGAGAGAGCCTGGATGTTGTTGAATTCTCACTTCCCCCTCTTTTGCTAAAAACAGCAGTTTCTGAAAGAGCTTAATTTGAGAACTGTATGCCACATGGACAGTTCAAATTAGACATTTATTATCTAGGTTAAGCCAAAAAAAATCAATTCTATTTGCTCCGCCCCAAATTTTAGGCATATACTTTTCTAAATTTCTGAAAACTTGGTAAGTATTTTCTTTGCTTTCTTTCTCTTTTAAAAATGTTCTTTCTACTTGTGTGAAAGGAAAGCATATAAATGCTATTCTTACAGTAGTTTAGATTATAAAGCAAATAAGGATGTATGGAAGACTTTGTCAAGAAAGAACCATCTATTTCAAAATGTTTAAAACTTATTTTTAGTGAAGAATTTAAATTTCTTTTAATTCACCTATCAATAATATGCCACCGTTTTTATTTATCACAGAATAAAAAAGGTGAGTGAGACTAGCTTATCAAGGGCCATTTTATGCCTAGAGTATTTGCATAAAATATATTTAAAAATATCTACACAGATTATATGTACATACCTAATAATAAGTCTGTTTTTCTTTTTCCTGGCTACATCATATATTCTGAACAAGTCTATCTCTATTTTGATGTTAGTCAAGTTATATAATACACTAAGTGGACTTTAATCAAAGACATTCAATATTCTACTAGAGTCTGTAAGTACTTTGAGATTTTCTTTCTGGAAATTGTGGTTTCAGGTTTGTACTTGACATGTAGGAAGCACAGCTTGAAATAGGCAGCTGTTAACAATGAGCACAAATAACATAAAACAACTGACATCTGAGTCCTGATTAATCATCATTTCATCTGGCAAAGAAAACCAACAGCCAAAATTCATACACAGCTACACAGCATGTTCTTGGAGACCTGGCCTGCTATGAAACTGGTACTTTTGATATAGCCCAGAACTATCGATAATGTTTTCTGTATCCTTTCAAATTCTGGTACTTCTTCCTTAACTACAAATAGAACAGCTAGAAAGTCTGGTGCTCAGCATGCAGTATAATGCAAATTTAAGACCCAAATCTTTTAAAGACTTTTAAAAAATATTTTCAGAGATGAGTAAAATTTGGGGAGTAGAAGTGAGTGGATGGGTGGCGGGGGGTAGATGGAGGCTGTTGGAGCATTTATTTCTTCTTTCCTCAGGACCAGGAGACCCTGGCCTATATTGACTCATTTGGACATGGGAACATTGCTTGTTTACTCAGCCTGAACGAGATGGCACTGAGCCAGTACCGTCAATACTGAGTACTGAGTTCTGTACTGAGTACCTGGCTTCCTTTGGGTTTATGTACCACTGTGGTGGATTGGTGACAAGTCTGTGCATAGGCTTGGCTTGATTATGGAGTTTCTGGGTTGTGCTGGAAAAGCCATCTCCTCTTGATGCTACAGTTTCTTATCTTCGTGTTATGTTTATCAAGACCTGAACGCCTCAGGGAGGCAGAGAAAGAAAGGACCTGAAAACTGCCCAGGGACATTGTCTGGCAACCAGGAACCACAGTGAAAAAATCTGAAATTTGTGAGCCTCTATTTATCCAGGGGGAACAAGTAATGAGAAGCTACTTAAGAAGAAGAAGAAGCTACAAACAAGCTTCTTAAGCTACTTTTGACTGATAGCGTCTTGTGGCTTCATGTCTACCTCTCCAAGGTATCCAAGAACAGTTTCCAAGCAAGGCAGGCTGTACAAGAGAGTGAACTAGGCACACGATATCAGCAGTATGCAACGATTCTCTCTACTGGGAAGGGGAACTCTGAGCTGTAGCCTTGTTGGGAAGGTGGTGGGTTAGATTAAAACTGCAATCGTTGCCATCATTTTAAAGGTAGTTTCTGTGTGTGTGTGTTTAAGGAGGAAGGTGTGACATGGGAAAAGAGGCGTGTTCAGTGAGCTGAAAACATGAGAATGGAACATCAATAGGGAAGTAAGCATGCTCTCAATTGTATCACCTCTACTGAATCATAGAACAGAAGTGCTGAATTGCTTTTATCATGGTGAGCTGCTCCTTCTAAAATTTGTTTCCTTGGATTATAAGAGTAAAAATGCTTCATGTAAAAAAGTAATCACCACAGAAGTTAGCAGATTCTAAATCTCCCTTCCTTTCCCTCCCTCACCTCCCCTAACCAGATTTCTAGAGAAGAAAAAGTGTATAGTTTGGTTTATGAATTTTAAACCATGTAATTATTCTGTTGTAAAACCAGTTATCAGCGTACTGGAAAGGTACGCCGATGGATTAAAAAAGTAGGGGCAAAGTCAAGATTTAGAAACAGGTCTTTCACTTGAAGTACCATGTCTGTCCTCTTGTAACGTCCTGTTGACCCTCTCCTGTATGACTATGAGTCCGAAGTGGGAAGCACAGAAAGGCATCCAGGTAGGAAGAACAGGCAAGAGGGACCAAAGCAATGTGGTACATACAAGAAATCGCCGAACTGCTATTAGCAGGAACTTTCCCTTTAACACAAAACTTAAAACTATAGTTGGCAGCTATTCAGAGAGTTGTCAGCTGGATGTTTTCTGTCTCATTTGCCTAAAACCTGGGCATCAAAAACATTCTTGACTTGCTTTCCTGGCCATATGGCTTTTCTGAGAAAGCACGAAGAAATAAGGGGAACTCCTACACTGGACATCATTTTAAAAATAAGAACCATTTTGGGATGGGAAGTAATGTAAAATTTTGGGAAAAAGTTACCCAATTAGATTATCAGTAGGAGTGGAGGAAGAAAAAACAGGGTCTAGTTATATATGCTTTAGAAAAAATGTTTTACATGTGGAGTTTTGCTTCTCATGGATTGAATCTCTAAAAAGGTATATAGCTTAGGAGAGGTAGAAAGACTTAACAAATAATTCAAACAGTACAAAATAGCCTCAACAAGACAGAAAATACAAGGTCTCCAAAGAACCCATTGGGTTGCAAGGCTGCACTGGGGAATTGATTTCAGCATTAAAGGAGCTAGTGATGAGGGCTGGGTGCTATTGGTGCGTTGGATCCTTGGGCTCCCAAAGGACATCATAAAAGATTAGCATGGACCTGTGAGAATTAGGAAGGCCAAAGCACAGAATGTGAAGAAGGAGCAGAGTGGTTTTTCTTGTTGTCATTGTTTTGTGGTAGGAACCACTGGGTCAGGGATGCTGGTTCCAAGTGAGTAAAAGCAAGACCTTGCCTCGTCCCTCTTGCTTCCGCAGTCTCTCCTCAGTGAGAATGTTTCCTAACCTGGAAGTGGTCATACAATACTATGAAAAAGTTATCTCACATCAAAGTGGGAGAGAAGAGCAAAAGAAAACCCATACTCTTAGTAACTGAGTTTGTTTCCAGTGCAGAGTTCTGGAAGAAATCACAGATTAAATTATTAAGCACTACCCATAATCTTTGAGAAATCAATAATGGGAGGACTGTCAGAGGGTGCAAAAGGCAGGAGTAAGTAAGGCAAATTCAGGAATTATAAATCAAGAACAAATATAAATTAATAAGCATGATATACATATTTTTGGTAACTTTCCAGAACTGAGTTTTCTAATAGAGAGCATGCAAGCACTTAGTCCTGAATAAGGCAATTATCAAGAATTAGCACAGATTCACCAAGAGTCAATTCCACTCGAATCTTTTCAATGTTAGTTGAGCCATTCAGGGACAAGCTGCAGCCACGGAGGGCTATGACTGCAACAAGGGGTGACAGTACATGGACTCTTGTGGAAAAGGAAAAGTGATAGGAATTAGATGGCAAAGTTAAATATGAGAGAACAATTTGGAAGAAAGTTTATATGAGGTGGTCAAGTAAGTTTAAATTTATTTCAATGACTTTGGAAAAAACTACAAATAAGCCACAAGATCTTTCCATTTTAGAGCTGGGAGGAGCCATAAAGATAATATATGCCTTTTGCTTATAGGAGAGAAAAGTGAAGTTCACAGGGACTTTTGGAAATGTACACAACTAGTAAGTGGAAAAGCAAAAATTAAAGCCCAGACTCTTGATTTTCCCAAAGGACTTGTCTTCCTCGCTGGCAAGAAAATGATATTACATAGGCAGAGATGTATGTTTCTGGCTTTACATTAAAAACTACACAAGTGAAGAAAGGATAAGAAAACTAGTAGAAAATGAGGGTACAGATGCAAAGTTAAATGTTGCAGAAATCCAAAGATGGCTAAAATCGGAGAGGGATTATTAAGTGGTTTGCTCTCTTTAGATTCTAACTTAGATCCAACTGTTGTAGATGCATTATCTCCTTTAACCCATTACGATCTTATGAAGCAGATACTGTTACCCCATTTGAGATGGAGGGATGGAGGCACAGAGCATCTAGAGATCTTGTGGAAGAGCCCATAGATGGTAAAGGTAGGATTTGATCCCAGGCATTTTGATGCCACGCCCAA
Organism: Sturnira hondurensis; assembly: GCF_014824575.4. NCBI lineage: Eukaryota > Metazoa > Chordata > Mammalia > Chiroptera > Phyllostomidae > Sturnira > Sturnira hondurensis. The sequence continues at coordinate 5,400,902 of NW_028089093.1, forward strand.
CTTCCCACACTAATTCAACCCATTCTGCAATCCAAGCTCTTAACCTCTGTGTTACTTGATGCCTCTCATGACAATGTAGTGATGTGTTTCAAGTTACAGCATTTTTGTCTTTTTAGAAAATTTTCTGAAGGCATGAACTCCTTGATTTGAGAATCATAATCAATCATTCCTTGTTATTAAATATATTTCACTTTTCAGTCTTTGTGTTGCCTTCATAACCATTTGTTTACTGACTGACCAGCTATAAGGGTAACAAGAGTTGTCTAAGAATTCCGGGGAAACTTCAAGTGGAAGGTTGAAAGCTCCAAGCTATACATGTCATGGTCAGACTTGGCTTTATGACTTATGTGAGAAACACAAGGACTTTATGTCAGAGCCTGTTATTTCCTATGGTCTGAGAGACCAGGGCGTGCAAGCTTAGCAGAAGCCCTTTCCACATGTAGCCTGGACTAGAGTTTTATAGTCAATGTTCAAACTCCTTGGGACTTCCATTTTCTCAATGGTTTGGGTTCATCTAGGACTAGGTATTGCAATTTTTTCATCGCAACCTATCAAGTCACAAGTATACTCACTTTTCTTTTGGCTCAAGGAGAAATGCTTTGGATGCTAGTCTTGGCTAGGTAACACAGGTTTTCCTTAGGTTTTTGATACTCTGATCTAAAATTAGTAGTTTTGTCTTTCTCCCAGTTTTGTCGTGGTAAGTTGGAGTTATTCGGGATGGCCTTCACCCGCAGTAGCTGTCCCACACACCAGTGTTTCGTGTTGTTGAATGTCTGCCACCGTTTTTCCATCATTTGTCCCTCCAACTGAACTCAAGTCTGCAGTTTCTTCTGTTTTCATATCTACATTAGATCTCCTTCTGTTTAGAATGAGCTTTACCACCTGTCTGCTCAGCTAGTCCATTCAGGGGCCCCTTTTCTGAGAAACCTTTCTTGACATCCTACTTCTGGCTGAATTGTGTGCGCATTCTCTGAGACCCTTCCACTTCTTCATATATTTCCCTCATGACAATAATGGAAGTATATGGCAATTTCTAGATTATTCACTGATTCTTCTACTGGAATGAAAACCCTCAGGGATAGGAAATGAGCATTTTTAATCCCTTGTTTTCTTAATGTCTTGCAGAGTATAGAGGGGCTACATAATGTTTGTTTAAGTGAATGAGTTGATAAATGAAGATAGTTTCCTGCTCATTTATATAATCTTTTCTAATTACATGGGTAGGTTTCTCTGGGCAAAAATATAGCGGACTACCAGCATATAATGTAAACCTACTCTCAAACACTACTGATAAACAATTTTCTGTGCAATATGTATCCCTGATTAATCATAGTCAATTTTTACCAAAATAAATTGACATGTAAGACAACTAATTGGCTTAGAACTTGAGGAATCTGACAAAAAAGGTTTTCATATCATTAAAGTAATCTCTTTAAATTACCTCTAACTATCTAGGAATATACAAAGGGAAGTCAATATTATAGAGACTGGATCTGGCCATTGAACTAATTCCCTATAGGCTAGAAAACTACCTTTTTATTCTACAGAAAACAAGCTAAAGGCTTCATTCACGAAGCCTTAATCCTCAAACCACATAAACCTAAAGTAGGATCATATAAATTTGTACCTAGGGTAGGCTCGACCAAAAGAATTGATACTAAGATTAGCTGTAAGGTAAGGCTTTTCTGGAGACAAATGCATTGTGTACAAGACACATAGCAGCCGAGTGCTCAGAGCTCATATCAGTCACTGCTGTATTCTTTCTTGGCAATGTCTAAAACTTTGTCTTTCCCATAATCAGTAGCTGCTTGGAGAGTGATGCTATTGTAGGCATCCAACCCCCTCTAATTCACTGTTAAGAATTTTGGGTGAGAGGCCAATTAATTTGGGAGTTTTCTTTTTCCTGACATTTTTTAGCAAGTCCTGGGACTCAGATGTCATGCTTCATTTCAAAGATGATCTGATGAGGGGAGCACAAGAGTGTGAACTCTGGGAAAGAGCTCAGGTGGTCTGGAATTCTTTGATGTTGTAAGAAAAGGGAATATGGATGGGAAATTTCAGAGTCATCTCTGAGCATCACAGTCAGTTCTGTGGTCACTCTTCCGATTCAGGACATCCATGATGTTCCCATTTGAAACACGAGCTTTGTGCCTTGTGTGGTTGGTGACATAATGCCATTTTCTTTCAATAGAAGAGAAAAAGAAGTATGAAAGTTCAGTCTACGAGAAATAAGCTTCCCATTAAAGTGCTTGTCCATCATGAGGATTCTTTCCAGAACTTTCATTGTTTATGACTTCTGAGGCTGTGCTAGTACTTTGAGGGGAGTTAACAGTCACTGGTTTTTATGTGGACCTGTGCTTAGCTATGAAAATTCCAGATGGTAAAGAGGCATCAAGTGCGCACTTTCCAAAACTGCTATCTACAGAGCTAAACTAGGTGCAATTGGAAAATAACCCATTGCTGCTGTCCTGGGAGTCAGCAGACTCAACGATCACTTCCATGGGTCCGCCTTTGCACTTGGTGCTGTTCACATGTCTCTCTGGGGCTGGTTTCTAAGAATAAGTCTAACCCTTCAGTTGTTTTTGTCACATATGCTTTGTTTTATTCTTTTAATTTTAAAAAATTAAATGCTTATATATAAGCCTGGAAGAGAACCACTGAATGCTGCACTTTGGACCACCTGCCCCCTGATAACCTGGGTTATTACATAAAGCAAGTTCCAAAAGTTGTGATGGAAAGAGCCCACAGTGACCCTCCTATTCATATTGGTCAAGTTGCACTTTTAGCTCTGCGACACCCCAGATTGGCTTGTATTTTAAATGGGAACTGGAGGTGGTACACAGTTGAGAAACCGTGTGAGGAACTCAAGCTGTTGACATCACATGAGTTATCTGCCTATAAAGGATGCCAATCTTACTGTTTTTGTGAAAAGGATTAGTCAGTTTTGAGGGGGGACCACACTACCCGCAGCACATCTGGAAATGTTTTGCATGACAGAAACTGACTGGAGCCCATGTCTGAAGGCCAGAAATTAGTCTGAATTTAGGAACTCATATAATGCAGCGCAGTATATGCCACTTTACTCACTATAGTCTGCCAAAGTCTGATTCTTACATATCACAAGCCCCCAAGAATTCCAGTTGAAGATTCATATTGCCACTCCTATTCCACAGCACGGCTTGGTCCTGGAGATTTTGTCTGGACATTCCAGACAGAGGACTCCTTAATCATAGCAGAAACTTCCCAGAAGAGCTGGTAGTGACCCTAATTTCTATCCCAATCTCTCCTGAAATCATTGCAGTTGACACCTGCGGTTTGGAGCCCAGATACTCAGACACTTGTGGGTGTCTTTATTTGTGACTAAGGACCTTATGAATAGCAAGGTCACCCATTTTGTCATTTTCATGGATCAGTGCTGAGGCCGAAATGATAGGTAGACCACATAGTACTTCTTGAGTCATATTTTTTTCAGGAGACAAGCATTATAATACATGTCAGGTTGCTCATGATGACAGCGCCACTGAACATTTGACAAGTGTCTGCCTTGCTTCCTTTCTAACAAGGAACTACCTAAGGAATCATTTTGTTTCCACTGAGACTTAGCAGGTACTTGCAAGAGGAACAAGACGGCATTTTTCTCAGTAAATCAGTCTGTATCTGCTCTTTGCTCCCTTTTTACCCCATCAAATAATTTTCAAGAGAAATTATGGAACTGACTCGGTTTGGATTCCAGTCCTTCACAATGAGTCCAGAGGGCATTGTGTTTGCTAGCAACACCTGCAAAAGCTTGACTCCCAGGGTGACTCAGTGACAACAGACCTGTGGACACATGTCCTTTAGTGCCTTGGATATTGATTTTTGACAGAGTTGAACTGAGTTGAGTCCATATTTTCCTGTGGCCCTTGAAGTCATTTGTATCACAGTAATATGTCAGATAAAGTCTCATTAATAAAAAAAGCATTCCTATTCTTGTTCATTGTTAACCAAAGGCTAAAAGCTATTGGGTATTTCTGGGGGGAGCTGAGGACTCTGGGCTAATTTTTTTTAAAAAAAGGTTACTACTTACTTCTGAGGTTCAGTGGCAGTAAGTAGGGCAGAGGGACATATACCATATTGTCTGTGGCCAGCAGAACTCTGTTATTCCTGGTTTTCCTGTGGAGTGTTCATTAGTTCAACAGAGTTGTCAGGCACAAAAGCAAATAGTGTAGTGGCTCAGTATGCACAGGACTAGAATCGAACAGGCCTGTGCTGAAATCCCAGCTCCTTCTCTCTCTAGCTGTGTGAATTTAGGGGAGTTATTTTAATTCCTGAAACTTCAGTTTTTTTCATCTGTAGAAAGGGAATATTAGTCATTTCTGACTTATGATGTTATAAATAAGGATTAAATGATAACACACGTGAAGCACTTAACTCACTGGCTGGCACACAGTAAATGCCCCAAAAGTGATAAAGCGATACAGATGATGAATAATGTTTAATTGAGCCATCATTAATTCAACAAACTTTGATTAATGCCTATTCTAGAATTAAGGATTTTTTTTCTAGGATGAGTAATGTACCCCTCCTACTATCTTCTAGGAAGCTATAGTCTGGTAGGAGACAAATCTAATGAGGATAAAAATTTTGAGATATAGGTATATACACTTATACAAAAACACAAGTGAAGGAGCAACTAATTGCACTTAGGTAGGTCACGGCAGGCTCCCATGTAGAGGTGATGCTTAGGCTTGATCTCGAAAAGTAGGTGAAAGCTTGCCAGGCAGAGAAAGAGGAAAAAAAGTTTCTAGGCAGAAAGAAGAGCACGAAGACAGAAATGGAAAAAAGTGCATTTGCTTTTGTATTATCAGATGGCTCAACATTATCTAAGTGCCCAGTGTCTTGTAGAGATTGCTAAGGTAAGGAAGAACAGAGGGAATGTGGCCAGACTGCCCAGTACTTTATATGCCGTGCTAGAGAACTTGAATTTTGTCCTTTAGGAGATGAAATGACATTAAAAGCTTTTAATTAAGGGAATGACATGACCAAAGTTATATTTTAGAAAGAGTAAAGCAGATGACATCTGACTTGGAAGGAAAGGGTTAGGGAAGGGTAATCGGATGGACAAAACATTCATTCTGAGTTAAGCTGTGAGTTCTTGAAGGCCAGGGATCATGTCACCTGAAAAACAATGAACAAATTAATAATAGAAAGGTCAAGATCAGAGGTGTAAAGAAAACTTTGAGTCCACTTAAAACCATTTATTTGATTGATAGTAATTACTCAAGTACTTAATTTGTTTTCCTATTTGTGTCACTATAGGTCACCTTGAATTCTTCTTGGAAACAAGTGGGTCATAAATAATATTGGTTGTTGGAGACTATAAAAAAGCTAAAGAGCTTTTAAATTTCTGGAAGCGTCTAAGAAAAGATAACGAAAAGGTTTTCTTTAATGTAGAGATAAAACCTGAGAGTCTGTTAAGTAGCCATTGATAACAGTTGAAATGCAGTGGATGACACTAATCTACATTTACTGTTGAATTTCTTTAAATCTTGTGTAAATGATGTTACTTACAGCTACTATGTAACCCAAGTAATATGTGCTTAATACATATATAGACCTTTTTCTATAAACATTCTGAACAAATTATAGATTATGTGGTCCATCACATCTGTTTTCCACATTGGAAGGACTTAATTGCCTAATTTGCATTCTAGGAGGCCACACTGTGAACCTAATGGCAGCTACCGGAATTGGAGGCCCTGTGCCTGGGAGGAACCAGCTAGTCTCTGGGATGCATGCTGTGCACTTTTCACCCTACTAACTGATGGCAAATGTCTCCAGATGCTTTGCCATTCTGACCACTTGGCAAGGAAATCTGGTCTATGTTTAGAATACAATTTTTGAAAGTGTTGCTTCTGTTGTACTCTCCCCTGTGGCAAGAATCAGGACTTTGTCACCAGTGACAGAGGAATTTTCATAATCTACCAGGTGGTGATGTCAAAAATAGAGCCACCGCAATTTAGTGTTCGAAGTCCCACTGATACACCACCTGGAGCATCAGCGCTTATTTAGAATTTAGTTGCAGGTGTTTTTGAAACACTAGTCTTAAATTTCCAAAGTCCACTAATTGGGAAAATGTTCTATAAATTTTCAACTGCATGTTTCACCGACCAGTAAAAGCACTTCTACTACATTAAATCAATGGACTTTGTTATCAACTGTGAAGTGTTGGCTCTTTCCATATGGAAATACTGAGCCCTGGACATACTGAGCTATTGAAAAAGCATGTATTTAAAAATAATTTTGAAAGAGAATTTTGTGTTATTAAAGCAAAATCATATCTTAGGAGTCCTACTGCAATTAGTTTGCCAATTAATCTATAATCATAATCTAAGACTTTTGTTGATATTTCAGGAGTGTCTGGATACCTTGCGTTTCATTCCCTGATGCCCAGTCCCAGACATGTGATGTGACAGAAGCTGATTCTCAGCCCTGGGCCAGTCTATTGCCCTGTGGAGAGTGATCCTAATGCTAACCTGTTGCTTGTTGCAGGACTAGTTTCCCAGTAAACACATGACAGAAGGGAAATGATTAAGTAATAAATTAATGAAGGAAAGGAAAAAAGAGTGCCCTTTAGAAAATTACCTCTGGTGAACACTTTCTACGATAAAATAAGGTTATTCAAAGGATTTTTAAATGGCTGTTGCTATTGCCTTTCTCCCTGTGACAAAGTCCTGGAACAGCTTTGCCCTTTTTGGAGGAGAGGACGCAGGTGCAATGGAAGGAGCTTTCAGAACCATCAGCTTTGTGAGAATGTCTCAGAATAAAAAGTCTGGGAAGCAAATATATACGAAGATTCTGGCTGAGACAACTTTGGAGTCCGGTTTTTCTGAAGCTTAGGTTGTGTGAGGGGGTGATCAGCACAACGGTGTGGGAGGCAACCTATCTGCATTTTAATGTGGATCCACTACTTATAAAGTGGGAGGGACTTAAACTTGATTGATATTAAGCCCTTATAAGCCTTGATTGCTCTTAGAACTGTTCCTCTTGGACTGGGGATGTTAAAGTTCAAAAAAGCTCACAGATAATATTTGGTAATGTCTAAAATGTTGCGTGCTCATTATTGTAAAACACCATTTTTATTCTTTTCATGTGTTTTTTCATTTAACCCCCGCAATAAGCCAGCAAGAGGGGTACTACTGCTATTTCATCTCGGGCACAAGAGGAGCAGCAATGAAGAGTTGAAGAAATCCTAGTAAGATTGCTGAGCTGAAATTTTTCAAGGCACACGCAAAGTGTATAGTTTTAACGTCCTTGTGCTAGGATGACTATACTTATAATATTAAACTCACTAAATGCAGCTATCCTTGTGACATTTCTAGTGGTAGAGGCTCTAAGGATAGATTAGTGAATGGATTCGTAATGCGGTCACTCTGCTTTTCTTAAGGATGATGCTTCCTTTCCTTTTTTGTTAGCTACCGGCACAGGTTCTGCCATCGCTGGCCCTCTGTGTGCACTTTATGTGGAGAGACGGACACAACTAGAGTAGAGTATGGACAGAGCGTTGACCTCATCTGCAATGGTCTTGGGTGCCCAGTGGTAGTGAGTCTCGGGTGGTCTTCTTTGGATAGTCAGTCTAAGGGCAGATGGAGTGGAAGCCTGAGAACGGCTCTCAAATGGAGGCATCTTTGGTGGCACACGTGAGGCAGTGGAGGCGGAGAGATGGGGGACATTTTGTCCTCATGCCCACTTCACTACAACATCTGTGTTTTGTGTCCAAACCAGTTTTCCCACGTAGGCAAAGGCTGACTGTCATTGGTGAACATCCAGTGATCTAGAATAAGCAGATCTTGGTTGTGATCTCCAGTCCAAGATTCACTTAGGGATTTTCAGCCTTGTTGGATGTGTTTTAGGTTATCATTCCGTTCATTCAATGCATTCAAAAAGCATGCACTCTCTGTGTAGAAGAGAGTTATTTTAGGTGCTCTCAATACAAAGCCAAAAAGATGTGGCTCCTAAACTGAAGAAGCTTATAGTTTGGTGGGAGAATATACATATGCAAATGAACAGTTATATTTAATAAGGTAGTAATAGAGGTGCGTGTTTATGTGATGGGAGCTTGGGAGAGATTTCCTAAAAGGGATGGGGTTTGAGCTGTGAACTAAAGGAGAGAAGGACTTGGCATGGCTTACAAACAACTAAAGAACATTACATTCCACGTGAAAGAAACACTCCGTTCTCTCTTTAATGAGGAAATATGCAGATACTATCCAGTAGACTATGAGAAGGCAACTTTCCAGGAAACCTTCAAAGGCAGGTTTTCTGTTTATACAGATCTAAAAGTCTTGTTCCTGTTCCACCCATTCTGCTCATTCTGCTCATATTCTTTCTGGTCTCCTGGTACTTAGGTTGTTAATCAATACTCAGGTCCTATACTTGTGCCCGTTGTGTATATGGATCTGATATATTTTCTAAGTTGTTTATACATGTCTCAGCAGTTCATAAGATATCTACTATTTTAAAATTGTATTTTACATTCTCTCCGCCTCATGTTACCTAGACTCTACACAACAGTGGTCTTGCTGCAGTTAAAATATATATACTTAATAAATGCTTATTTTCTGATGAAAAAAGATTTTGTGAGTGTCGTCATTATAATATGTTAGTAATTGAGAAGCTTGATTCACCAAGTTCATAAAAATACTGCCATAACCAAGTGAAATGACAGTTAACTAGACTTCTGCAAGTGACCCTGATGGAAAAGAGCCTACTATTTATTTGTTTCAGGTTTTAGATACTTCACTCACATCCTAATAGTGGAGTATTTTCCTTGAGCAGCATGTAACTTTAAAATTAAGAAATGCCTTTAAGTGCCTTATACAAGTGTTCCCCAACTTACAATGGTTTGACTTATAGTTTTTTACTTTATAAGAGTGAAAAAGTGGTACACATTCAGTGGGAAAGAAATCTTAAATTCTGATTTTCTCCAGAGTTAGCCATGTGCAGTGCAATACTGTCTCATGATGTTGGACAGCAGCAGCGAGATGATTTTGCCCAAGTTTAGGCTAATGTAAGTGTTCTGAGCACATTTAAGGTGGGTTCCACGAAGCTATGATGTTTGGTAGGTGAGGTGTATTAAGTGTATTTTTTGTTTACAATATTTTCAACTTACAGTTATCAAGATGTAACCCCACTGTATGTCAAAGAGCATCTGTAGCTCAGATACTAATATGTTGCTTCAATTTCCTCAAGTATAGGCCAAGTCTTGTTTGAATAACTCCAGTGACAGAAGAATCACTTCCTACACACCCCTTCTTCCAGCTGATTCTATTTCATTTCTAAGAGCTATTCCTTGTATTGGTGCTAATCGTGCCTTGCTCTCAGTCAGTTTGCCAGTGGGAAAGGCAGATAATTTTATAACTTGGCAATGTATGAAAATATTTTTAGATGTCACAACTTGGGGTGCAACGACATCTACTCTAGTAGAGGGAGATCAGTGATGTAGCTAAATGTCCCACAATGCACAGGGCAGCTCCACACAGCAAAGAATTATCTATCCCAACAGTGCCAAGGCTGAGAAACTCTGCTCTGCATTCAATTTATTGATCCACAAAAATATTAATATTTTCCATTCAGCAGTCTATCTGATACTGGGACACAGTGAACTGTATTGAAGGTTTTATACCTCCAAGTCTTTCAACAGTTTTTCTGATTTGCCTGTAATAACACCAGCAATTCAAAAGCATTTGAATTTCAAGAGGAATGAATCATTGAAGAATGGCAATACTTAATATAAGTTGGCCAGTGGTGGTCCACTTTTCACACCGTGGCACTGGGTGGAAGAGGAATAATAGAGAGGAGTCTTTATGTGTCATTCTCCTAACCCCATCCAGGCAAAATCTGACGCTGCAAGGGAGTTAGTTTAAGGGGCGATTCTTCTCAAAGGCATGACATTTCCAAATCTATGTCACAATAAATAATGTTATAATGACCTTCTCCCATGGATAGAGAGTTCCTGAGATATGAATATTACCAAAAATTCTGTAAAAGGTTCTGACTATACTGCAAATGTGAAGAGGTAGTAAGATCCTTTCAGGGCTCTCCCTGCGCTATCCATGAGCTCAGCTTTTAGATGCTGTCTAACCCAAATCTCCATTTGTCGCTGAGGTTACTTTAGCACTAGGGGGCACAACAATAACTAGGTCAATTTATGCCTGTCATGTTCCAGCTACAATTTGCTCCAGCTAGGCAAGAGAGACTGACAGAATGGTACACCCTCTGAAAAAAGTGAGGAACATTTTTGGAACATTTCAGAGGACATTTTAGACTGAACAAGTCAGGAGCTCTAACTATAGTCTATTTGAAAAAGCACACACATAAACCCCACCACAAAACAAGTACCACAGAGACAACTGCCTAGCAAAACCCAACTGGCCTGATTCTCTTCTTGAATAAATACTGTTTTCCCTGAAGTGGGCGGATTGCAGGCTTATAGAGAATTGAAGAACAGTGTTAAAAATGCATCGAAAAGAAACTTATTCACTAGAAGGGGTGGGTAAACCCCAGGTATATTTGCTAATAAAGAAGGACTATGATGATAGCTTTCATTGATTACCAAGTTCAGAAATCAGTATTGTTGCTTTATAAAAGGGATGACCGCAGAATTGTTTGTCTTACTTACTAAGTGTTGGGAAAACAATTACCCAATTCTGCACCAGCGGTGATATAGCTTAACTGAGCAAATCATTAAGAATTTCTTCTTTCATATAGTTTTTGTTATCTGCAAACATTGCCTATGGTAGGAACTCGCATAGTGAGGCCTATCTTCTCTACTGACTTCCAGGAAAATTCCTCTCCTTTAGTGGAAAGATAATGAAAAGAAGAGGAAGCTTGAAAGAAAGCACCTCCTGAGGCAATCTAGCCCACATGGGGAGATTATACTATCTAACTGACCCAACCACCAAAGGGGAGGGGCATGAGTATTATCATTCTCCATAACTCTCTCTCTCTCAACAGGCAATTTTGTGACTGAAAAGTCTATGACCTGGTTTGGGACTGGATACTACAATTAGATAACAGAATTTTTTTTCCTTTTTTATTTTATTTTATTTTATTTTTTTAAGATTTTATTTATTTATCTTTAGAGGGGAAGGAGAGAGGGAGAGAAATATCAATGTATGGTTGCCTTTTGTGTGTCCCCTGCTGGGAAATGGCCTGCAGGGAACTGACCTGCAACCCAGGCATGTGCCCTGACTGGGAATCAAACCGCAATCCTCTGGTTTGCAGGCTTGTGCTCAATCCACTGAGCTACACCAGCCAGGGCTCCTTTTTTCTTTTTTAAAGGAGGGAGGAAGAAAGGGAGAGAAACATCAGTGCGTGGTTGCCTCTCACGCACCCCATACCAGGGACCTGGCCTATAACCCAGGCATGTGCTCTGACTGGGAACGAACCAGCAAACCTTTGGTTCACAGGCCTGTGCTCAATACACTGAGCTACACTAGCCAGGGCAGATAATAAGAATTTTAAAAATTGTGTGGTAGATTTGTACTCGTACATTTCTTCTACAGTTTTATCCTCTTTTTCCCATCCTGCTTAGTTCAAGCAAAGACACTTTCCAGTAAATATTCAGGAAGTTGAAAGTAGTTAAAAATGACCTTGGCCAGGTGTCTCAGTTGTTTGGAATGTCCCATACACCAAAAGGTTGTGAGTTCAATCCCTGGTCAAGGCACATACCTAAGTTGAAGGTTCCATCTCCAGTTAGGTGCATGCAAGAGTCAATTGATTGATATTTTCCTGTCACTTAGATATTTCTTTGCCTCTCTGTCTCATCTCTCTCTTAAATCAATAAACATATCCCCAAGTCAAGATTTTTAAAAAATAGTTAAAAATAGATGTCAGTTTTGTCTAATGGGCATGGAATTTTGTGGCTACAAGCTATGTGCTATCACTATGTTTACCAGACACCAGGGTGTATGATCAGAACCAGTCCAGGAGCAGAAGGAGATGAGTGTGAGAGGTACCCTCCAAATCCTCTCTACTGAAATGTTTACCTCATTAGTGTACAAGAGTGCTTTAAATTCATCATGAGGATTTATTGTTTTGGATTGCCATTGACCATATTTTAGAACTCTTATTAAAAGACAGATAGGTGTCAAGAGGATAATGCACTTAAATTATTAGCTGTAGGAAAGTCCCCAAAGACCTCTTTCATTCATGATGCCTAGCTGAAAGCAAGGCATTGTGGGACAGAGTTCCTTGGAAAACCACCTGGAGGTCACTGCATAGACAAATTGCTCCACCTCCAAACTTACCTTGGCTGGGACAAGTGTACCATTTAATCAAGACTGAGCAATCAGAACACCTGGGGGCCATGGCGGAGGGGGTAAGCCCTCACCTTCCCTTCCTCTTCAGCACACCTCCTTACTGCTGTCAGGGTCTCCGTCCTCTTGCACACGGAAAACCTGCCACAACTTTCTGATTGCCCTTCTTGTATCCAGCATCTCATTCACACTGTGGCCCAACTAGCCTATCTCCAATGCACCTTTCATTTTATCAGTCATCCTCAAAACCTTTCTGAACCTTATTTCTTACCTTGTGAGCCACATGGACATATTCTGAATTGTGGTCACTGTTAGTACATACTAGTATTATACCCACAACCAGGTTTTAAGTTACTTACTATCAAGGCTGTATAGTTTATTACTCTAGTGGGCTCTCCAAGCCGTGCAACAGTGAGACCTTTCCAAAGATTGACTTGCTGATGAGGTACATGGGGCTCCCGCAGTGACGTCATGGGACTGCTGGGCCACAGGGAGGGGAGGCCATGGAGTTGGTTTTAGATGTGGCTCTTCCGCTGAGTTTTCCCAAAATTTTAGTGATGTTTATTGACTCTATTGGTCTTTGATGAGGTCTATTTCAATTGCTCTCATTTTTATCTCCTCAGCAACTTTTTAAGATGGAAGCTATTGTCCTTATTTTATAGGTAAGCTAGTACAAATTGGGATTGGAATTCAAACCCAAGTCTTTCTGATGCCAATATCTATACCATTTTTTCAGTAGAGCATAATCGTTTTCTGTTTATTTACTTACATCATGGAGATAAAAACTGTATCAGCATTTGTGATTTTTGGTGATATGAACCAGATAAATAAAATAATAAGCCAGGTCCTTTGATGATTAAGAGGTGACTTCTTCCCTTATGAACAAGGATTATAATAGTCCACATTTTCCCCCTAAAATAATCTAACCTCTTTTGACGAATGTATGGGTAATAAAAGAGTAAAAGTAGATTAAATATATCTATTTGCCTGGCAAAGTTTGTTAATTACTTTGGATGAATAGATATTTACACATCTTCTGTAGCATGCTATTTACTTCATTGGGAGAAACTAAGGTTAGAGGGCATATATAAAATCCTTTACTAGCAGTAATATTGGGTATAATATAAATATAAAATGGTTGGTATGTATCTGGTAAAATTTTTAGTGAAGTATGACAGATGCATATTTTTAATTTTCTATTCTCAAACAGCAAATTCCCTCTTTTGATCCAAGTATAGAAACAATGGCAACATTAACATGATACACTTTGAAATGTGCAATATTTTCTATCTAATGAAGTCAAAGGGTGTTTATGAAAAATTAATTATCTTAATTACTCATAATATGAGGGTGTGCTCTGAAGAAAGAAAGAAATTTTAGAAAGCTCATTCAGAACAGCATGGAAATGTACATAGACCTTCAAATGCTATGAATCTCTTACACAGAAATAAAGTTATTCCAATACCAATAGAGGCAATCTAAGTGGTCTCTGACATATGAAGACAGCATGAGTGTAATATGGCTTCCTCTAGTGCTTGGGGCTTTGATTATAGTAATTTGACAGGAAGCAAAGTATATGACTCCTAGAATCATAACGTTTTATTACTGTGACATTAATACTCTCACCAAAAAAGTATTGAACTTTGAGTAGCGTATAGAAATCATATGAGACAGTTGAAAGAGCCCCAAAGTCCGAGGTATCTAACTGAGTCCTAGTTCCTGTGCCACCTTAACAAAGAGAGTTTTAGGAAACCAGTATTTCCGGGGCTTGGGAAAATGAGACAGTTGAACTAGATGATTTCTCAGTTCATTTCCATCTCTAAAATTCTGTGACCCTGTAAGGGAGCATTGCAGAAGTTTGACTAATACATTCCTTCTTTCCCTAACAAAATCATGAGAACCAATTACCAGCTTTTCATTAATTTGAGTTGGGAGCTGAGTTGTTCCTTCTCTCTGTTTTGGTAGTAATTATCTGGCTACTCTGCATGCCTTTTCAGCTTTTCTACCACGAGGAACTGTTTATAATTTATCTCTTAGCAAAACTATACTTTAGTAAAAATTAGTGTGAAAAAAACAGAGTTCAGTGAAATTGTACCTTCTTATGTACAATTGATTGGATCAATGGCTTCAGTTCATTACTCCACCATATATCTACATCCTTGATGAGATAAACTTGCTGCATTTGTCTTGTGGGAAAGATATGTTTCCTTACTCCTTGATTCTGGGGTGAGCCCTGTGAGTTGCCTTGATACTGGGATGTTAGCAGATTGATGCATAAAGAACCTTGGAAGGAGCTTCTGTTAAGTTTGTGTTCGCTGGCACCTCTGCCATCACTCTTAGAAGATAAGCTTGGGCTAGCCCCCTGGTTCCAGTTAGAGGATAAGGGACAACTCGGAGCAGAGTCACTGCTAGCTGAACTCAGCCTTGATCAGCTCCCTCCTATTGATCTTCAGACTTGTAAACTATAATAATAATTAAGTTTTAAGTAAAAAAAATGGGGGTAGTTTTTATGCTGCACTAGCCACCTCATATACTTCTAAACAATTTCTATTGCTAGAGAACTGTTCTGTCTGCAAATCTATATTATCAAATACCCATAGATATGGACAATTACACTGTTAAAATCATCGATTGATGAAGTTATCTGGATAGTCTTTCTTTTGTTTTCCCCAAATGTAAAACGAAAGAGACGCAGTGTTTTAGCGGTAGCCCTGGCAGGTCTTACCTGTATGGAAACACTGCTGTACGAGCCGCCAATGACGCCTGCAATGAGCAGTGGGCTATTTTCTTGAATGGCATAGGATCCATCAGGACACATGTGCTCAGCTTCATCCACTTTAGTTAAAGATGCCCTGACAAATTCCAGTGATTGCTCTAATGCATAGGTATCCCTTGAGCATGTATCCAAAATGTGAACGCCCAGCTTCACTCCTGGTAGCAAGTAATTGTCTTTGTTGATTTCATCAATAGCAAACAACATGGCTTCCAGGCGTTGAATCCCGCGGTCTTCATTGATTCGCCCACATTCTTCAGTTCCGGTGCCTTTTTCATTAATAGGAAATAAGCCCCCTAACACAAGGTCACCTTCTATTTTAATCTCCTTCCTCATAAAATTATGGTCCCCTAAAGAGAGTAAAAATCCCTTTGAAAACAAAGCTAGGGTAAGAACTTGGAGTCTTGTCAACATCTTCATGAATCCTGTTTCTGTACCTCTTGGAGATATCAATGGACGGAACCAATGTCGCCCGCTAGTCCTCCTCTCTCATTTCCAAACTGGATTTTTGTCCTGTCCTTCACATAAGGGAGGAATAGACTAGCAGATCCTGTCACCAAATTCCTAGAGAGAGAAAAATTATATGAACAAAAATGGTAAGGAAAGCAACAGTAATTACGTTGATAGTCCCCATTCAGTCCTTGACAGGATAATGACTCAAAATACCATTTACTAACCACACACTGCACCACTGCACCAAGCACTCTCCCACAGCATCCTCACTCAGTCCTTACAACCCACTGTAATGCAGATCTTAGTGGTCCCAGCTCTCAGAATTGGTCACTGAGGACTGAAGAGATGAAGTAACTTGACAAAGTATACTTAGAATGGAGGTAGTATTCAGATTCTGGTTTTTCTAATGATGAATTTAGTAATTACTCAGCTACTGGTAGAGTAACAACTTAGTATGAGTCTTTGTCCCCTCTCTTTCAGCTACATTTATAAGCAACCCCCTTTTCACCCATTCTTCCCTCTTCAGTTGGAAGCCAGCAAAACAGAGTTGTAGCTCTGTCACTATTTCTGAGTTCCTACCACCACATCCCTGCCCTTCATCCAGAGATGACCCCTTCGAAAGAATCATCTGTAGCATTGTCTCCACTTCTTTTTATCCCAGGTGCTCTCAACCCACTGCACTTGAGATTCTTTCTTCACTGCTCTAACAAATGGCTTTGGAAAGGCTACCACTGATCTGCTAGTTTCTAAATTCCATATACCCACTGTAGTCTTCATTTTACTTGACTTTAACAGAAATCTTGACTGTCTTCTACCTGTTTGCAACTTTCTAGGTTTTTGTTCTCATGCTTCACTTCTGACTATACCTCAAATTCCATCGTTGAATACCTCCACCCCTACCCCTTTCCTGAGCTAGCTCCTCCAGTGTTCATAGCTTCAATCACCACTTAAATGACTCCTAGGTTAACTGCCTCCTAAACAGCTCTACACACATACCCCTCTGACACCTCCATGTATACCTGTCATAAACTCTCCCTTATCTCTGTGAATGAATCTTCTCTGTACCCAGGCCCTCAAGCCAGAAACCTATTAGAGTCCTCTGATTTCACCCTCTCCTATTTTCTTTCAATTGGCCAAGTTCCACAGGGTCTACCTGCTTAACACCTCTCAGAGCTGTCTCTCCTTTCCTATCCCCACTGTTCCAGGCTCTTATTATCTCTAACAGGACCATAGCAGTAGATTGTGAGAGAGGTGCTGCCAACCTCCAAAGCAAAAGGTTGAGAGTTTTATAACTCACAACCTCCTTTGTGAGTTATAAAAAGACAACTTTCTTCAAGTACTAAACTTTAAAAATTATTATTGCATAACATACTATATAGATGATGGGTAAAGAGTGATTGCTGGCCAGTGTCAGGCAACTCCTGACATGGTCTTTACATTTAGAAGACCCAGTGAGGGCTAGTGCTGGGGTTTGCATGGTAGATTGTAGCTCAAGGCAGTTCCATAAATTGAGCTTCTTTATACAACATGTTTTAGAAAATATGCATCTTTTAGGAAGCAGACAAGGTCCTGCTGTGAGGATTGTGTTTTTTGATGGCAGGCTAAGGCCTTTGACAATAGAAGTGCCAACAGGTAGAACTACGGAAATTATTTTGTGTGTATATGCAGGAGAAAAATGCTGCCTTTTTATTAGGAAGTTGCAGCTCTGGTGGGTCCCTAATAAACCAAGAGAAATATGTCCCCAAGTTGACCTACATTACTTCTAAGTTTTTGGATCTCTCCAAAATGCTTGGGTTGGTTTTGGAAACCATTGCATGCACACAAACCAATGGACCTACTATGGTACTGTTTGTTAGTTAGCTTCCTAGCACTAGAGAAAACTCTGGGCAACACACTCACTCTGCTTGCCCACCCTTCTTCCTCCTAGGTAAGTAAGGTGAGCTTATTTGACATCCAGAGTTAGATGAGAAAAGTGATGACTCAGACTCCCGGAACATCCCCTACCATACAGTTGTTCCCCCCTGTGTGTGTGGTGTAACATGCCGGTCTGCTCTCCTGCTTTTGTGTGTAATTGTGGATTGGTGAAGTGTTATGAAGGAGGGAGCTCTCCTGGCTGCTCCTCTACTCAGTCAGGATGCCTGAAAGCCATGCCACCTGTATGTTCTTGAGTAACTTAGCAAATGTTAACAATCTGAATAGTGTCCCATTGAAGGAAACACTCCGTCCAGAGCATAATCTTAACTGCTGCTCTGAGTGGCCCGTCTCCTGTTGATCTATATCTACTCTCTGTTGCCTCTAGGTTGGAGAATTGATGTATTCCTGCTCTATGACCTTTTCCCTGGCTAGTTCTCAAGTCTTATGTTCACTGTGCCCATCAACTTTGTTCCACTTCTGCTTTCAAACCTATGATTCAGCTATATTGAACTATGGTCAGTTTAGTGGACACCAGGCCATTGATGACCTTTTCCTTCTGCTCATATTGTTCCCTTGACTTAAAATGACCTTCTATGCCCATATATCTGCTACACATCTGATACAGATACAGCCAAGGTTGGGGGAAGGGATTCGGAATGGGGTCCAGAACTCAAGGTGTTTCCTAGAACTCAAGGTGTCTAGGAAATATTGGAGAGATGTATAAGATGTCCTCACCCCTTCCCCCCACAGGTGTGAGTTGGGGGAAGAGACACATGGAGCAGGAACGTGCAGGGCTGTTTTGTACAGCCATAGCCTTGCAGCTAATCCACAGCATGGTCATTTAACATATCTATAGCTTTTGATGTGTTGCTTAGATATGTTAAATAGCTGTGGCCATGCTTGGAGCCAGAGGATAGAAATGACTCTACACCAAGATGTAACTGGGAGGCAGGTCCCCCAAGTTACAGTGCCTGCATGGGAGCTTGGAGAAGATTTGCTCCATGACATGGGGCCGTACTTGCCAAGACTCACTATGGCAGCCCAGTAAATTTGTAATAATACAAGAATTCTGGGAGGTGTAACTGATTGTAGGAGGAGTTGGAAATGAGGGTACAGAGGAAGATTGGTGTGTGGATTGTAACCCAGACATGGCAGCCATTGGGGAGAGCACCACATGGCTTTGCCAGAGTGGGGACCCCCTCAGCTTTGCCATGAAAAGAGATCCACATGGTTTGGCCAGAGTGCAGACCCCCAAAGCTCTGGTGGAGGAAAGAACCATGCGGTTTTTGCCAGAGTGCAGACTCATGCAGCTTTGGTAGAAGAGGATCATGTGGCTTTAGGGTGTTTCTTTTGGTCACGTGGCCTGGGAAGCAGGAGAGACTTTGCCTGAAAAATGGGTACAAAGAACTCTTGCCAGTAGACAATGAGAAGGTGTCACATAGCTTTGGATTGATTAATTAGAGATCCTGCCTGGATGGCAACACAGCTGATGGTGACAGGAGTCTGGATCCCAGATATTTGCTTCTTTTCCCGAGTTATGGTACCCTGAATTAGGGCAGAGGGATAAGGAAGCACTGTGTGTATCTGTATTGATATTTTAAATGAAGATGTTAAGTCTTTAAGTCCTAAAGTTTAAGTCTACTTGAAGTCTGTATAGCATTAAATAAACATTTTCTTTCCTTTTCACAAATCCCTGGCATTGATAGATGTCTTTCCTATAGGGCAGCAGATGTAACAAACCTTGGCCCTGGTTGTTCTGTAACACACCCACTAATTTAAGACTCAATAGTCATAGTTGTGGCCAGGTAGCTCAGTTGGTTAAAATGTCATCATGATAGGCCAAGGTTGAGGGTTCGCAGGACAGGGCACATACAAGAATCAACTAGTGAGTGAATACATAAATAAGTGGAACAACAAATTGATGTTTCTCTTTCTCTCTCCCTTTCTTCCTCTCTCTCTAAAATCAATAAATAAAAATTTTAAAAAGGACTCAATGGTCACTACCAGGAAAGGCCAAGAATTCTTTCCTATTTTCCTTCTCCAGTGCAATTGTTTACTTCCTGCCGTAGCTAGTTCAAGAAATACTTGCTATTCCTATTATAGCTCATATTTGTTTCCTTATCTGCTCAATGGGAATGAATAAAATGGCACAGCATTTAGGATTTTTAAGGTCTGAAGAAAGAAACAAAACTATAAAAAACTAAGACAAGAATGAGTCCACTGTTCAACAGTTTTGATATTTCTCCCTTCTCATGTTAGCAGTGTCCCACAAAACCAACCTCCCACATTCTTTCTGTTCCTTTTGCATGGAGCAAGTGATGGGTTGTTTTCTTGAGACATACAAGTCCTCTGGGTATTGTTTTGTTTATTTACTTAGGTGTGAACCTCGGCCATGACGGCAGCAGTCTTTGGAATGCTCAGTGTCAACCCAAAACCTCTCTGGGAGATCGGCCACAGGGCACCAGAAAGGCTAACACTATGTTTTAAAAGTTGATTCTGTAGTAGAATTTTTTAAAATTTCATATTAATTTCTGGTCTCTCTCTGATCCTTATGTGCAATTCCCTTTGAAGCAAAAATGCCATGGAAGGTAAAAGACACCACAATCATTATCAGTAATGACGAAGAAGCAGAAATTTCTCTATAAAATAATTGTTTTATGTGCTTTATAAAATAGAGTAACTAATTAAAAGAAGATCATCAGCATAGCCTTACCATTTTGAAAAATGCAGGTATCTCTTGAATATGAACTTTGACTACTTAATGGGTAAAGATGACAGCATAGTTCATGGAAAGCTTAATTCTCTCTTGGGAAAATGCTCTTAGTCAAAGATGACTTCAAATGAAGCATCACATTACACTAGAAGGAATAATGTCCATCAGTTTGCCTGGTTCACAAGTAGGAGCTGCGTTTCATGCCTCTCTGTGTATTCAGGGACCAGCATAGTGTCTACAATCTAGAAGACACTCAAGAAATATTTCTTGAAGACACAATGATTATGTTTGTATGTGACTTTGCTATTTTA
Source organism: Sturnira hondurensis (assembly GCF_014824575.4). Lineage (NCBI taxonomy): Eukaryota > Metazoa > Chordata > Mammalia > Chiroptera > Phyllostomidae > Sturnira > Sturnira hondurensis. Next base: position 5,421,365 of record NW_028089093.1, read on the forward strand.
TTTGTGACATAGGACATGGGAATTCGAGCAGAGAAATTGATTGTTTTATTTCATTACCTAGTTACTCATCCTACGTGCTCTTACCCTATTATCCTCCTTAATGATAGAACTGTCAAGAGGCAGAACTACAGGAATTACTTTGTATATATGTAGGAGAAAATGCTCCTTTTGTATTAGGAAGTTGCAACTATGATAAATCCCTAAAAAGCCAGGAGAAATGTGCCCCAAAGTTGATGTACATTTACTTAAGTTTTTGGTCAGGAGACTACTAAATTAGGCATATGCATATTATCTTATTTCAAAGTTTCAGAGATGCATTCACTCATCAAATATTTATTTAGTACCTACTATATGTGCTAGGCCATGAACTGGATACCGAACTGTCAACAAATGAATATTATCTGTGTTGTCAACATTGTAAATGCTTAGATATATTTATGTAGAAGTGATATAAAGGTATTAATATCTATTTCTAACAATCATCTTTATCGTTCATGAAAATCTTAAAAATAAGTATATCATAGAGTTTCTTTAACATGGTGATTGCCATTAAATGCTTGACCCCCATAGTAATTCATTACAACTTACATATATCATTCATTTAGAGATTAGATACACAGATCTTAAAAACAAGTTGATTGGCAAAAATATCATGTAAAATATTTTTCCTTTAAGTCCTCTGTCTGGGGGGTATCTTTAAGAAATATTTAATGTAGTCTTAGAGAATTACAAATTAAAAATCAATTGGAGTAATATTTAAATATAGTGTCTTAATATTTTCTCATTTACCTTTTCCTTAAAGCAGAATTTATAATGATTAAGACTGTAGGGACAAGCATAATTTAAAAATACTCAGCATTATTTCAAATGAAGCCTTAAGAAACTAAAAGAACAGGAAAATTTAAATTTAACAGTGACAAATAGACAAACATGCTTAATTCAATGCAACTGTTTATCCCTGTGTAACAGCTTATCGGGTTGTGGGAAAAGGCACCAACTACTTCTCTTCAGGGTCCTTTCATTATACATCAGACAGCAGCACATTCCCAGATAAACGGGCTCCCCACTGCAGCCACATTCATATGCAGCAAGAGAATTGCAGCTCTGCAGTCAAAGTTCTTCATTCCAGGGGGGACGATGAGTGATGTGTTAACCATAAACAAGCATGTGTAGCCCTCTCCATAGGCTACCTGCTCACCCATGTTTTATTAATCCATGAATTAATGGAATCTCAGAGGTTTGCTGTGAATATAACCCCTGGAATATGTGGGCAGGAAGCATGTCTATACTCTGCATATGCTAATGTGTCTTTTCCTTCATCTCTTGACTTTGCACAGGGACTTATTGTTGGAAGTAAAATCCAGTTTGACTCAATGAATAAGTAGTTTATCCCGGGGAGGTAAAATGTCAGAAAACTTGCCTGTTCTTGACTACAAATAAATCCTTAAGTTGCGGACGGGCTTCTGAGCCTGCACTCAAAGCCTGCACACCCAGCTGATCTGAAGAAAAGTTAGGGTTAGCACTAGCATATGCAATTTGACTGTAAATTTGATTACACTTTTTTTTCAGCTGCCAGAATTATAGGCAAAAAATAAAAGACTTGGCCCTTGTTCTTAGATGCCTCTTTCAATTGGGGAAACAGAGGCTATAGCTGAGCTGGTATTATGAATAGCAGAATGTCATCGCTGCCCAATTTTAACTCCTTTACTCTTGCTAGGAACAAAGATATTTTTTTCTAGAAGTCACTAATAAATTATTATGAATAGCCAACTATTTCAAATACAATCATTTTTAGGGGATCTAACTTAAAATGTCTACCCCCTGTGTAGCCTTCTACGTCACTCCAGCTGTAAGGGGCCTCTTCCTTTTCTAAATTCTCATGTAGTTTGTTTTATGTTTATCATGATGATCATATTTTGTTTTATGCTTATTTGCATAGTTTTTTAAAGTTGAAACTTAATAATGAAAAAACCCCAGTTTTTTCTTCTCCATTAGATTATAAGCTAATGGATATCAAGGACAATGCCTGAGACATTGATGTGTTTTCCACAGCGACTCACATACAGTTATCAAGTCTGGATTACATGATAAATTCCAAGTAGCATGAAAGTTTTCTAGAACTGGACAGGGCTTTGAAAAATTATTTGGAAATTCTATTTAAAGAATAAAGAAGATTGTTGAAAAGATCCATTTGAAAAAATGTTGTATAGTAGGTCAAGATTCAACTTTGGCACTAGAGAAATTCAGCTCAAATACCTCTCATCTTTGATGATGTTTAAAAAAATATATAAAGTAAAACTGGAAAACTTGAGAGCACTTGGAGAATTAGAAAGATTAGAACACACATCGTTGATCTGAGAGAGACCAGGGGGAGTGGAAAGCTACCTGCCAAACAGCAGGTCGAGTTCTTTGGAAGAATGAACAACAAAGCACAAGAGTGGAGGCCCAGCCCCTCGGTTAAGTTTCAAAGCTAGGGAAGAAAGTTCCGCGTTCTCTGAAATTTTTCTAGTTTAAAATTCTACCATGTATAACCAAAAAGTTAGTTCAAGTTGTGGAAATACATCGATCAGACCCTTTTTGGTAGCCTGTTTTATTCGTAGAGAAGGTGAAAGAAGCCCCAGAACCCTGTGCTGCTGACCGTGTCGAGGAGGGGGTGACTAACACTGAAGAGGGGGCACTGCCAATTTTGGTGATGAAACCAGAAGGAGATGGTGAGGAAACCAAAGGGAAAAATGCTCACATCACTATTTTGCCCTTGAATCTCACTCCCCCACCACATACACAAAGTCATCTCTCCCATTTCCTTTATTTTCTGAATTTAGAGGAAAGTGTTTTCACGAGGGAGGCAAACAGATTTACAATTGTGCTAAACTTTGGTCCTTAGGGCAATTGCTAGTAATTTACTTTTAATCAGTAATATGAACTTGGTCACTGTCCTCCAAAGTAAATTGTTATTTTTCTAAATGCCAACGTGCACAGTATTTTCCTGGGTGTGTGTGTAGGAGTGTGTGTATGTGTTGCCATCTCAGCTGTTTTTTCATCCTCAAGTTTCCTAACCTCATTACAAAGCCTTGGAGTTATTTAAATACAGTGCCTCCCCAAACTCCCTGCAGTCTACCTTTGTCCTTTTCCTCTTAGAAGCTGCCAAGTCTAATAGAAGTTACAGGTTTGTCAGCATGAACAGAGAGTACAGAAACCGGGTTTGTCAAAAGCTTTCTCTCTGGCTCTGGATGAAATTATAATGGAAAGAATGGAGGAATACTCTTTACTGGGAAACATTTTTACCTGTTGGCAATACAATCCATTAAGTGGCTATTATTAATACTTAATGTCTTGTGTATACATAGTCCATTCTCTTGAATAATGTCAAACTGTTTGCACAGTGAATTAACTCTTGCTGCTTCCTGGTGAGGAAGAATTACATTATATATTGCTGAAGAGAAAGAGAGAGAGAGAGAAATTGTCCATGGTAGTATTGGGAAGTAAATATAGAATTAGGATTTAAGAAGGTTTTTATTGTTATTGGCCAGTCAAGTCTTATAAAACAGAACATATGCACGTTTCTGCAAAAATATCACCCCCATCTTTCAGTTTTCCTCAGTAGGTGAATGGTAAAATATTTGAAATGGCACCATCCTTGCCTAGTGCTAATGAAGTCCTTAGAATATCTACAGACAGCTTCTGCTCCTGGCCATGTTATAGCAACTGGCATTGGACTTGCCCTCCTCCTGAAAATAGCTAAGAAACTGGACAAAACATGAAAGGCAAACTGTGATCCTTGAGACAAAGAAACACGTGACAGAAGCTGCACGGTTACCCTCGGAATGTCCCAATCTTCTGCAGGGAGGCGCTTCTCTTCCCCGAGGCAGTAGGAGTCTAGTTGGCCTCACTGCAGAGATCAGAGTTCTTGGGTTCTGAAGTGGTTGTGATTTTGGGGGCAGAAAGCTGTGCAGAAATAGTGGGCATAGCCGTTAGTCTGGATTTTCCCTTGTAGTTTGACTGATGAGCATCCCTTTCTAATGTTCCTCTAAATTTCCTCCCTTTCTAAATGGTAACCATGTTACCATTTCCTATTGGGAACCAACACCTGTGTTCATAAGGTGAGGTGACTCCATTCCTGGCTTAATAAGTGTCCTGTGACACACACGACTAACCAGAGTGTGATGTGTCCCTGTCTTACCTCTGCTGAGCCTGTGACCAAATCATTGCTGGTGAGGGTCAACCTGAGAACATTTTTTAGAACCCCCAGGAGAAAAGCATCCTCTTTCTGTTAGAGTGACTAAGAAAAATGGATGTAAGTCTAGAGCTCCTGGCAGCTGTCTTACCACCCTGAGGCAAGAGCCTGTCTGATGTATAGCAGAGAGAGAGAAACAGTGAAAACTGACTACAGGGAAAATGGAGTCACTCAGGCTCCCTCACCCAGATATCTGGGGAACTGGAACTTAGCAGTGTTTCTACAACTGTGTTTAAGGTCCCGCATGTGCAGAATCAAGGTCTGTTATACAACCAGTGATAGGCTATGTTGGCACCCAACTGGCTTTGTGTGCACTTAGTATGTAAGGGAGTCGGGACTTTCTGGTGTGACTCACGGCTTGTGTGCCCCTGGATCAGCCCACCCTGGAATAAAGGCAAGTCAGATAGCCAGATGGCTCGGCCAAATTTCTTCCATCTGCCCGAATGTCATGTGAACCTGCTCGGCCTTGAACAGTGACAATGTTACATATGCTGTTTATATATAATTATTTATATTGGACACTGACAATATTAGACATGCTATTTAATTCAGCTAAAATTTCCCAGTTATGTGAGACAATAAAGTCCCCTTTTTTGCCTAAGTCAATCTGAAGTCTGTTTTGCCTCACTTGTCAGTAAGTGATTCCTGAATAGAACCTCTCTTCTTTTCCCGTCCCTTTTCTTTAAAGATACTGAAATTTATTGGACACCTACTCAGTGACAGAAATTAGGATGAGTATTCTACATAGATTATTTTACTTAATTCTGTAACTTTTGCCTTCCCTGGTATGCCCTTCCACGGATGCATGATGCTGTCCTGCATCTCAAATGGCCTGAGGCTTCGTGACGGTTCGTTCTCATTGTGTCCCCCTCTTTATGATGGGCTTTCCCAGAAATGCAACTGCTCCAAAGTCATCTCTTCCTTCATTCTCTTATCAGATTCCTGTTTTCTCAACTCTCTTACTCATCACAAATGAAATTATTTGTTATATTAAGCCACCAGTTTTTTAATAAACTAGTGCAAATTAATTTGTGCCCATTTAGGGATGGCCACATTTTTAAATAGATCAAAACATTGGCTTAACAAAGAAGGGACATTTTTAATCAAGAAGTTTTATATACCCCAGCATACAGATAATGCACTATCATGGCCTACTTGATATTCTTCAAGTTATAGCAATTATGAACCCCATACTCAAATAGAAACAACTTGTATATATCAGACACTGTGAGACTATGGGCTTGAAAGAATTGCCATCAAATAGGCAAGTAAATGTCATTGATAAGATATCTCCAGCTCTTCTGGTCATTGACATGACTTTAAAATATTTTTTTAGTTCTGTTTTGTTGAAACTTTGGGGGAAAATTATTGGTGTACTTTAGTTGGCTGGTATGAGCTCTCAAGAGCCATTTATACGTATTTCTTCCCGAGTCTGTTTAATGGTGTCACACTGACAGCTTCAAATTGGCCACAGTGGGAGTGTTTATATTGTAGGAATCAACCAACATTAATAACCATTCCCCTCACAAGTCCTGAAGATCTAGTTGTTAAACATTGACCAGCACACCGCTGGTGGAAAATTTAACAATGTGGTCTTAAAATCGATTCCTAGTGATTCAAATGGGAAGAACCCAGGAAAGCAACATTGCATGGTGCTTTAGACCCATGGTTTTCTATCTGCAGGTCACAAGCTATTTGTGTGTCATGAAAAAATTAGTGATTTGTAATATGCAACTTAAAAGGAAATAGAAGAGTTAAAATATAATAGAAAATATCAGAACGCTGACCTAAGGCATGTAGTAAAGCTGAATATTATTTCCTAAAACATGTTGGGGCGCGTTTGTGTATGTATAAGTGTACGTTTTGGGTTACAAGGTGAAATAATTTCTTACTGCATCGCGGTCAAAAAAAAGTTTGAAACTCACTGTTCTACAAGGTGGGCTTTGTGGCCAAACAAATGTTTAAATCTGCTTCCTGACCTTGGCACATGATTGCCTTTCTGTGGCACATTTTATGTGTATGTAAAATGGAGACAACATTAATACCTATCTCATGGGGCTGTTTTTTAGGGTTAAATGAAATGGTTAATATGTAACAGTAGTTCAATAACTGTTAGCTGCTAGTAGAACTCTTGATAATGAGGATAATTTGATAATGGCCCCAATGACATTGAGGGGTATTCTGGACTCTTCGTATAATCACCTATAGTCCAAAATCACCGTTGTTTATCCCTAGCCTTTATTCCTGATTGAGCGAACAGAACAACCCAGTGCTAACCATCCAGCATCCTGCTTTTCTCCTGTCTGATTTTTAGGAGCTATGTGATCTTGGGGAATTGCTTGTTGTCTGAATGATGCAAAGTGGGGCCTAACGTCTAAGATGTTCAGTAAATTCTGGTGTTTATGGGTACTAAAGGCCATAAAATGCCAAGAGAAGATGGAAAGTGATCACTCAAGGAAAAGATGCAAGGTGCTCACAGCAAATTGATGTATTCTGTTTCTCTAGCAAAACATGTTTTCATCCCTATTCCCTTAATCCTCTCCTGTCATACCGAGTTTTGGTGGGAGGGGGCTGGGCACCTCTTGGTCTGAGTCCGTCTGAACAAGGACGTTAACTGACTCCTCTGCTAAGAGCAGAATATTTTCTAAGACACAGCGAGCCAAACTGTCTTATTTTTATTATCCCAAGACATTAGAGGCCTCAGCTACAGGGGTCTGGGCCCTAGTGGCTGCAACAATGATTAGACTTTAAATTCCATGGCAACTACTGGGCCTGTGCCAACAAGACTGGGATGCCTTCAGCCCTCTTCCCCAGTTCCCGTGTGTGTTTCAAGGAGAGCTGGTCCCTCTGTCTCAGTGCACACTCAGGTGTGGGAAGCTCCTAGCTGTAACTTGAAACACAGATTTTCAAAGAGCAGGGCTAATGTGTCTCTTGTACAGCTTGAACCTTTATGCTGGTTCTGAGTTTATCTATGTTTCTAAAAAGACCAAGAATAGCATAAAACTCTCGTATAACACAGCCTCAAGGTGTGGTTTCCTTTCTTTGTGTTACACCCAAGTTATCAGCATGAAATTATGGCACTCTGATGTTACACAAAAGCCCATTTCCCCAGGCAACAAAGGGAGATGGCAGACACAAAGGAGGGCATACTGTACGAAGCTGCTTATATAAAGACCCAAACCAAGCAAAAGTAATGTGCTGGAAGTCAGGACGGACTTCGGGCTGCGGATGTGGGGAGTTAGTGACTGGAAGGAAGCGTGCTTCGTGAGTACTGAGAGCGTTCCGCTTATGGATCTGGATTCCTGTTTCATGGGGGAAGTTTCAGCTTGTGAAAATACAATAAGCTGTGTAATTACGTATATTACACGTCAACAAAAAATTTAAAATGAAAAATCCAGGCGAAAGTGAAATAGGATGGCTAGCAGGCGGCTGAGTGTTTTTTAAAGATGGCTTTATATGACAAATTGGCCCCAGGGGTACTGGCATAAACTTGCAGCCATGGACTTATTGGGGACACTCAGCCTGATGAGAAATTCCCTTAACGTCTGGTGAGAGGCCCTGGTGTAAAATCAGCTTTGGCCATGCAGGGGCCTTCTCCTCATTATAATGGGAAGCCAGCCCCTTTGTTTGCCTTCCTCTGTCGAAGCAGAAGTCAGGAATCTGAGGTAAATGACAAATGCACCGGCCACAGCAGGTCGGAGGACCAGCACCTGTGACCTGCCAGGACAAGCTTGATGAGAATGGGAAGGTGAAAAGCGAGCTCCACCCAGAGAAGCTGCGCTCTGGGCCCATTCTCAAGTGCCAACCGCTGCGTTCACAGTTGGAACTCTGAAAAGTGAGTGGGATTGATCTTCGCCTTTAATATGTTCTAGAATTAGAGAAATTCTGTTTGATCGTTAAAAAACAATCACTATAGTATCTATTGTGTGCTGGGCCCTCTGACAGGTTCTAAGGACATAAGAATAAGTGGGACAGCCCTGGCTGGTGTAGCTCAGTGGACTGAGCGTGGGCCTACGAACCAGAGGATCGCGGTTGGATTCCCAGTCAGGGCACATGCCTGGGTTGCAGGCCAGTTTCCTGCAGGCCAACTCCCAGCAGGGGACACACGAAATGCAACCATACATTGATGTTTCTCTCCCTCTCTCCTTCCCCTCTAAAGATAAATAAATAAATAAAATCTTAAAAAAAAGAATAAGTGGGACAGCATCCCTGCTAAATACGGTAAAAAAAAAAAGGTGTTTTGGGACTATGTTAATCATCAAAAGCTAATTATGAAATTTATTTTGTGATAAACTTGACAAAGACCAAAGGCTTCTCTCTCATTGTCACAATTGTTTGCTTCTGCCATGCAGGTTGGGACGAATCACTGTTTTAAGGTAGGACGGGCAGCCCATCAGGCAGAGTCCCAAGTGCCACAGATGCCACTGCTCTTTCCAGATGTGGTTAATCTTTGAGTGCCACTATCCCACCCATGGGGATGTCTGGTGCCAATTTAGAGAACTGAGAAAGAGGTGCCCATGGAGATCGACTATCGGGCCTAAGATCAAAATGTCAGTAGGTAGCAGTCCCGAGAATACATTCCAGGCATCTGCTTCGATTGTCTTCCTCGTGCTTTCTATTTCTGGTTACAAGTCACTCTCTTATTGAAAAAGGTCACACACCATTGCATAGAAAGTTGGTTTTAATTATCCTTCCTGTCCCAGTATTTTAGGTACACATTTTTTCTCTATAATCAAGCTTTTGTCAAATCCTGGTTGTTGTTTTGATTGTATTTGGCTTTCTTTTCTTTGTTGCATCTGTTAGATCTTTATTTCTGACACTTTAGCCTTCTTCTATTTGGACTCCGCATACCTTTTCTTCTCTCCACTTGGTCTATTCAAGATACTGCTCTAACCTTGTATTATTCACCTGTGGTCACTTGAGCAGATTCAAATATCTCTTGTCACTTTAAATTTAGTCTTAGCATCACCGGTTTCAATCATTCTCTCTATTTAGTTCTTTCCTCTGTTTCTTTATATCCAATTTTTCTTAGCTCCTAGGAAACACGAAGATGATATCTTATGCTTTCACTTTTCATCCTTTTTTAAATCCTCACCTGAGGGTATGTTTATTGATTTTAGAAAGAAAGAGAGAGATTAAAAAACATTGATGTGAGAGAAAAAGCAATCAATCAGCCTCCCTCAGGGGCCCTGACCGGGGATGGCACCCACAAAACTTGGGGGCATAGGAAGATACTCGAACCAATTGAACCTCCCAGCCAGAGCTCTCTTTTTCTTCTTCTTTTTTTTTTTTTGCTTTTGATTGTAGAGAGAGGGGAAGAGGGCAAGAGATAGAGGGAAAGAATTATTGAAATGAAAGAAAAACATCAATCAGTTGCTTCTTGCACATGCACTGACCAGGGAACCAAACCCACAACACATTCCCTGACTGGCAATTGAACCTGCAACCTTTCAGTTTTAGGGGTGATATCAAACCAAGTGAGCCATGCTTGCCAAGGCTCTCTTTTCATTCTGAACTCAGCATATTTTTTCTAAGTCTGAACGCTCACCCAGTTGATTTGCCCATGGAATTAGTAAAGTCTACATTATTTGATTTGTCCATTGGTATTATTCTAGACAAAAGTTGTGCTACATATTTGGTCATAGTCTGTGTTGCAAAAGCATGGCATTGGTGACAAAGTGAACAGTGGTACACTTACTTGACGAGCTTTGAGCAAACCCATTACCGTAGCCAAACTTGTGAGTTCCTACAGATTTGTGTAGATTAGTATGATCTTGTCTTGTGATGGCTAATATATTGGTAGGTACTACATAGTGAGTGAAGAAATGTTTTCTTTATTTCACAGTTTGCAGTAAACCCTACTTTTTTTTTTACTAGATTCTTTATTCCTGAATGAAAAAAATAACATTTTTGAACTCACATGGAACTTGGTTTACATGTGCTCACTTACTCCTCCCAAGATTTCTGTTATAAATTGATGAGTAAAACTGGTTTAGTACTACTGACTCAAGACTCCTCAGTTACTGAGTAGTGAAGCAGATGTCTGATTCCCAATTTTTTGGCCTTTCTTTTATTACTCCCTGCTTTGGGGAATTGTATCTGTACCTCCCAGAAGACTCTGAAAGGGAGATAAGCAGAGCATGACATGTAGGTCACCTTCAGTGGCTTGTCTTTGTGGTGCTTCGCTTTCCCTGAACACATTTGTGTTACCTTTCCTTAAATCCTTCATGTATTATTGCCTCAAAAATATTTTGTCTCAGGTCTATACCCATTCCTGTTTAGTTTCAGGAGGCCCTTTCCTAGGCCATGACACTTGGAAGTGATTCTAACTAGGGAGGGGAACTTGGAACAAGCATTTGTTTCCACACCTGACATCCATTAGCTTTCTCATCAGGGCTGTCTTTGGAGCCAACTCCATCCACTGTCCATGTGTTTTTTTCACTGTGGCTTAGCACAAGACATTTACACCTTGCTGTTTAGCATACATATGGAGTAATAACCTTGGGGAATTTCCAAAGCCCTGAACTGCAATTCCTGTGAAATTGTAGGCAAAATTAGCTCAGTAGTATGGATGTGGAACTAGCCAAGCATCCCCCTCCACAGCCTACTAGTGACCCATTTCACAACAGGAGAGCTGCCACTTCATGGGGCCTGTGGCGGGACATGCAGATGTTACCTGAAGGATGGCATTTCACAAGACACCCAGAGGAAAACTGAATAACCAAGGGAAAGCAGATTTTGTTTTAAAACATTTTTCTTCACTAGGTAAAAAACTTGTAGTGGTAGTAAGAATTAGAAAATGAGGTCTGATTTTTTTCCGCTGAGAAATAGCACTTCATATTGTAGTTAAAACTGCAAAAAGTGAGCATATGGATTTCCTTATGATGTTGCATGGACTTTACATGAAATGTAAATGTAAATGTGAATGTCCTTGCTTAGAGCATTAGCATCTGAGCATGTTAAATGATGTATATGTGTTGATCAAAACACATTCTTAAACATTTGCTCGCTAATACTCTTCTGGAATGTGTTTTATTAGAGCTGTGCAGGCTTCACATATGGGATGCTAAGAACAATGACAGTATCTTTGACATGTGTGCTAAAAGGAGAAGGTAAAGTTTGGGGGGACAGGGAGTTGATTTCATGACAACCAATGAAGAATAGAATAGGAACCTAATGCTATGAACATTTTCACAGTATATCTCTTTTTTTTTCTCTCCCAAGGATATGCTTACTGATTTTTAGAGAGAAAGAGAGAGAGAGAAACATCAATGTGAGAGAGAAACATTGATCAGTTGCCTCCTGTATGCACCCTGACTGGAGATGGAACCTGTCCTGATTGGGAACCGAACCTGCAACCTTTTGGTGTACAGATGATGTTCCCAATGAGCTGCAGAGCCAGGGCCACAGTATATATCTCGATATATGAATTCCATTGCCCCTTTCTCCATACAGTCACTATCCTCTGCATTACAATTAAATGTGTTCTTGTTTTTAAAATCTGAATATATATAGATTATAAGATGTGTTGGTAGGAAAGCCTTAGATATCATACAGCCTAACCCTTGATTTTCTCCATTTTCATATGACAAATCAGAGTCCCATGGAATAGGGTGGCCCTTAAATTGGGTCTTGCTTTAAAACCTAGTTAAGGGCTCTTGCCTTGGATGAAATCTAGTCTGCATGTAGTACATATTTGGGAACATCTGGGGATGCTACACACTTTTTTTTTCTGTTACTTTCCCCCAAATGATTTGGAATTCCTGCTGATATTTTCTTTCCATTAGACAACGTTGTCCCTTCCTGAGGGGACAATTAGTTAAAGAGTGAGGGATACTGGCATGAGTTAGCCAAGGTAGAGAAAGGTATTCTATTGTTTAATCACAGGGATTGATAGCAGCCAGCTGCGGGGAATGTGAAGAGTGTGTTGGCCACATGCTGCTGCTCTGAGAACAATGGTGAAAAAGTGAAAGGTTAAAACAAAAGCACAAAGCAAAATAATAGGTGTATCCGTAGGCTGTCTCCTGCCAGGTGAGAGGAAAAAAGGAAGAGCGTCTCCCCGAGGAAGGTAAGTGCTCCAGTCTACTGAGCTTTTGAAAGAGGAAAAGTTAACCACAGGGAGACAGGAAAAGCAACAGTGGAGAGGACCAAATACGAATGCTAAGTGTTTCCTAGCATAAACGTTAGCTCCAGGCTCTGCTGTTTAGTGGGGTGTGAAATCACAATTAACAGAGCAAGGGTTTTGTAAGTGAGCTGAGGCTGCTTCAAATTACATCCTGCTATTAGCTGCTTTTAGAACAACCACACTGAATGATTCCATGTTTATTGGACTGTGATATGGTCTTGAAGAAATCATGAATAAACACAGTCGATTATAGTTACACTTACTGTGTTGGTATGTCAGATCCTAACTATTTAGGTTGTTTCCCAGTGTGAGGCAGAAGCAAGAAATGGGTAGAGTCGAGGGCAACCAGAGCAGCTGGTTCCAAGGTATTCCAACAGAGCTTTCCTGGGGTGTTCATTTAACCATTTGTGTACTTCTGTTAAGCTTATATCTGGACTTAACTCATTGTGGTTTAGGCTAAACCTTTCTATATCTAGTGGTGTAGACAAATGAGTGGGAACTCAGAGAATACACCTAACCTGTAAGGAGAAAAGAGGCTTTGATGCATGCAGAAGATAAAAGGTATTAAGTATCACAATTGCCCACGTAATAGCCTTTTTATGAACTCATAGAAAATGTGGCCTAAAATATAAAAAATAAAGCCATGTCAATTTTCTTCTCCTAAAACAATTGCTTTGAAATCCTTTTCGGCCTCTGAGATACTAGACAGTCCATTATCATTTATATTTTAATACATACTAGTTAGGGCTTAGAAGTTATAATAGAGAGCATATTTTGTAGATAAAACATTGTTTTGTTGAGTGTACAGAAACTTAGTTAAGCTGATGTGACAGCTTAGTTTTTACCACTTGGTTCATGGGTGGTCTGCTTAATTTTTTCTCAGGGTAACTGGATGTGTAATGGAATCATGGACACTTACATGTGGAAGTGAATTTATAAACTGTCTCTTTCAGCTCTGAGGGCCCAGAGCAGTGATTGGTCTTTCTACATTATTAAATTCTTTGCAACCAGAGCCAGGACTAGAGAACTCAATTTATGACTCCGAAGTCCTCTTTAAGTATGTTGGCTGCACTGAAAGGTGTCAGTAGTCTTGGCTGTATCCCATCTGCAAATCAGTATGGAGTTGACATTAGAATCTGAAGCCAGTGTAAGACACACGGCTCCTTTCAATTTTTGTGAGGCCAATATTGCATGGTGTTTGCCAGTCCTATTATTCAAAGAAGCTGATTCCAAATGGTCTGCTTTTCCCGAGAATCACTAAAAGTACCACTGGATCTCTGTCCAATATTCCCTTTGAGTGAAGTAATACAAGCTCTTTGAAATCAACTTTCCTGATTTTGGCATTAGAAAACGCAGCAGGCTTGGAATTCATCCTGACCTAGAAGGTGAGACAAAGGTGATGAGGACCATGGCTGGATTCCGATGAGTTACATGGCCTAGAAAGTGTCTGAGCTTTAGTTTCCCAGTCTGTAGAACAAAGGGATGGAACTGAATGCTCTCTAAGGTAATCTCTAACTAGCATTTTATTTTCATTCTAAGTTTTATGTTGACAAATATTTCTAGAATTCTGTCAGTCTATTGGACTTAGTAACAATCTCCTTTCTATTGAAGTCATTCATTCTCTCTATATATGTGTATATGCATGTGTGCATATGTGTGTATACACACATACATATAATATATATGTGACCCTCTATGAGTCATAGATTTGGTTTGGTTTCCCAGGGGTAGGGATATGTTAGACCCATCCTGCCATTCTTTCTCATTTGTCTACCCACTTCTCCCAAGGAGAGAACACAGATGAATTAGTCATAAAATAAAGATTAGAGAGGCAGATATGGGAAACATTAGAAAAATACGCTGAGGAATTAACTCAATACTATTGAAAGATATTTAATGTTTGCTGCCTACCTATAAGAAGCTTTTTATTTTTGCAACATTGGAAAAAAAAAGGGAGAAAAAAAGGAAAAGAAAAATTCTTATTTAAAGCCTACTTTGTTTGAAGTGTGGAGCTAGACCTATGCAGACAGTTCTAACTTGGTCCTCTCTCTTATTGTTCATTTAAACCAACCTTGACCGGTGTGCTTATGTGCCAGGCAGTCAGACGCAGAAATGAGTGGAATAGACACAAGCTTTTCTCACGGAGGTGAGCTCACTTCATCGGGTAAATATATATCATCAACTTTAGACAAAAGCAGTTCTCCTGCTTTTGTAAAACTATAGATTTTTTAAAGAAACTTTGAAAAAATGTGTCCCTTTTGGAAAAAATCCTCCCTAGCCATGAATGTAAAAATAATTGGATATGTATACACATTTTGCTATAATGACGATATAAAATATTTTGTCCAAAATTCTGTCACTCCAAGGATCCAAATTCTTAGTGTTCTAAGTTCTTGGTAAGCAGTTCTTCAGGAAGGCATTCATGCCATATTGGAAGAGGGAGGCCAAGTGATTTCTCCAAGGTCACAGACTAAGGTGGCAGTAAGCCCTGGATCCCAGGTGTCTGCGGATGTCTGGCAAAGATATCTGGTTATACTTTTTTCCATCTTTCTGATGGTTTAGTCAGATTTTCTGGTGTCTAAGTTTCCAGGTTTGGAGGGTGGCATTGTAAACCTAGGCCTGCCTTCTCCAGGGTGGGCCAGTACTGAAATGACAGAGGCCTCTCTCTCTGGTTGTGGGCCAGTGCCCCCCTCTACCCTGGCAGCATGCTCTGGGTAATTAGATAAAGCATACCTCCCACTGCCCTCAGGGTCTTTGGGTGCACCTGCCAGGTCAAACGCACTTTATCTCAGCCAAGCATTGCCTGTCCCTCTGCTGTGGCCAAATGCCCAGACATTTTGCTGTTGTTGAACAAAGCCAAGTGAAGAAGAAAATGACCCAAATGCCAGCACTGGGACAGTTATGAGGTCTAAGGGAAATTTCCATAAGGTAACATATGCAAATGAGAAAGCATCGCTTTTCTTCTCATAAATCAGCCTTGTCACACAGTCCATGAAATGCCAAGACAGCCACTATACCCACATTTGGCCACAGCAAAGGGAACCAACACTGGCAGTTGGCTAGGGGCCCAAGGGCCTGGGCAGGAGGAATACAGCGGAGCCCATTTCTTCTGCTGCTGGTCTCAATTCTGAAAACTTCCAAGAGTGGTCCCCTTGTGTCTTTGTCTTTACCCTTGTTCCGGTCCCCATCCTGGACTTCCTTTAAGTTTTTTAGGAGCTTACACTCAGCTCCTTATTCATCTGTTCCTGTCCCAGAAGGTTGACACACGCAGTAGACATTCAAGATGTCTTACTTCCAAGATGGCAGTACTCATCCACACCCTCATGTTGCAGATATGGGAGCAGGAGGTTGGAAGCTTCTCTGATGCCCTAGTGGAACCTAGTGAAAACCCGTGGCAAGTGGTCTACTGGGGAATATGTACGATACCTGCTCTGAGCCTCCTGCCCCTGTGGGCAATATTTCCTCTTGGTGAGAAGCTCTTTATGGTCTCCACTGTAGAGTAGAATCGATAGCATAGCCCTCTGCAACTTTTTCCAGGGCCCCAAAGTATCTGGGAGAAACACCAATATTTTATTAGAATGCTACAGAGGGCAAGAGTTTCTGCACTGTACATCTGTGATTGCACTCCTTAAAGGAACGCTTTAGCATTATCTATCATGATGCTTGGGTCAGCCTCAGCCATAAGCATCCTCCTCCTGGGGGGAAGTGAGTTAGTTGTGCTGCCGGTGAAAATGTAAAAGGCAGAGCCCCTAATGTGCTGGGGGGCTTTTGGTAGTGGACTTACAGGGAGAAGAGCTAGGTTGGGGCACTAACATTGTGAAGTTGCTTTGGGATCTTACACAACTCTGTGTTTCAGTTTTCTCATCTGTAAGATAAAGCTAATATAGTAATACCTACTTCACAATGTTGTATGTGAACTCAAATGAGATATGCTTGTAGACGTGCTGTGTAAATTATATAAAACCTTACAGTGGAATATCTTCTTATCATTGTCTTAGCAAGCTCCCATACTGAGGAATTGCATATAAAAGTGGTTTGGGTCAGACATGAAATTAATTAATGCATTTATATATATATAAAATAAATTTGGAGGAGGTGCTAATCACTCCTTTCTAGTTTGTAGAGACCTTGATCCCCAGCCTCTAATTAAGTCTGCAAGCCTATTAGATTTATTCTTTATACATTAAGTCTCTTATTATAATATAAATTCCACTGGCAAGAATATATCATGAACTTTTTCTTCCAATCAATAGAGGACATTTTAGATATCTGGGGTGAATAGTTGCTATAACAGCTCTAAGAACAAATCTTGGCAACCTTCTAATTTGCCCTTGTCACAGGGATGAGGTGGAGTCAGGGCTTCAGACTGAATCTCAGAATAAGAACAATATATGCAGCTTCAAGGAGAAAGAAATTTGAGACATGAACACTGTTTTTGATAGAAACAAGATTAACGACCATAAAATTGATGAATTCTCTTCACCTGATTGTAGTTTTCTCTCAGTGCTTCAGAGAATATGCTTTCCCGAGTCCCCTAGGTGTGTCTCTGTGTGTGGCTGGGGACAGGACGCATTGTGGATGGCAGTACCGTGGGACTGGGGCCTCACCTTGCCAGTTTCTCTCCAGAACATCTAATTCAAGCCCCAAAGCAGAGAATGTTACTTCAATCTTTCTGTTGCTTTTATTTTCCATTACCTGACATTAAAATATATGCAGAGAGGGGCCACTCCTTATCTTCCTGCATAAAACATGTAAGGCTATGTAATTTTAATCTTCAAAATAAGGAGGGCATGTAGCATGATGTAAGAAGGAGTGTCCTTCCTTCGCAGGCAGACAGACTTGGGTTTCAGTTATGCCTTTATGACTCTAAGCTGTTTGACCGTGGGTCAGTTATTTAACATTTCTGAGCCTTAGTCTCCTCATCTGTAAAGTGGGGATAATGTTATTGACCTCTGATTATTCTTGTGATGTTTAAATGAGATAATACATTCAGAATGTCTGACACATAGGAAGTATCCCAAGCTGCTCCCATTATCCTTTTACAATTCAGAGCTGTAGGAATGGTGAGAGGTCTCAAAGAGGAAATAGAACTGAGTTCCCTTGACCAATGCAACACTTTCCCTAAGGTGCTTCACAAAGCTCACCCTGACTCACAATATATATCTCTTACTGGTGTGGATTTGAATGAGAATCTTGCCTTAAAGAAATCTTTGATCAAAACACTTCAGTAGCTCAGTGTCCTACCTAAGCATACCTAAACTCTTCTGCCAGTTTCTCAAGTTCTTTTATAATCTTGTCAACTGGATCTACCCAGCCCCATTTCTTACTGTTCTCCACAAATCTCCCTCATACATCTATTCATTGGTATGGCAGATTGTATTTTCCAAACATATTTACAGTCCCTACACTCTTCTAGAATCTCTCTCCTAAACAGGCAGAGCCTATTGTCTCTCTCCCTTGAACCTTGGCAGGACTTTGTGACCTCCCTGTGAATAAATGAAATGGATGTGCCAGCTGCTGTGTGCCCTAGTGATGAGGCTGTAAAAAGTGACCAGGCTGTCTGCTCCTGCTGCTTTCTCTTTCTCGGGATGCTCACCTTTGGAGCCCAGATACCTTGCTGTGAAGGCTCTAAGCAGCCACGTGAAGAGGCCATGTCTAAAAGTCTAGCTGGCAGCCCTTAGCTGAGATCCCAATGGACATCCAGTATCAACCATCAGATATTTGTGAACCAGTCTTCAGGGGATTCCAGCCCCCAATCTTGAGCTGCCCAGATACTGAGTGGAGGAGAAATGAGTTGTCTGTACCAAGCTTTGCCTAAACTGCAGCTTCATGAGAAAAATCAATGCTACCATTTCAGCTAGTAAATGTTGGGGTGCTTTGGGGTGGATCTACAACAATAGATCATTGAAATGACTGGGGGGCACTGTTTTCCCTTTTCATTTACAGCTTTTTGGGGGGTGAAAGCCATTTCTCTAGCAATCATCTAATCCAGTAGTTTACAAACAATCTCAGAACCCAATTTTTGGAAAAGAGATATCCTGAGCCCTTGTTCTTGTGATTCTGATGAAAAAGATCTAGGGTGGTGTTGAGGAATATAGTCAAAAGCCTTTTGGTGAGTAACTAGATTTGGAATCCACTGATAAGAGATCACTCTTCTAATCCTAAAGATGAAATAGGATTAGGATGAAATCCTAAAACCAGAAACAGGCACAGACGCAGGAATGAACTTGTTTTGGGTAGCAGAGCAAATGAGCAGAGCTGTAGGTGGAAGTCATCTCTTCTGTTTCTCATGCCGGCTCGTCTTTGAAAATACCTTTTTTCATAGATAGCTCAACATAGTTGGTTAGAGGTATTAACTCACATCTGGCACCATCTACTCTTCAGAGTAACTCTACAGAACATCTCTCTCTGCCCCATCTCTCTCATAACACAGACTATTTTTTTTTCAAGTGGATGAAATGTTCTGATGCTTTTCAAGATCTGGGGTAGGAAGGGCTCAGGAAGGCACTGCAGGAGGGATAAATGGTGGGATAGAGATGACTGTTCTCTCTTTGCCTGACTGCCAAGGTCAGTCCCCCAACACACACATGTTTCTTCTTTCATCTGCTTGCAAAGGCTGAGTTAGACATCAACTATAAAGGTTGAGCTCTACATCTCCAGCTGACATGCTCACAATGTGCTCAAGAGTAAAGTGCCACAGGGAAAAATGGATGAGGTAGAAACCATTTCCATTGCGCTGGGAGGAAGGTGACAGATCGATCAAGGGAGGTTGTGGATGAATGAAGTTAGTGAGCTAGAAGTCCTTCCTTGCAAAGGACTCCTTTATGCTCTTCCATGTTGTCAGCTAGTTATAGATTGATTTTTGAAATGAACCAAGAATTGTTCAGTGTGTTGCTTCACCAAAATCAACTCTCAGCCTCACTCTGCCATAATTTGAGTTTTAAACCTTGAATTATTTTTGGAATTTCCCTATGGACTTTTTATTTTTATTCATTTAGTTTTGGGGTTACACACTTTTCTCTGAAACTTGATGTTTCAAAAAGCCCAAGAGAGAGATTTATCTTTTTATTTTGGTTAGGGTTTATGTTTTTCACTGGCAACTGAGCCTGCCATTTGAAAATTTTTCTTTTGTCAGAAATTCTTGGCCCTGGCTTGTGTAGCTCAGTGGATTGAGTGTGGGCCTGTGAACTAAAGGATCACAGTTCCATTCCCAGTCAGGGCCCATGCCTGGGTTGCAGGCCAGTTCTTAGCAGGGAGTTCGCAAGAGGCAACCATACATTGATATTTCTCTCCCTCTCTCCTTTCCTTCCCCTCTAAAGATAAATAAATAAAATCTTTAAAAAAGTCTTGGTCTTTAAATACATGTGGTTTCATTTTTGAACCAAGAGAGTATTGCTGTGGGGTATTGTAGCTCATCTTCTTCCACTTGGTCTTGATTTCTCAGGTTGAGAGAATATGAGTTACCTGGAAAGAGTTGCTCTAAGGACAAGTTACAGTTACTTCTTCCTCCTCAAAATGGAAGCTAGAAAGATGGAATGGTCAACAGAGCTCATTAACTACCTCCCCTCCTCTGTTGTTACTTCACAGTTGGGAATTTCCCTCATCCCTCAGTTTGTAATATTTCTCACTTTATATTTGGCTTGCTTTTCTTCTTAATTTATATTTGGTTGATATTTTTCCTGATTGGTAAGCTTTTCTTACTTACATTTTTGGTTTGCTTAAACTTGATCATCTCGGGGCATTTTCTTTGTTTCAAGTTTTGTGTGTTTTGTTTTGGTACTATTTTGAACTTTAAATAATAATAGCTAATATTTCTGAAGGCTCACGATTGTGTCGGGCACATTTTATTAATACAAGCAATATTTTGTTTAATCCTCACAACATGCTAGTAAAGTAGATGGTATTATTATTTCCATTTTAGAGATGAGGAAACTGAAGGAAGAAATGAGGATATGTAAGTCGCCAAAGAAGACAAAAGTGGTAGAAGGGTTTAATCATTTACTATTTTGCCCTAGTAATAAATTTACTTTTCCTGGCTTTTGTGTGTACTTTAGGTTCTGATTGTACCTTAGTTAACATTCAAGAGAGGCAGTGAATTGTCCTATTCAATAGTCATCAGCGTCACCTGGAAGGCCTGTTAAAACACAGATTGCCAGGCTCTGCCACCGATTTCTATTTAAGGAGGTCAGGAGAAGGCTTGAGAATTCGCATTTTCAACAGGTTCTCAGACGGTGTAGATGCTGCTGGCCTGGGACAGACCTTTGCAAACCACTGGTTTAGTTTACTCCTTCTAGGCAAAGCTAAGACCTTTCTACTCACCGAATCCCATCTAAATGTGGCAAGTTAATATATATCAATCAATTAAGAAATTCTTTCACCTCTTTTTTTGCTTCCTACAAACATAATTATGCATGATTTATAATTTCTCTTTTATCTTTCTAGAGATTACAGTGGTGTCGACCTCAACCAAAAGCTGTTTCCTCAAGTTTAAGCAACACCTTTGGCCAAATGGACCACAGGCAGCTCTTATGCAGAGAACTGGAAGATTGATTCTTCCATGTCTGTAGATGGGCATGTCAATCTGTAGTCCATCAGGTCAAAGGCATTGTTTAATCCTAATGGTTCAAGAACTGCAGACTGTTGCTCTTTAGACAAAACCATTTTCTAGCTTTTTCATGATGGCAGCCAACTTATGGGTAGCGTGGGTCTCATTTTACTAGGAAGGGGTGATTTTTCCCAAGCCTTTCTAGTCTTTGTTTTCAGTTCATTGATCATTCTCACTGTTGGCAGTCAAATTTTATTTTCTTCATTTTTATCGTTGACACTTATTATAGATGTCCCTATTTTCCACACCTCTGTCAGAGCCAGTTATTTTTTGGCCCCCTGTTACATTTGGTCTATTGGTATAACTTTGAACTGATGTGTGTTAACTGGTGTATTATGTGAGGCACTCAGCAAATATATGACAAGATCAGAGAGATGAGAGGATCCCAGGAGTTCCAATTACATGGTGTATGTGTAGGAGATCAACATTGGTATGAGAGGTGGGCAACATGCCCAAAGGGCATTGTAGTGTGAAAAGGCCCAGGTGTGCCTCCCTGAGACACATTACTGCCCTTCACCTACAGCTCCACCATCTGGTAAGTGTGGGGTCAGGAAATGGTGATGTGATTTAAACTGTTGGTACATTTTGTAACTCTGAGAAGGGCATGGCATATTGGGCTACTTTTAGTACCATGGATCACGCAGTGATAAGGCATTCAAATTGGCAATTTCAAAAACCTTCCAAAGCACCGAAATGCCTACTGCCCCTAGACTAGATTCGGAGACTAGATTCGGAGCAAAAATGGCTTTGCTTTGATGCCTACAAGTATGATCTTGGACAAGTCATTCAACTTTTCTGATTGTCATGTGTTCATCTCTAAGAGAGGGAAAGAACATTTGCTTCAGAGGAAAGTTGTGTAGGTGAAATAAACTTATGTGAGAAAATAGATTAAAAAGCATGGTACCTGGCTATGTATTTAACTTTGAAGGTTTGTCATTATCTGATCCTCAAAATCAATTCAGCTTTGCATCTCATGCCCTAAAAAGTTACCTCTGCCCTAGTCAGACTGGTTTCTCACAAAGTCATGAACATGCCACTCTGTTCTTGACTTTCTTCAAAAGCACCCATGCATTTTCCTTGTTGAGCATCTCCCAGTGAGTGATTTTGTGAATATGTGAATTTGGCATCTCCCGGTTTAGTTCCATTTAACCACTGTTTCTGGGAGCAAAGGAATCAGTATGAGGAGGGGGAATGGCCTCCGACACACAGTCAGGTGAACTCACCCAGTCGTAGTTCCTGCCTCTCTACTCTGTCCATCCCTGTCTGTGCACTGAACTTACCCAAAAAATAAATATATGGATCCTACTTGCCCTTCGCTCCTTGCCATCAATCAGGGATGCTAATTCTAACTGCACTGCAACACTGCCGCCTACGAAATGTTCCCAGCAGAGCAAAGCCTTGAAATCTAGGAAATGTTCTGTGTCAAATCTGACAAAGGAGCCTCTAAATGGTGGGGCAAACGTGCACCATAGATTTCACATAGAACTAAGTAGGGCGCACTGCAATCACAATGAGAGTATTTATCCTTCTCGTCTGCCAGCGTATCGATTGATAGATTGGCCAATGCTGCCAGTTTCATTATGGATTTGCCATTATATTTCATCTTCTTTTCTTCTACAGCTGCTTTAGAGATCATATTTATTTTGTAGTTTGACCTGCTCCTGTAGAAGCTGTCTGAACCTTTATTAACTACTAGCAAAGCTGCCCGCCCCTTGGTGAATTTCTGGAGACCTCTGTGTCCAAACTGGATGTGTCATAGGGAATGTTTCTATTAGACTCTTCTCAGACGTATTTTTTGAGGTTGAAATAAGTCAACTATGGTAGAATAGATGAAAGAGCATAGTGCCAAAGCAGTAATTTATTGTGTTCAATAATAACTGTGCCAAATGGAGCCCTTCATTATGTCCACGGCACTGTGTTACACACATACTTATTTATTGTTTGCCGCTAATCTGTGAGATAGGTTTTATTGTCCTGTTTGGAAAGTGAAGTAGCCAGTTTTTGGAGAGATTTAGTACGTGCCGGAGGAGCACAGAACTGGAACTTCAGACTTCAGGTCTCCTCCTGCTACCGTAGCCCATTGTGTCCTGTTGGGCAGGTGAAGCCAGCTGTAAAACCATGGCCCGAATTCACTCCCAGAGTGCTGTTGTGAAGTGCGTGTGAAGGGCTGAGCACTGGCTTGGTTCTTAGAAAGCACTTATTAAACATGAGCTGTCCTCAATAAAAGGCACAGTCAGCCAGATCTGGAGCTTTTTGTCATTTAAGTCTATCCTTTTGAGCCCAAGGCTCTCCTTGTTTCTGTCTTCATGATGAATTAAAATCATATCTAGCAGGTGTGTTTCACTATTTATGAAGGAACCACAGCCATTATCATTTCTGAAGTGGAATTAGAGGGTTTCTATTCTTCAGGGGCCCTGGTAAACGGCGTTTGGGATGTCTGCCACAATCGTAAAAATAAGTACTATTTTTCTGAGGAGTCTATCAGGAGGATTTCATTAGACATAGATTCAGTGTCAAAGAAACACACATATGCAAATTTTTGTCCACAAAAGAAAGTAATGTTGTGTAGTAGAGTTGTCAGAAAGTGCTTGTCCGGAGTGCACAGTAAGGTCATGACCCCAGCCTGCTGTGACCTGGGGCTGCTTCTTCAGTCACTGCTGATGGCCAGGTAGCCTTGGGCAAACCCACATTTCTCTTAAGTCAGTTTTCTCCTGTAAAATGTGACTAATTCCTGTGCTGCTTCTCGCTCTGAGATGCTTTAAGGATGGAGAAAGGTTTATGAGAGTGTTTTTAAGGAATTAGGAAGTGCTCTTTGGGGCATTATAACTGTTATATATAATAATAATGGTCACATTGGAGTCCTTACAGAAAAATGGTAATTGCTTAGTCCCATTACAAGTTTTCCTTTTATTTGTGAAAGGTAGTGTGGTGTACTAAAACAATGGATAGACAGTTTTACTTGATTCTTATGTTCCACTGCGTACCAGTTGTGTGAATCAGTAATTCATTGAACTGGTAGTTCTAGGAGTGGTTTTATTATCCATGAGTTTCAGATAATAATGCCTAGTTGGCAGAGTGTTGTGGGACCACATGAGTGCTTTCTAATTAGGCACCGAAAAATATAAAAATTAATATAGTTGAAAGATTTGCTTCAGGTCAGATCTTTCCAGCATTAGTACCTGCCTGCATATAAGCAAATATTTCATGATGGAGAGAAGGAGGCAGATTAACTTTGATAAATTGGAAGTCATAGCCAATTGGAGGTCAAATAAATTCTTAGAAAGTATAGTGACAATCAGGGGAAATATTTTTTTATCTGACTTTTAAAATTTCTAATTATTGGTGATGTCTGTACCAACAATCATTTTGCGTCGATCATTTACGTGTAATAGGAGTTCCGTGACTTTCCAGCCAGGTGGATTTGCTACTAAGTGAGGACTGAAGGCTAACGCAGAGGCCAGAGGACAGCAGGAAGATGCGGCATCCTCAACCATATCTAGTCACTCTCTCCCCTTCCAGCTATTTCAGCATCGTTTTACTTCCCATCCCTATGGTCCCTTGTATATTAAGCCTAACTATCCCATTGAAACTTTTACCCAGTTTCACATGCAGATAAAGACTCTCCTCTCTGCTCCATCTATTCTCTCTCCTCCAGCCATTTTAGCAAAATGTATGAGACCATTACTGACAGTAATAATGATAAACTTGCACACTTTTTTACTGGGAGAAAAGCTTTTACCATATTCGCATATTATTCTTCATTAAGTATAGTGGAAGAAAGTAAATGTGAGAGCCCGTGTATGAGAGAAAGAATTGTGGCTCCATCTGAACCAGTGTGTATGTTGGCATGTTGGCGGGGGAGCGTGAAGGGTGGAGCATGCTGTGGAAGTAGAAGCACACATGAAAATGATAGGTGAGGAACAGATAGAGGAGCAGGGGAAACCAGGGTGGTGGGAAGAATATTACCAGGTATCCCAAACTAGTAGGAAGCAGAAATGCATTTGTCTGCATGCACATTCATATGTGAAGGACATTTGTGTTGTTTGAGGGCTTTGTTTTCAAAGCTATGTGTGGAGAGATTTCCTGGGTGACATTTATGGGAATATGGGGTTCTTTTTCTTTACCAGTAAATATTTGAGGTATCTAACCCTAATATATCTGGGAAGAGATTAATGGCTTATGACTAATTCCATGTTATTGATGGGCAGAAATAGGAGAGAGAAATGGAATTCAGAAGTGATCTTCAAATTTTATTTTAACCCATAGTTTCTAAGGGCAGAATTGTTAACACGTAGCAGAACTGATGGATTTAGTGTTGCCTTCTACCTTTCTGGCACATGTCCCAGAAAAGAAACTAATTCAATAATGAAATGGCCCAAATCAGATAGCAACAGGCATGATGGAAGGATCAAAGGTCTTAGAAATATCCATAATTTGTTGCTGAACTGATTTTTAACTATTCTTTTATCATTCTTGGATGATTAGTAGTTTGAAGTGGAAAAAATGCCTTCTCACTATCTCAGAACTATATAAGGCAGCATTTATCCTATCAGGTACTATATGGAATCCTCAGTCTGGCATCCTTTGTTCTACTTTCTTCAGCTACTTTCCTGAAAAAACATTTTACTTCAGCAAAACTGGACTACCCCTGTTTCATGGCTACATCTTTGTTTCATTAGAAATTCTTTTCACCATTCTTGTAAGTTACTCCATTTTTTTTAATATCCAAGTCAACTCTTCTCTTCTGCATGAAGCCCTTTTATAATCCAAGGTTTGTCCATTCCTAAATTTTGGATGTTGGCCCATACCTTGTAGAGTTACAGATGCTCCCTACCTGTAGGCTCAGTCCTGCCTGGTACTTCCAGGAAGAAAGAATGACAAGAATCTCGAGTTTACCATGTTCTGAATTTCGACTCAGTCTGTTTTCCATAGGCTGGGGGTCCAGCGTTCTAGGGAATGAGCTCCTACATCTCAGCCTTTTTAACGGTCTCCCCTTTACTCCTTCCCTCATGGGGTCTCTGTTTATATACTCTTCNTTCTCCATGAAGCCCTTTTATAATCCAAGGTTTGTCCATTCCTAAATTTTGGATGTTGGCCCATACCTTGTAGAGTTACAGATGCTCCCTACCTGTAGGCTCAGTCCTGCCTGGTACTTCCAGGAAGAAAGAATGACAAGAATCTTGAGTTTACCATGTTCTGAATTTCGACTCAGTCTGTTTTCCACAGGCTGGGGGGTCCAGCATTCTAGGGAATGAGCTCCTACATCTCAGCCTTTTTAACAGTCTGCCCTTTACTCCTTCCCTCATGGGGTCTCTGTTTATATACTCTTCTGCCTCAATTTTTCTGCCTAGCATTTCAGGATTTTTTCTGAGTTTGCATGCCATTGTCAGACACAGATTGATTTGGATCATGCTAGCCCCGCCCACCCCTGCTTTGCAGATTGTGGGGCTAGCTGTTACTTCAGCTCTCTCTCTATTCTGAAAAATGAATGATTACCCAGGATGATCTTCCATCTTTTTTCAAGTGGCATTTAATTCCTAGTTTCTTGCTAACTGTATGACCATTGGGATATTGCTAAATCTTTTTAAGCCTTACTTTCTTCGTGTGGAAATTGGCACATTAATAATATCTGCGTCATAGGACCGCTGGGAGGATTTGTTAATCCTTGGCACACTGCCTGCCACACAGTATGTGCTCAAAAATATTAGCTGTTATTATTGTTTATATCCTTAGTATCATTATTAATATGCCATGTCTGTTGAGCTATAGTCTTTGAATTAAAATCTTCTGCTTGGATCACACCTGAACTTGCCATGTTTGCAGAGCGATGATTGCTTCTCTGGCTGGAATTTTTTCCCACCCCCCATTTTAATCCTTAGATTTTCTTCTGTAGCTTAGATCTGTCTCATTCTTAGGTGTGCATGAATCCTGATGCTTTAGGACTTTGGTATTTTTTTTCTTAAGGCACTTTGCCTGCAAACTTATTTGCTTAGTACAAATTTCTTGTCTTAGTGCGCATTGCCTTCAAATGCATCTGCTCATTTTTTTCTTCTCTATTAACTTGTATGCTCCTTGTGGTCAGGGACCTTATCAATTATAATCTGTGCTGCTTAACATTTTACATGTGGAAGACCCTCCATGTATATATCTAAATAATTGAAAGATTGTCCATAGAAAGTATAATAAACATCTTAAAATTTAACCTGTTTTACACTTCAAGTCAACAGAGCTATTATAAATAAGGGTTTATATTTCTAATTCCCAGTTCATTGAATAGTTATAAATGGCCAATCCTCAATACCTTAAAATAATCCAGCTAAACTAAATTCAAGAAATAGATATTGACTACTTAACACAGGCTAACTGCTGCATTAGACTTTGATGATTACAAATAAAAAACAGATTCAGTAGTAGGCTCTGGCTGGTGTAGCTCAGTGGATTGAGTGCGGGCCTGTGAATCAGAGTATTGCGGTTTGATTCCCAGTCAGGGCACATGTCTGGGTAGCAGGCCAGTTCCCAGCAGGGGATGCATGAGAGGCACCCATACATTGATATTTCTTTCCCTATCTCCTTCCCTTCCCCTCCAAAGATAAATAAAAAAAATTAAAAAAAAAACAGATTCAGTTACTGCCCTTCAGCATATGACAACAAAGAATAAAATATGGATTCAAATTCTGAGTTGTACCACTGAGTTAGTCCATCATTTAACAAGCTGTTTGAATATGTATTATGATCCTAATGGGAGAAATAAGAAAGAATAATTCTTGGAACATGACACACACACTCACCGTCAAGGTGCTCACATTCTAGCATACATGATATTACCCCTTAAGGTTTTCAAAGCTATTTTCTGAACACTCAAAAATTTTTGCAAGGTAAGTATGGCAAGCCAAACTAAGCTACATTTTCAGATGAAAAAATTAAGAAATAGATTGAGAGATTTGTCCAAGATCACATAATGAGTAAATAGCACAGTTAGGATTTAGAAGGCAGATAGCTACAACATCAAATAATCGGATAACATACCAGGTTAAGCCATGCAAAACTGGCATTTTTGTTCATCAAAGCGGGTTGAATATTGTTAGTTTCATATGGCTGTAATATAAACAGGGTTTCTGTAATTTCAGAAAGACATGGAAAAATCATGGGAAAAGTATTTAAACACTGGAAATTGATATAACTTTATTGGAAGGGAGAAATCAAATAAGTAAAATGAATAAGATGTTTGGCAGGAATTCTGAAACTTTATCTGAGGCTACCTTGAATGAACCATTTTACTAGGTTTGGGATTAAAATGTGGACATATTGAGTTTAGGTTGTGGAGAGTCTTAATTTAAAAAAAAAGTCTAACAATAGTTTGTGTGGTGTTTGGTAGGTCCTGAAGACACTTCCTTGTGTTCAAATAAGAATACAGAAACCATGAGCCAGGAAGGGTGCTGAGGTGAGTGCGTACGTCGCATATGGGTGCACCAGATAGAGCAGAGTGGAGAGATAGTGGAACGTCAAGTTCATATGTTTAGAGATGATAAAGTTTGTGGTGGTCTTGGAAAACAGAAGTAAAGCTCGAATTGAGAGTCATTTCATGAAGAAAAAATCCAAAATAATTTGGTGATTGATTTTGTGTAGTGAGTAGGGAGAGAGAAAAATCAAAGATGATTCATAGGATTGAAACCCTAGTATCTAAAAAACAGAGGTCACTAAAAATAAAGATGAAGTTACAAACATGAAATAGAAATGTAGGAGGATGAGCTTGTTTGAGGAAGAAAAGGCAATATGATGAGTTTAGTTTTGGAATTCAAGCAGCCAGAATTTAATAAGAAGTATCTAATGAGTTGTAGTTCTACAGAGGTTGGGAATGGAAGGTGATGATTGAAAGGTGATGATTGAAACCATGGCATTAAATGAGCTCCTTGAGACAGATGGCATTTTACAGGGTGGCAGTGAAGAATAATAATTTAAAATGCCTAGATGTGAAAGAACATGCAGAAAGCACAGCCAGGCCAGGAGACAGAGCAGAAATATTCACAAAAGCATCACCACAGAACTAAGTTCATCAAGATCTAAGTGGCCACTGGCCCTATCAAATCGTCTTACCCAACTCAGTGACATTGGCAGAGAAAGGGCCATTTGGGGACTGTTTGGTAATTAGGTTACCAGAGTAGCCCACAGAGGATTTTTAGTCTGTGTAGTAGTTCAGTGGAAGACAGAATGCTAAGATTTAAAGAAAAAAAGTGATGAAAAAGTAAAAGCGAGGAGTGAAGGATACCATGCAGCATGGCTTGGTAAGATCTAGGAGTCTAAAACCATTGGAAGAAAGTTGGTCTGACTAATACTTGCTATTTAATTATTCTGACAGTTATTTTTGGAGTATATTTATTCAATACAGATATTTGAAGGTCCAAGAAATCCTGAAGGTTCTGTCTTCTATGTTGAATCTGAAACTTCTCTGAGAAAGGTAAATGAAGGTTTCTAAACTTTTTAAGGGGAAATATATAGTGTGATTGCCAAAAAGCAACTTTTCTTTATGAAAGTGTGCAAAAATAACTAAAATGGAGTAACAAGTGCTATAACTGAAAAAACAAATTTTTAGGTGATAGAAATACTGGGGCAATTCTTCCTGGTGAAGTTTCTGATACTTTAATAGCTTTCCCTGTGTCAACCAGTTATACTACCTTTTAGTAGTAATTTAGATATGCTGGGTTATTGAAAGAATGTAGTTGATCATATATGATCAAAGAAATGAGAGAACTATAAAGGGACAATTTTTCCCATGTGGCATGTGGAATTATTTCCTTTGTTTTAGAGTAACATATACAAATCACTTGCTTATGTTATGTTAGAAAAATTTATATTTGTGTATACACAAAATTATGGTTTTCCTTTAAATTACAACCAAGGTATGAGCCATAAGTGAATTGCTCCATTGGTAAGAACAACAAAAAAAGATGAAGTTAACAATTTAGAAATCTAAGCTTCCCTCCATGTCAGAAAAAATATGTGTTTGCAGTCAGAAGCAATGTTTTGTTCAAAACCATTGTGCTTCCATTAATAGGTTAGGGTCACTTCTGTATTGAATAATATGTAGCACAAGGATAGTCTCTAGAAAATATAGATAAATCTGGTGTGAAAAATTATACTATGAGCACGCATAATATGGCAGGCACTATTCTAAGAACATTCAGTTAGATATACTAGCTTGCTTTAGCCTTCTGATGTCCTCATGCAATAAACCCTATCACCATTAGTTTATAGATGAAGACATTTAGGTATGAAGATGGGAAGAGGTTATTTGTTAGAAGTCAGTAGAGCTGAGATTTGAACCCGTACAGTCCAGGTTTAGGATAGAAGCTCTTAACCATTGCGCTATGCGCCTGTAAAGGCCATCAACATTCTTCAACTAGAAATTTTGCTTTGAAGGGATCTCACGATAAGAAGCTAATCAGAAGTAATGGGGTAACTGTATCTAGATTCACTCTATGAAGATGGAATCAGGTCAGATAAAAGAGTACGGCTTTCCTTGGGGATAAATCAACTATGGCAACTGTAAACTCCTTATCTTGGAAGGTACACTATTATAGTAGGTAAAGATGGTATCAACACAATCTCCTCTGGAAACACAGGAATTGTTTCTTTGCTCTCTCTGTATCACTACCTATCCTGTAATGATAACTGGGTCTCTCCAGTGCTGCATTTCACTGTGGAAAGTAACGGGATTTATCCAGTTACTTTACCAGTTTTGCTGTCTGCTTATTACCTCAATGATAAAATCCCAACCAACAGAACAAATCTGGGCATGGATGCCCTGCCCTGTATGTCACAGCTGGAGGACAGTACACATGGGAAAGTCATACCCGAGTATCAGAAGTGGTGGGCCAGGGGGACACCTGCTGGGAAGAGGAAAGACATAGTAGGGCAGAGTGCAGGGGCCCAACTGCTGGGAGAAGTGGGGGAATAGTCCCAGAATGAGGCAGTTTCCCAAGTTCTCCAGTCAAGTCTGTTCAGGCTTTCTGGAAGCAGAAAAATGATGGGCCGAAACTATTAAGAGTCCGAATATGTTTGACTTTCATTAGCATTTTTGTCCGTATTCCTTGGGAACCGCCTCCCTGACACACAACCCCTTCCTTGCTAGTCTGTGGTTGGCAAAATGCAGAGGGACCCTTAGTGGTCCTACTAGTTCCATTTGGGGTCTTAATTTTCAGTTCCCAGAGGGCAGCATCTAGGCTTGTTTTTTTTCATGCCATTGTGCAGTGTCTATTGTAAGAGACTGGCTAAGCAGGAGGAGTGCCGGGTGTGGAGCTGGGCCCTGGTAGGAGTAGATGATGAAAAGTAGTTAAAAAGCACATAGAGTGATATTCTTAGGGGGAAAATGGTCCTTTCTGAGCCAATATAAGTTGTTTTTAGGATGTAACATGCTATTTTGAGACATTGTACTTTATTATTCTAAATAGTACACCCATGGGTTAACAAACTTTTTCTATAAAGGGCCAGATAGTAGGTAAATATATTCTAGGGTTTGCACATCATATGTTTTCTGTTGTAACTACCTAACTCTGGCAGTCATGGTGTGAAAGTTGCAATTGATAATACAGAAACGAAAGGGTGCAGCTGTGTCCCAATAAAACTTCATGTCGTACAAAACCAAGTTGTGGGTCAGATTTGGTCTACAGGCCAAAGTTGTGGACTCCTGGTTTAGTTCATGCACATTTAACTCATATACATTTACATATACATACACATACACATACACTCATTTACATACACATACACATATACCACCTACATATATGTGTGAGGACTAAAAAACAGTGACTCCTCACTGAATGTTTTTTCTTAAAGTGTTTCTTACTTTGATCAGGCTTACAACCTGACTGTAAATTATCATTCATATATTGAATGCCTTTTTGGTCAGTGCTGTAGTTCCTTCCCTCAAAAACCTCCTGGCTGGTGAGGAAGGTATAGATCAATACAAATGCATTGTAACATGGGCTGTGATAGCTTTATGTATCGTAGGCTGAGGGGAATACAGAAGACCAATAATTAATTCCTTTTGAGAAAGAGATGCCTGAAGGGAGGCTTCAGGAATGGGTGAGATTTAAGAGTTAGTCAGAGAAAGAAGAGGATGGAACATATGTGAATGGGATCAGGTGATGCAGGGGGAGGAGTTTACGAGGGACCAGACCATAACAGACCTGGGTGTCTCTCCAGAAAGCTTTTCTTTTGAGACGGAGTCTTGTTCAGTTAAAATGCCATGTCTTCTATTACAACCTTACACAAATTTCCTGTACATGTATGTGTTTTTCATGCTGCATCACCTTCTACCTAGTGTTATAATTAGTTTTCATTTGTCTTCCTCATGCCTATTTTATTTAATTTTCCTAGAAAAGAGAACTCCGTCTTACATAAATCTGTATCCTGTCCTAATTTGCAGGTTTTATGCCTGGCTGAGTCTTGAGACCTTGTTTACTACTTAAATTTGATTCCCACTCAGGTCTCAGGGCCTCCTGCCTCAATTCTGGCTGCAACTTTAAAATGGGCTCCTCATTTTCTATTTCAGTTTTGTTTCTTATCCCCAGGACTCAGCCCTGACACAAAGGTATGACTCTCAGATGATGGATATTGGCAGTTCCACTAAGAAAAGTCATTTGAGAGATGAAGGCTATATCAAAATGCAGTAGTTTCTCAGATTAGGTGCACAGAGACTGTAAACAGTTAACGAGGAATTCTGAGATTTGGCTTTCAAAGGGCTATTCATCCTTTCATTTTTAATTACGTGCTTGAAAAGTAACTTACTTGAGATAAGTAAGAAGAGCAGAAAGTGATACGTTTGGAGTTGTGTTATATATTGTTGGTAACTAGAATATGTTGTTAAATGTTAAACTGGAGGACGTAGGGAAGGAAGGGTTAATGATGATGAACTAAATTCAGAAAAGGGTCCGTGAGCACAAAGTATGGAATTTTAAACTCATGCAATATCATTGAACAGCAACTCTGTACCATACACTGCAATATAATACAACTCTGGAAACTAGAGGATAGTCAAGATAGGGCCCTGGCCATCAAGGAGTTTGGGTGTAATCTCCTCACTCAGAGATATGAGGCTATCTTTGGTTCAGGAAAAAGAGTGGTCTTTTGTTTTGGAAAAATCTCTTCATGACTTGAAAGGTCCCCTGGCTGAAAGAGATGATTATTATCCACACTTTTGGGGTGAAGGCCAACACCTCTAAAATACACTTAGTTGTGCTGATGAACTAAACCTGTGGAGCCATTTTTAGATAAAGTGGTAGACACAGGTGCAGTTAGTAGAAGATTAAACAATGACCTTTGGAGGACCCAGGATTGAGTTCTGTTGGGCAAGGGTTGAGTTGCAGATGTCACCATAGCAAACTATTTGATGGGTTTCTAGACCAAAAGAAAGAGAGAAATAATTATTATTTGTCTACTATGGCAGACTTTATTTTCCAAAGCTGTCTGTCCTGCATGCTCTCCTGCAATGAGACTTTGCTGCTGTCTCATTGATAGCTGGAGACTAATTCCCATACCCTTCACTACGGTTGGATGTGTAACTGATAGAATGTAGTACAAGTGAGGCTGCATGGCCTTTGAGGCTAGTTTGTGAAACGAGACGCAGCTTTCTCCTGGCTCACTGTTAAGCTTGTCCTTGAAGCTCAGAGGCACCATGTCAAAAGTTGCACTGCCCTGAGGCTATCATGCCCTTCCCAAATCCCTAACCCACAGAATCCACGGCATTGTGTAGTGTGATGGTTTTATGCTGCTAAGTTTAGGGTGATTTGTTATGAAGCAGTACACCTACTATGTGTCAAGCACTATGAGTAGGTTTTACACGTATTGATTTCACTTAATCCTTAAAGATTAGTCTGTTACCTCTGTTTTCTAGATGAGAAAATCCAGGCAGAGAGAAGCTAAAAAACTTACCTAAATTTATAGTCATTAAATGGAAGACCCAGGATTCGCTTCAAGGTCTAGCCAACTTCATTGCCCGCAGCTTTTAGTGTTGCTAAGAAGTATTCCCCATTTGATGATAAGAAATGTCCAGGCTTCATCTGAATTCCACTGAATTACTCTAAACAAACACCTTTGGAGATTTTTTTAAATAAGTAGGGAGAAGTTTAGTGACATTATAGGCCACCTCATGAACTGAACTAAATTCTCTAAGTAGTATTGCAGTCTTTTAGTGATGTCACTAAGGAAGAGCACACCCAGAACAGTGTTCGGCGGAGAATAAGTGCCAGTTAACTGAGTGCTAAATTGAATTGGCTTTGTGAAGGGTCTAACACTGGCCGCTCAAGAGTGTGTTCCTTGAACCAGCAGCAGAGACACGAACTAGAATCATGCTAGAGACAGACTCATCAGCCCCATCTCAGTCGGTCATGTTGAATCAAAACCTACATTTTTACCGGTATACCCAAGCGTTTCAAAGGTTCATTAGAATGTGAGGAACATTGATTTGGATTCCTCTGTAGGGAAATTTCCCAGCAATGGGCTGGTGGTGCTATTTGCCACTGAGTTCTTCAATGTGTCGCTGTGAAGAAACATAAAGAGGTCCCAGAAAAATGATTCTGTAGCATGGAAACTGTGTCTTCAAGGAAGTCTTTTCAAAAGCTGTACCGACAGACAATATGAGCTTTGAAACCTTCTCCATTCAGTGCTGATGAAAGGTAAATTCTGTGCCTGGGAAATGGTATCCTCTTTGCCAGACGTGCCTACCTTGTGAGCAATCCCTCAGGAAGAGAGCAGTTTTATACATGCAGGGTTTATAAAAGGAATCAACAGGATTCTGCTAATTTGTTTCCAAGCAGGGTTCAAAGGGTCTGTTAAATCTGTTTATCTGTGTATCTTCTCCACACAGCTGGTTCATACACACAATGGTGTCCATTCCCTGAGGTGCTCAGTGACCTCGCTGTGCTGTAGCAGCTAGAGACTCCCTGGTGTTGACCAACTGCATCTGTTCTTCCTATAGAGCCCCTTTCCCATTGGTGGAGCCTTTCTCTTCTCCCTCTAAATGCATCTGTTCCAGGGGACATCTCCTTGACAAGGTAATGAGTACACCTCAATAGAGGTATTTAGGAGATAATAAGGTCCTACAAGGATGGCTGAAACACATATCTATTGGTGGACATTTAACCTTTAATTCCACTGGTGGAGAGATGTCTTATAGCAGCAGTCCCCAACCTTTTTGGCACCTGAGACTGGTTTTGTAGAAGACAATTTTTCCATGGGTCAGGGTGGGTGGGGATAGTTTGGGGATAATTCCAGCACATTACATCCAAGCTCACCTCCTGCTGTGTGGCCCAGCTCCTAACAGGCTACCAGTGCTTGGCCCAGGGGTTGGGGACCCCTGTTTTACAGTTCCTCTCAAATCTCATGATACAGCACTGTGTTGTATCCAAGTATATACATTTTTTCACACCTAATTTTAGGTTCAATACAGTGGCCTAAACTTAAGATCTGAATCACCACATTGGAATTCCAGAACAATAATAAAATTATCCATTATGAAACAAAGCCATTCTTTATAGAGGAGGATACATGTTATATAGAGGTATGCAGATATTATTTGATCAGATTCTTTTCTTATTTGTGTCCGAAAGGACAGAAATTTCCAGGATTTTAGGGCTCAAATAAATGCCTCCTAGATTTTTTCCTTACTTGGTGTTTCATCCAAGAAGGCATGAGGAAGAAATTAAAAACTCATCAACAAGCCAGCATGGAGGCTGGGATACTGGAAGCTCTCATCTGTTACACACTACGCTCCTATATAACCCTCTTTGAACTCTTTTCCTGCTCAATACATTAATTTGCTACCAATTTAGTCTTGAGCTATGGGGATGCTTGGGAGGACAGCTGTCTATATAGCCAGTGAGCATGAACGTGAGTGCATGAGCAAGGTGCACGGCTGCGACCAGACAGCTGATGCAGTAAAGCGTTAACTTCCCATTGGGACGTGAGACAAGCAGAGGCTTGACCAAACTACCTTAATCAGCCAGCCCTCTGTTTTTAAAACTTTGCTTAGCTTCCCATAGCACACAGGACTTGGTTATGTTTATTGTGTGTCTGATTCTCAAATAAGTCTATATTTTCACACAAATCCTAGTGTGTAGACCTGTCACTTTAGGTACTGAATATTTATGATATGCACTGGGATATAATGTGTTAGTTCATACTTGATTTATCACTTTGCTTTGCTCTGTTGTGCCTCTCTCTGGCAGAATACAAATTGAGGAGGGGTAAGTAGTTCAGAAGTTTGGCTTGATCATACACCTCTCAGGGCCTGGCCAAAGCATCCCGACTGTTTTTTTTTTTTAATTTCTCGATATTCCCTCTCTCTTACATACTCAGTTTTCAAGTTCACCTTCATCTACTCCCGTGACTTTATTTGTTATCTCTATTCCAACTTCCATTCATCTCCTGATGTCTAAATTGTTTTAACCAACTGTTCAATGGCACCTCCATCTTGGTGCCTCACGGCCACCTCAAATGCAACATGCTCAATATGGTACTCTGGTGAGTGCCCCCTTCCAAATGAATTCAGACATGTTTTGGATTTCACCTTGCTAGCCAGCTGGTACAATTCAGAACTCAGAAGCAGTGACGGCTCAGTCCTGTTCTCCTTTAGAGAACACAGGTAGGCCTATGTTCTTTCAACACAACAATCCTGACAAATCAAAGTTTAGAATGATAAAGTTCCCTCACTAATGATTATCACAACTTCCCGAATTTAATATAGGATGCGAAGTCCTTGGGAGGGTTGGGTGCATGGTTGAGTGAATTGCCCTTGGCCACAAACCAAGGAATAGCATTTTTTGTCACTGGCACCCAGGCGTCCTGAGGTCTTTTCTCTACAATACCTCCGCTGCCTCATAGATTGGCCTTTACAGAGTTGAGTAGTCACTGTAGAAGAATGTTGGAACAACGGGACCCAACACCCTTGTAACTGGAAATAATACGCTGCCCTCCCCTAGCAGACCAGCAATTAGTCTCAAGTGTTTGGAAACAAATCTGACTATTTCTAGTAAAAATGATTTCTGAGATTTACCAAGGAAATGCAGAAATGTCCTTTCAATTCTCCTCTCTTTTTCCCCCCCGTCTCTCTCTCTCTCTCACACACACACACTACGTACCAGATATCATTCTTATTCAAGGGTCAGATTGTAAATCTGAAAACAGTGCTCTGTTGGTTTTCCAGTGTTTATTTAATTGACTAGACCTTTACATTCCAATCTGAGGTGGTGGTTAAGGAAGGGGAGTTGTGATGCGGAGGCGGGGGGGGGGGGGGTGTNTTGTTTTGGGGGGGGGGGGGGGGGGGGGGGGGGGGGGGGTAGATGGGAGTGCTTGCTTGCGTTACAACACCAAGATAGATGCCAGATTGAAACAATGCCTTAAGGTCAGGTGGGCCAGAGGATGTAAGTGATAGCAGATTTACATCTTCAGTTTCATTTAAAAAAATCTGCTCATAAGGCATATAAAAAGCCTAAAATGTCACACTCAGCAGTGAAGACGTTAATTTTGCTTATACGACACTATTCACACTTGTAGAATTCTGACAGTTTCAGAAACCCATGAGAATTAAGAGGACTCTAGTGAATCACATCAATAAAATGTTGTTAGTGAGCTGTTTGTTTTTTTAAGCTGATCCTATGTTTTCTACTTACAGTCACTGACAATGAAGTTAGTATGTGCAATGTTTTATTATTACTTTTTGATGTTTTCTTCCTGTTCTGAATATTCCCTTTGTGCTTTGGAAGTCAATAGTGCTGCAGAGTTTTGCCTGTTCTTTAATATTTCAAAAGCTGTTTTTTTTTCAGTGCCCACCTTTTCATGCCTGGAGTTTAGTTAGCCTTGACAAACCCTTATATTCCACTTGTTTAAGCAACAGAAAGGATTTCCTGCCGCTCTTGTTTGCTTTGAGAAGGTGAGGCATTTAAAAATGGCTTACCATACTCCAGTATTCTCATCATTTCTTGAGAATTTGATGCTTTTTTATTGATGATGTTATTTTAAATGAACAATAAAAGCTTCCAAGTGCCTTGATAATTGCTTCATAAATTTATATCAGTAATATCAAGCAAAACTTCTCTTTGGTAAGGAGAGATTAGTGAAGAAAAGTGGACGAGAAATACAACAAGATCGGATGGTAGCCAGTGGCTGATCATTCTGTCAGTATCTATCAGCTTGTGGCTAGTAAATGCCATTATGAATTTGAATAAATTCATAGGAGTATGAACTGCTCACTCATACTTGAACGAAAGTAAGAGGGAAGAGCCTGGCTAATTTCACTATGGGGACATGGCACTTAAATGAGATCAAATTCATTTCTTTTACTATTATATCTCAATTTTTTGATCAAAACTAAAATGAATTCTTTCTGTTCTGTGGTGAGTAACAGGACTTCATAGATTCCTATGCTAGTCCAGACTTGAAAACTAAGCAAGCAATACATGGTATAATAAGACTAATAGCTAATTTTATTTTCACTTACTATGTGTTTGAACATGCACTGACTCATTTAATCTTCTTTATAACATTCTGTTGTGTATGACCCTCATACTCCATTTTATAGACGAGGAAACTGAGGCAGGAAACAACAACAAGCTGGCCCAAGACACAGAATTAATAAGTATGGGAGCCAGAATTTGAACCCACTTAGCTCAACTTCAGACTTTTATGTTCCATTTTCTACCTGCACTGAAAAAAATCAATCGTTACTTTATAAATCTGGAATAACCATTGACCCCTTTAATAGTAGTGGAGGTACTACAGCTGAAACTCAATGTTTACTCTTCTTGGCTAGATTGCTCAAAACTCTTCCCACAGAGATGTTAGAGATTGTTTTTTCCTAATTGTTTTTCAGAAATTATAAGCCTAACATTAAGCAAATGAACAAACAGAAACTATTTTTGCATACAACATCTGGAACAGTGGCCTATCGGGTTACAGCTCCGAGTATTTTCCTTCCATGGTCTCACTGGATTCACACACACACATGTCCACACACGTGCTCACTTTTGCCTTGCATTGGATGCCTCTTATTACCATGAGCATAGATCTCTGCGGACTTTGTGCAAATGAGGATATTGGGGAAACTCGGGCTCCAGAGTCAGATAAAACTGGGTTTGATCTCAGCTTTTTTAGGCACTAGGTGTTTAACTTGGACAAATTTCTGAGCATTTCTCAGCCTGAGTTTTCTCACAATAATATCCAAACAGAATTGCTTTGAGAATTAAGTGAAATAATACTTAAATTATACTTTGGAATGTAAATAGTAAATATTTTCTGTTCTATTTCTCCTTTTTTTCTTTCTTCTCTTTCCCCCTCCCTCTTTTCCTTCTTTTCCTCATATCTCACCACTACACTGATCTTTTATTTACAGCCCATGATCACAGAAGGTCCGATACTGCAAGCCTAAGTCTAGGCAGCCATCGTGACTGTTACTGAGATTCTTGCATGATGTTGGAAATGTACTCAAGGGTCTCTAACTCCACTTATGCAACTCCATGTTTCCTCATTTACATGCAAAGAGAGCATGTTAATGGTTGGCCCAGAGCTTTGAGGATGAAAATGACCATGTAAGTGCTTGCTACCACAATTGATTAATCTGTGTGTCCAATGAATATTTTTTAAAGATGAAATCACTGTTGCTTTAATATATTTCCTCTGCTTTCCCATTGTCACAGTCCATGCCACTCCTACTCATTAAGCTTCTCATTTTTAAATAATATTATAAGGTGACAAATCAAAATTTTCACTTTGTATTCTTAATTTATGTGCATTGACCTTTTAGAGTAAGCTGGCATTCTGGAATTAGGCTTAAGAGTTATTAAAATTGCTTTGATGAGTCATGGCTAAAGGTATATTTGGTCTGGAAGTCTACCCATGTGCATTTTCAGCTACAGAATCCACTACGGAGAGCACAAAAGATTCATTCATTTATTCGTTTCATAAATAATTATTAGACATCTATTTTGTACCAGGCACTGTGTTTGGTGCTGAAAATGTACAGCCTAAAAATAAGTCTGAAAGGTTTAAAGCAGGGGTGTCAAACCCATTTTCACCAGGGGCCACACCAGCCTCACCGTTGCTTTCAAAGAGCTGAAGGTAACTTTAGGACTGTACAAATGTAACTGGTCCTTAACAGTTAAGTGAGCTCAGTGCTGCCCCTGGGTAGAAACAAGGTGTGGGGCCTGACAAAACAAGGTGGAGGGCCGGCTTTGGACTGAGGGCCTTGTATTTGCCACCCGTGGTTTAAAAGAAGCCTGTAGTTTGACAGGGGATGTGGATTTGCAGTGATGGTAAGTAAGAGGCATTTCTGAGCACCTACTCGTAATGCCAGGCACCTTACTTATGATGCCTCATATAGTTCTCCCACACGTCAGTAAGGAAATAGAGGCTTAGTGAGGTTAAGTAGTGTACCTATAATAGTCTGACTGAGTAAGTAGTAGATGCAAACTCAAATCTGTCTGATGTTAAAGCCCAACTGTCCACTACTTTTCATTGCTTCCTAAATTAAAAGATTCTTTTGATATTGTGCATACGTGCCACCAAGGTAACCAAGGGGCGGTAATGGCACTTGAGACTTTAACAGCAGCTGTTTCCCACATTGTATTTGGCATGGATCATGACCTCCTGTACTTCCTCGTGTGTGTGATCGATCAACAGAATGACACCTGCTGCAAGGCAGAAAAATATTTTGAGCTCTTCTGATCTAATTAGCTATTGCCGACCAATACATCATCAGGGTCCTAGCAGAGGGGAACTCATGAAAGGTAATGATTCTAAATAATAAAAAGTTAAAGGAATGGGTCCAGAAGGGAGAGATTTTGACCCAAGTCTTGCTTTGTGACAAGTGGTAAAATGGAAATCAGAAGTTTAGAATCCTTTTGAAGTAAAACCTGAGCTTTAATGAGACTTTTCTTTTTAAAATTTTCACTTCTTCAAAGAGACTACAGCCTTCTTTATTATCATTGCCCATAGCCTGGTACATGATTGTCACTCAAAATATATTTGTTCAATGAAAAATTAATGAATGTCTGCAGTATCAAAAATGTATTGCTGAATCATAGCTCGGTGCAATGTCCGCACTCCTCCTATTGTGTTTGGGAGTTTGGGGGCCCCTGAGAATAGTTGTAAAAGGAATAATGTGAATGATTGTAAATTTTCAAATGAATGCCAAGGTTGCAAATTTATATAAATGTAACTTGATTTGGTAGGATAGTTACTTAGCAGCACCATGTTGGTTAAAATTATGTGTTCTGGAATTAATTTTATGGACAAGTTATTTAACCTAAGTCTCTTCTCACAGCTTCCTCATGTGGTCAAACGAGAGACAGAATGCACACTAAAAGGTTAATTGTTGTTGATGTTTGGTCTGATTGCTAACGTAGGGACTGAGACAAGGTTTCTACAGCACCCATTTTAAAGGGAACGTTCAGGAAAATGTGTAACTATGTCAGATAAGAAATTAGGTCAGTCTTAGTCCTCTTAGAGGCACAGGCCAAAATGGGATTAAATGTGTGAGAAATATCTATGAGAAAAATGGGGAGATGGCTGGAGAAGCTGGGTGATTCATCAGACTGATACCAGTTTGATCAGCAGAGAAGGCAAAAAGAAAAGACTGCTGTGTGATGTACAGAGGCTCAGCGAGGCTGTCCAAGCACCCTTGAGGCAAAGTCACCTGTCAGAGGAGTTCCATTCTCCCAGGCAGGGGCCTACCTTAGTACCCCTGCCACACACAATCATGGGCTGGTAGACCCCCCTTTTCTTGCCTCATTTGGCACAAAATAAAGTCTGTCTCATGTTTGAGTTACTCGTGCCTGGGGAGCAGAAATTTGTCTTAACCATCTTTGTATCTCCTACAACTTCCAGCAAAATAGTTCCATTCACATAGAAAATGTTAAGCTGTTGAATTAATGAGTTAACTGCTGTGGCAACAATGAGAATGAGGTTTGCAGATGTCCAGATCCAGTGAATATGATTGACCAAGCTTTCTCACCATGGGGCTCCGAACTATAGGCTGCATTTGCACCAAGGCCAGAGCT
The DNA here is from genome assembly GCF_014824575.4 of Sturnira hondurensis. Lineage (NCBI taxonomy): Eukaryota > Metazoa > Chordata > Mammalia > Chiroptera > Phyllostomidae > Sturnira > Sturnira hondurensis. The sequence continues at coordinate 5,463,382 of NW_028089093.1, forward strand.
TTTCCTAGCTTGTAATGGGGAGTTTAGAGGAAAAAAAAATAAGTGGACTATATTACTTACTTTTTAAAAAATTTAATCTTTACTGTATTTTTTCTATTATCATATATCTCCCTTATACCCTCTTCACTCTGCAATCACCGCACTGCTATCCACATCCATGAGTCCTTTTTCCTTTTTGCTCAGTCCCTCTACCCACTTATTCCGGCCCCCTGCACACACACACACACACACACACACACACACAGCTGACATTTGCTTTTTTGAATCTTTATGAGCGCTTTATTCGGATGGCCAATGATCTGAAAAGACAGCGGGTTATACACCCTAACAGATCATCTTTCATTCCATGTCAAACCAACCCTTTTTATAAGGAGAAGAAGAGTACAGGTAAGGAGTTTGGAATTCAGAGAATGAGTCGATCAGATAAAAAGCTGCAGGGTTCTTTCAACTGTTGACTGGTGAATCTTTGTCTGTGTCCTGGGCAGTGATCTTTATCTGCATCCTGGGGGGTGGACATCTCACCATGGAGTGCAATAGCTCAGATAAAATTTACATTTTTAATTGGTTGCATTTGCATTATGAACAAATACAAGTAAATTAAGTTGCCAGGATCATAAAAGAAGATTGAAGTTCCATTCATATCCTATTTTCCTAATTATGAACAAATGGTCTATTATATGACTATGGGTGCAAGCCACACTCAGAATGGGCTTTGAGATAGAAGAACGTGCTCATTTTTATTTGCAGGATAATATGAAATGTTAGTTCCATTTTTTTAATGGCAAGATACTCTATGATGTTGGTTCCTCAGATAGGTCATTCCCATTGCTCGTCATGCAGTTACCCTGATGGCAACAATTGTTGTTTTCCCAAAGCCACCCTAAGATAATTCCCACTTCTTGCATGCTGTCCTCCCACCCTTGTCTCTCCATCTCTACTGCATCTCAGAATATTCTTCCCAAATGGAGTCTTTCAGTCACATTTATAGTGAAAATCAGATATGTGTCCTAATATTTTAAACCTCAACGTTCCCAGATCTATGGATCTTATTTTACTTTGGTTTCTATTAGTATGATGTCACTTCAAGGTCTGAAGTAACCTGTCAGGAAACTAGAAGTCTTGCCTCACTGACAGGTCTGAGCTAATTACAGAGGGGAGGTGTGGGAGAAAAGGTAGCTCTTTTGGCTCACCTTTGAAGGTTCTCCAGGGCAGGATGTTTCTCATCTGAGGTTGAGGGAATTCTGAAATTAAAGAGCTATATTTGGCTGACCATGAAAAGCAAAACCCAGTTGGACACCCCAAAGAGTAAAATTCACGTAAGTCCCCAGACTGAGGGCTTAGTGGCAGTGTCTCATGGGATCAGTGATCAGGTGGTCTGAGGGGGCATCTAGGAAGGTCTATGCAGTAGTGGGTTCTGATGGACAGGGAGTTGGATGTCCAGGGTGAGCTGTGGTGCCGTGAGGCTGGTTTGGGGCCTGGGTCTGGTGACTCATTGTGGCTATGGGGACTAAAATGAAGGCAGAGAACTGAAGTTGTTGAGAAACTTGAGAATGCAAAGGACACTTGAATTTAGGACTCAGGGTCCAGAATTGTAAGTGTGAGGCCAAGTTCGGCCCTCATTGCTACTTAAATACACTCAAACCAGAGCACATGGAAAACCTGAGCTTGGGATTGTTTAGAATATAGATGAAAGGGAAGATTTTAAATATATCACTTAGATCATAATTCAAGTGTTGAAGTTATAACCTCTATAACTTTATAAAATGCTTAAAACTAAGGTATTTTTTTCATAGGGAGGAGAGAGAGAGAGGGAGAGAAATTTGAGCTATTTAGTTAATTGTGAAGGTACCCTCCCATTACTTAAATGGGTACAAAGCCTTAAATTAAACCAAGGTTTTATCAACATTTTAAACTTTTAAAGGTGTGTTCAGACTAGATTCTGGCCAGCCTCTGTTATGATCTGGACAGGAAACCTTGCTAAGGATGCAGGATTAGGAATTACTCACTCATTACCTCAAAACTGATTTGCTTCTGGATTGATTTCTTTAGCTCTATTCTTCCAGTAGTAGCCTGGGCGAGCTCTTGCATAGTACTGAGGTGCAATGTGTTTAAATCCTGCTCTGGGTTGGATTAGTGGACGTAGCGTTCCTCTGATCCTCTGCCAGATGTCTGTCCCCAGCTGGCAAAGCTCTCCGCCTGCCTTTCAGTGGCTGTTGTCAAGGCCGAGCTTCCTGCCAGCAGGAACTGGTCTCTCCTCAATGGAGGCCAATATGCCCTCAGTCAGCATTTAGATTCTTGTGTGAAGACATTCATGGACGAAACTCCCCACTGCTTCTCATCTGCCTTCTGTTTTGGGAATTCCCAGGCATCTCCGGAACTGTTAGGCTTCTGTGTGTGGCCACCGTGAGGTGGGAGTTTGGGGGGTATCAGTGATACAAACTCGAGAGGCCTGAATATTTACAGACCTTGCTCCCATCATTCTTCAAGTTTCCAGATAAAGCTTATGGTGCTTGGCAGGTGGCCCAGGGGATTGTTTGAGAAAAGGGCCTATGAGTTAAATGTTTCCCATTCTTGAAAGCCCAATAGTGCCATGGTTAAGAGTATAGGATGGAGAGCCAGAGAACCTGGATTAGAATGCCAGCGCTATGGGCTGCCAGTACACATGCGGTTAAATGACATGAGTCTCTTTGTGACATCGGGCTAGTTACGCAACCTCACATGCTTCACTCTTCTCATCTGTAAAGTGGAGAAACATCGGTGCCTGTTTCATAGCGGGCTTGTGAAAATTAAACGAGCTACTTCTTGTTAAGTACTGGGCTGCTCAAAAAGTTCATTTGTTTTTTCCCCCCATAAGATGGCTGTAGTAGCCCTGGTTGTGTTGAGCTTCATTCAAAATAATTTTGTTAGATTGTATTTTGACAGCTGTCATATCAGTATGCACTTAAAAAACTTATCAAAATTGGTGATTTTTTGTGTAGCCATTTGAATACTGAAGATAGAAGAAAATACACAGCATTTCTGGCATATTGTGCTTTATTATTTCAAGAAAAGACAAAACAGAACTGAAATGCAAAAAAAGATTGGTGTAGTGCATGGAGAAGGTGCTGTGAACGATCAAATGTGTCAAAAGTGGTTTGTCAAGTTTCATGCTGGAGACGTCTTGCTGGATGATACTCCATGGGTGGGTAGACCAGTTAAAGTTAATAGTGATCAAATTGAGATACTGAGAATAATCAATGTTATATACCGTGTGGGAGGTAGCCAACATACTCAAAAATATCCAAATCAATAAAGTTATTGGTCTCTTATTTTATGGGAAAAATCGTGTGGACTTTTTGTATAACCCAATACTTGCAGTAGTGCTTAGAATTTGGTAAATATTACAAAACTGTGTATTAAATTAACTAGGTTAATGTCCCTAGGTTGATACTAGAGAAGTATTTTGCATGAATACTAGAAAGTAATATCTGTAGTTACCACTTACTGGCTGGTTGCCATAATCTGAATAGTATGGTAGCCATTTCACATAATAATAATAAAAATGTATACAACATTTTCATGTGCAGGCAAATTCCAAGCCACTTTCCTCTTTTCTTCCTTGCAACAATCCAGACAAAAGTACGTATATGCCATTGTTATTACTATCCCCATAGTACTCATAAGAAAACTGAGGCGAGAAGATATTAGATAGCCTGCTGAAGATCTCACAGCGAGGAGTAAAGCAAAATTTTGAATCCAGGCAGAGTGGTTCAAGGATCTGTGCTCCTAACCACAGTACACACTGCCTCTCATGGCACCCCTGTTTAATTCATCAGAGCAATCTTATGAAGAGGCACTATTTTTACTTCATTTTCTAGAGGCTGAAAGTAAGGTTTAGAAAGGTTAAGCACATTGCTTAAGTTCACTCTGCAGGTAAGTGGGAGCATGCTTCAATTCTAGCAAATTTGCTATAAATATAGAATAAAGTCAAGATAAATAAAGAAAACCTGACAAGCCTGAGTGTATTGAAAGTGAGGAAGGAGAGGAAGGGGGAGAAGGTCAGTAGAGCAACATGATATCAGTGTTGCTCCGGAAAATGTAAGATGTGGAACATGCACCATATGCTTAAGACTCTTTCAGAGAAGTGTATTTATAAAAATGCATCAAGAAATAATTTTGGTTTTAAGCTACCCTTGCTAAAGCAAAATCCTTTTCAGGGTCTGTTTTCAATCTCCTAAGTGTCTGTGAGAGATCTAATTCTGTCTTCAAAGGAAGTATATTTTCTCAAAGAATATTTTAAAAAGCAGCAAAGATATGTTCGATGTTATAATATTCAGGGGAAAAATCTGAGTGCAAAATTGTATGGCAACTTCTAGGCAAAAATACGGAGCCGTAAGGACAAAACCCTGGAAGGGAATACAAAATAATGAGAATACTCGTTGTGTTAAGGTGCTGAAATTGGGAATTACAGGATGGTTTTCTTTTGATATTGCTATTATTTGATATTTAAAGAAGATAAGTTTTTAAAAATTAGCCCGTGTTGTCAGTAATGACTGATAGTCTGTATCCCTAGTTCAAGAGCATGTGCCTGGAATGCTATGGAAACCCCTGATCTCCCCCTTATTTAACTACTGCTGTGCACTTGGCTACCAGGTCCCCATGGCCTATGTGAGCCTTGCATTTCTAGACGACATTTTTTTTTAGTATCATCCACTTGATTTGTAGTGTCCTCTATTTTACCATCTGTACACAGCATAGTACCTCCCATAAATCTCCCATGACCCAACCCAGCTGGAAGTGATCTCCCCACCTCCAGACTCTACCGTCTGTAACCGCCATTCTATACACATGGGATATGACAGGCCCATCATCTCTGTTCTTTTAGATAATAAGCTTCCTGAGACCATGGTCTCTGCTAGGTATGTTTTGGTCTCTCATGAAGCTTACAAATTGTAGAAGAATTTCTAACTGTAGTTTTGTTGATGGAGATAAGAATGAGTTATGAAAAGTTAGGAGCTCTTCACTTTAAACATGTTAAACTACAAGGGATAGTTCTAGCACTGCATTGTCCCTTCACCACAAAAAAGAAAAGAATATTCCAAAATATAAGAATGTCAGGATTGAACATGGTCTAACATCTCAATTAATTCATTTTAAATTATGTCTCTTAGTAATTTTAATTTTATTCTTAGAATTAGAAATAGAGTATATAACGTTTCTGTTCAAGCAGATGCATTTTGTGCAAATGGATCTGTATGAGCAAAGGGTCCGTTTTATCATCCAAAGCAGTTTTACATCAGATCAGCTAAGGTCTGATCAGCATTTATGGCACTTTGCCACTTTTGGGTTTGCTTTTAGTCTTTTATGGACTCACTTTTCAGTTTTATGTCTTAATAAAAAGTCATCAGCATAACCTTGCTTTGAAGGAGATAAATTCACGGCTTAGCAAGAAATTTCTCCAAACAAGAGAGGTGAGAAGCATCCGCTGACATTTCTGTCTTGTAGGCTACGAGTACAAGAATCTTAGGGAGTTTAGAGAGTAAACATTAGCAGCTTGATTACATAATTTCTATTATTTTATATTTTCTCTCTCTCTTTATTTTCAACATTTTGTCCAAACAATTGCTTCTCAAGATGACATATGCAAAACAAAGGAAAATACTCTGGCATTCTTTTATTTGCCAGATTTAAGTGTGTAAGTATTTACACATGGGTTAGTATGATTTTTTTTTAACGTTTGAATTTTTTTGGAAACTTCTAGAGCTTTCTTTGTCTCCTTGCTCACATCTCAGTGTAAAGTAGACTTGAATCATGCTGCCAGTTCAGCCTTAGTTGCTTCTTTGAACAAAATGACCATTTGATTTTCAAATCACTTATCTACTGCAAAGAATCTGTCTCAAAATGGGAAATAGAGATGACTCTCTCAGTTCTCCAGTGAGGGAACCTGTATGTGGGTGCCAATCGACCAGCACTTCACATCTCTGAGATGTAATGAAAGCTATTCTTTGTGTTTCACTTTAATGGGAAAATAAATGGTACAAAGATTGAAAAATAAATGACTTTGAAAGAAGAAGGCAAGGCATTTTAAAACAAAGAAGAAGGAAGGAATGAAAAGAGAGCTGCTGAGCCTATGTAACTGGAAGAGTTTTGTAACATTCGCTGATATTTTAGCATTGCCTTCCAGACTCCATATTCAGACCAAAATATAATCTGTGTTATACATAAGCTTCCTTATTAAATCTCTTTTTGATTTCAGAAAAATGCTGCATATATGGAGGAAGGAACTGTACATGATTAGGAAACAGACGCCTATGTCAGGATAACCTAACAATGTATTCAACACCATTTTCAAGATTAGAGGAATTAGTTCATAGCTAACATTGGTTGAGTTGTTCTTAATTTCTAGACTTTAGGACATTTGAAGTTTCTCTGAACCACAAGCCTTTGAGAAAATAGAGAAAACGAAACTGCATTAGTGGATGTTTGACGCATTCTGAACTAAAGGAAGAAAGATAATTTCTAAAGAAATTTCAAAGAAACAGGAGAAAAGAATGTTAATTTCCATGTAAATGTATTCAGATGTCTAGGTTTTTCAGGCTTCCAAGGTGTAAGAATTAATTATCAGTTTTCAAGAGCAAAAATTATTCACGGTGAGAGCTATAGCAAACAGAATCCTCCAGGTGTAAAATTCATGAAATTAATATTGAGCTTATTAAAGTTCAGTAAATAACCATTCCCTTTCCCCAGGACTGTAAACTTCCCACGTTTGATGGTGCCCTATGGTGTGTTTTGAACAGTATTTAAAAATTTCCACCTACATTTGGAGTTATAAAGAAAGAAATTAAATGTGTTCTGATTCATGGTAAAAAACACATCGGAAAGGATAATTTCTCTTTGTGACCCAGGATTATGTTTGAATCTTTAAAGAACTATTCAGCTGATAACTATTCAGTGTTGCCATCATTGATGACTATGAATGTATTCTTACAAATTAATTATAATACTTCTCTAGATGACTCCATAAAACCCAATCGAAACTTAAGAATAGTGTGCTCCACTTTCCTTATCTATAGCTATAAAAAAGATGCTTGGTTTAAAAAATGTATCTTAATGCACATAAAAAATGAGAAAAACATTGGTACTTTTTATTAATAAGCAGTATAAAAATACTGGTTGTACTGTTTGAAAGAGGCTGCTCTATGAATCTGAGCAGGGTCAGAATTGATAGGCCAAGGGAATACATAATATTTACCATCATTTCCTGATTAAAGATGTGACTTAAGATCAACAAGAAGGGAGAAAATAATGGAATTAAACAACTTTATAAATAGAGGCAAATTAGGTAAATTTCATTGGTTGTTGGGATGGTATTTTATAAAGGATCTCAATGCTTCAGTTTATTTTAAAGGCCATTGAACATTTATGCCTGATGTCCTCTAGGGGCAGATTAGGAGTAGGAAAGTCCTTGTTAAAACGTATAAACACATTCGTTGGCTTCAATTAAGGGAACTGGTAATGCAGTCTTGGTTCAGTGGAACACGGTCAATGGCACTGTGATTTTCTGACTGTGCCATAACTTTCCATGTGCTTCCTGATGAATCATTCCCCTTGACTGAGTCCAGGTTTAGTATAGTCAAAGGTGAATCAGGTTGGACAAATGAATGTACATTCCTAGAGAACAAAGTGAAAATTTCCTTTTTCGTATGTTTCTGTCAATTGTAATACAAGGCATGGGTACAGCATAAGGTTCAAATGACATTTCACTCCGGTAGCACAGGTGAGAAGCAGGCTCTCCTTAAATAAATCTTCCATTAAACCATCTTTTATCTTTAAGGGGCAAGTGGCTCTCTGTTCCCAATTAAAGTTAGTTTGAGGGAAGAGTACTTAGATACTTCATGCATGAGAGGAGACCAGAAATTTGAGAAGAGGCAGGTGAAAAAAGTGGGACGAGGTAAGACATTTGAAAATAATCATTGTAAAACAATTACTGAGCCGAGTGAGCAAACTTCAGTGAATTGCTTCAACCTGGATTTCCCCCCAAACTGAACCTTTTCCAGTTGCAGATCCACATGGATTTAGAGCCAAAGTCTTACTTTGACACTGACATATTCTTCTGATTTTTTTTAATGACTTGGATGCAAGCTACTTATCCTAGGACATTAAGTCATATGTCTCTCTTTTGTGTCTACTCAATTTCTTTGCTCCATTATCTGGGACTAAATTTCAAAAGCGTTCTCTTAAAGTTCTCAGAACATACTGAAATCCCGTGAAACTTTCACATTGCAACTTACTGCAGTGTGGGTTCTCCCATCTCTTTGAGGGAGTGGAGTATCAAGATACATTGGTGAGTGGGAAAATATGAAATGGTTCTTAGTAAGCGGAAGCTTTGCTTGTCTCTGGGTGGAATTTCTGGGGTGTGAGTTTGAAGATTTGTGGTTTGACATAGTGTTATATCTGATGATTACAAAATCTACACTAAATTTTATAAAATCATTCACGTAGGAAATGTTCAGGATCCAGAAATATCTTTTTAGATCATTCAGCTGGGAAAAAATGAAAAACATATTTTGTCTCATTGTCAAGGTTTCTGGTGAGAAAAACCAAAGGTAGTCATTATAACATGTCCCCAAAATATGAAAACAAAAGTTCATCTCTAGGATTATTTGTTTAGTGAAAGAAAGTTTGTACAGCTTGTGGGAATCCATATCCTAGGAGGTTGTTCTTTTATGTTTATTCGGCCTGATTTTTCCTCCTGAAGAGTAACTCTGATGTCCCAACCATCAGTGACTTTTTGACACACAAGCTTCCTGTTGAACCTGGCACTGCATTATTTCTTTTGGTTTAGAACTGTCAAGATACCTGCATGTCTGCCAGAGCCAAAAAAGATATAAGAAAGATAGAAAAGAAAGAAAGAAAGAGGGCAAGGTGAAGATCAAGATTGCTCTATTTACTTTTGCCTGGTCTTTCCCTTATAGTATAGAGGGGCTTGATTTTTGCAAAGAGTAATGGCAACAGGACAATGATCGTTGAGTCCTTTAAGGAGCCTAAAGCTGAGCTTCGGCTCATGGTTTTGATCTTTATCAGGACCTCATTGAAATACAAACCTTACACCCTTAAGGATTATTTTAGAATCTTAGATTCTTAAAAATATAACCCTGTGCTTTCGTGTTTCCAATTAGACACTGAAAGCCTGCTTGTTGGGGCTGTCTAGTAGGGGTTTCAGCCACTTGTAAACGCCTGATGTAACAGTCCTCTTCCATGTGGGTACATTGCACCCTGTCCCCAGAAGGGTGTACCCTATGGCATGTAGACAGGGATGCAGGCCTGGCCAGCCAGTTTGAGCAAAAAGCATTGAGGCAATTCCCCAGATAATCTGAGCACTGATCTTCTTTTCTGTTTCTGTTTTCTATATGACCTCATACTTATTTACGCTCAGGTAGGCTTAATATCTTCTACTTTATTAGAATCAGTACTGTAAGAAGGGCTTTTTCTTAAAGACCTAGGTTGTGTCCTGGCTCTGTCAAATATTTCCTAGCTGTGTGATCTTGGACGAGGCCCTGACTCTCTGCTCCTCAGTATGATGAGGTGGGGATCGACTTCCATATGCTTACTTCACAGTATTGTTGCCAAGGTCCAATGTATATGTGTGTGTATAGGAATATCCATACAATAGGGGATTGGGTCAGTTTTGTGTAAATAGCATAATTATTCCAATTAATAGTTACCATATAAAATGTATAAAGATAAGAATGTAATGAAATGCATTTAAATTGAACATTGCTTATCTTTTTTAAGGATTTTATTTATTTATCTTTAGAGGAGAAGGGAAGGAGAGGGGGAGAGAAATATCAATGTATGGTTGCCTCTCGTGGGTCCCCTGCTGGGAACTGGCCTGCAACCCAGGCATGTACCCTGACTGGGAATCAAACAGAGATCATGTGGTTCGCAGGCCCGTGCTCAATCCACTGAGCTACACCAGCCAGGGCATGAACATTGCTTATCTTTATCTGATTATATTTAGTTTCTTAATGAGTCTCAGGTTATTGCAATGAGAAATAGTTAAAAACTTGTGCTTTTTAGTTTAGTTCTAGGTAACAGAATGTACTTACGGTTTGGATAGTAGGAAAAAACCTTACTAATTCCGATATGTCTGGGATTACAAAATTCAAAAGTATAGAATAGTTTAAATGCAGTTTTATTGCATATAATTTCAACTACCGTGGGCGGAATACATCTCTGTATTAGAAGAGAATAAATTAATAACACTGATGTTAAAGTAAATTAAATGCTTTTGAGTTTTATGTATTGCAGATCATTAATTTTTTCCAGCCACCAAGAAGGATATATGACAGCAGAAACAATAATTTTGAGTGACCCCAGTCATATGCATTGTTATAGAAACATCCAGTATCTTTTGGAAAACATCAGGAAAATGGTACCACTATTGCTCAGCACTCTACTTTCTAACATCCTTAATTGTGTTCTGTGTCAAGATATTGGGGCATAAATAAGATAAATGTCTGGCTTCTCTAAATAGTGTGAGGCGATCTTTTTCTCAGGTTGAGAAAGGCAGAAAACACTTTCCTAGGCAGCTTCAGGGTTGTTAATTAAAACACACTTCAAATAAAAGTAAAAGATTAAACTTGTAGTTAGCATTTTGGGGCTGACATGAGGCTTCTCCCAAGAATTTGAAAATCAGGTTGGAGGTCTACTTTCACTTCACAATACTGATCAGAACAAAAATCTTTCACATTAACCACTTCAGTGGAAACAAAGAGGCTCTGTGGAAAGGTTGGAAAACCATCTTTTAATGAATTTCTTTAGTTTTAACTAGCTGTTAATTTTGCATTGATGCTACTGTGGACAACAAAAATGGCCACACACGAAACCCAACAAGCTCGGAGGAGGCCTGTGTGGTGGGCCTTACAAACTCGGAGACTGAAAGTAACCACACAGGACGGTCTGAAATTAAAGCATTCTAACAAAAAGCGAGTCATGGTGGGTAGGCCTATGTCTTCCTTGTCAAGGGTCAATTGTTATCTTCACCGAGGCTGTCTATTGCTTTTTTGCATGTATAACATACGTTTGGAATGTCAGAGTAATCTCCTTTTTTTCCAGACCTGTCAGGGCACAATCCCCCCCCAGAGCACGAGATCACAGAGTCCCTCATTGTTCACTTGTTCTCCTGTGTACTGTCTCTACTACTTGCTGTAAATGTTCATTGTTAACCATCCTCTACCCAGCAATGGAAAGGAAATATGTGTCTATTCCTTTACTTTTTAATCAGTCTCAGATTTCCCCACTTGGCTTTCTTCCACCTCCCTAGTCACCAGTGGATTTCAGGTAACCCTTATGTCTTCTTTGATTCTGACGTATAAAATAAATGTAAAAGGGCTACTTTCTCAATTCGATCAGATTTTGCTTCCCAGAAATGTTATCAGTTTGGCTCAAATAAGCTCATAAAAATTCTCTACAGATTTTAGACATTTCTTACCTTGATACTATTTAAACCAGGAGTGTCAAACTCATTCTCGCCAGGGGCCACATCAGGCTTGCAGTTGCCTTCAAAGGGCTGAATGTAGTTTCAGCTCCTTAACAGTTAAGGAGTAGTTACATTTACCCAGTCCTAAAATTATTTCAGCCCTTTTGAAGGAAACCACGAGGCTGATGTGGCCCCTGGTGAAAATGAGTTTGACACCCCTGATTTAAAATATTTTCTGATTATGAATTAGCCTTCTGATCAGTCTGTTTAAAAAAAAACAGTTGGGCCAGTTGTACACAGATAGGTACTCAGGTACTCCTGTCTCTAAGACTATTGTTTCTTTTTGCCAATTAGTAGAATGACACTTAGACTTTTACAGTTTCATGAATGGGGGTTAATGGAAATCCCATAGGTAGATGGACCTGCTCTGTGTGGGAAATACCTGTGGGACACAGCCAACCAGCCTCTGGACTGTGGTGATTTACCAAATTCGTGGAGACTGTGCTGTGAAGTCTGCCCCCATAAACACCCACCCACCAGAGATCTTTGTAGGATATTCCTTGAGGCCACAACAAAATGGTAAACTAACATTGGATCTGGTCAGGCTTCTTTTGCCCTCATGGTGAATGAGGTTAGTAATGATAGGTGTGATCTGTTTTCTCCTTCATCCCTTTGGAAATGCTGATTCTTCTCATCTCATGACACAGAACTTTTTCTCGACTCTGAAATGCTTTCCTCAATGAAACTCCTACAAAACCCTTTCAATGTGGCTGAACTTGTGAGACCTGTTGGCTTTCTACTTCAGCATGGCATAGAATGTATAATTTACATTCACACAAAAAAATTTTATGCTGATTAAATAAGTAGAGCATGCTCAAAATTTAGAAAACAAAAGGAAGTAACAGAAAATTCAAATTTCCCGTGATACCACCAGCTGTAGATACTCTGAGCTTCTTTTTTCAAAATCAGTGTTGCTTCTCCTGACTGGTATTAATTTGATGACTCTTATCTTATGCTTTGTCATTGGTGGGGGGGGGGGTTTACAGGACATTCAGGAGGAAGATGGCATTTTAGGAGCAGCCAGTAAGAGTACTCATTGCTAAAGTTTTGAGCCCTGAGAAAAACCAGCCAAAGAACTACCTAGAGTCAGGTTCTGGGGAAGGTTCAATGCCCACATCAGCGGTAGAGAACTGAAGATTTTAGACAAGTGAGTTTTGTATCTAATTATCCTGTATGACCTGGTAGGTTTTTGCCCTAACTAAGCAAGTAAATTGGAGAAAATTCTGTTTATTCTGTGTTAAGGTAGCTGATGAAATTAGAGTGAACTTGCTCTTTCTGAATCTCAGCCTCTTCTAATTAACAAGCAGGTCACACTCAAGGGTCACTTTCCAGAAGCAATCTAATGGCTTTTCCCTTTGCATTTCCTTTTTATGGTTCAACTTTCACTCTTGACTTTAAAATCACTGGTTTTGTGTATGTCATTTAAGATCTTCAGAGGCTCGTAAAGAATTTATTAGTGCCCCCTCTCTGGGTGAGGGTCTCCACATATTTACATAATTGAACAGCTTCCTGGCAAAAAACATACCTTGAAGAGGGGCAATGTTCTGAATCTCAAACTAAGATGTGTAGTTTGACAGGAAAGACAGTACAGAATGTGAAATGGAACTGCCTCTTGACATTCAGGAGAGGAGAAAGCTGGAAACATGGCCAGTGTGGCCCCGTTCTGGAGAAGGGCCTTCAGGGTTCACTTCAGGAATCAATCTTGTTCCCTGTCTTCATCAGGTATTAATTAATGCTGCAGCAGGCATTCACCAGTTTTCCCAGCTTTTAAGTAGAAATTTGGACTTTAAAAACTATTCATTTGTGCCTTAGGATTCCAGAGGTTTTAAAATAAAAAAAATTAAGCAGGAAGTTTCAGGCAAGGGACCTCTATGTGGAGTGACAGAGAGCCTTCGGGGACTTTTGCTCTCAAACTGTTGAAAACAAACTGTGGTGTAGGCACAATGCTTCTTTGTCGGGAGGAGCCTTGGAAGCCCTGGTAAATCCCCGAGTTCATTTGTTTTTTCCACACAGTCCAAATGTTTGTTATTTTAGAAAATGGATGAAGAACAGGGAATTGTAGCTAAAATGTCTGTTTTAGGGTCTTCCTCTGCCCTGGAATAGACACAATCTTAACTCAGTCTTAGCTTCTCTTTTTAGGATCTATAAGACTGGTCAACTTTCTTAAGTCCTCTGAGCCTCAGATTTTTCATCTGTGAAATGGAGACAATAAAATTGCTTTGTTAATATTGTGAGGATGAATGAGAGACATAGACAAAGTAGTCAGCAGAGTTTGGATTTCTTCCCTTGCTCTCTGACCCCAAGCATCTCCTAAACCAGAGAGGAGAGCTTGTGTCCATTTTAGAAGAGCTTTATCATTCCATGGAAGCACTTATTGCCTCTTCAAGCTGAGTAAATATTATGCAATACACTGTGTATATACTCGGTGAAAATAAGTTTGCCAGGTGATTTCAATTTTATAGTAGGGAAATCATTTGAAATGTAAGTACTATTTATTACCTCTAAATCGTGAACTTAGAATGTAAATCAGGAGTAGTTATCGAATGAAGGTAAACATTAAAAATTACCTTTATTTCAAGATTCATTCTGAGCTTCAAATTTTAGGAACATTATATAGAAAAAGCAAAAGCCCCCCAAAAAATGACAGCCACCCTCTGAAGGACAGCCCCTTTCTCATAGTCCCCTCTGAAGGACGAACAGAGGCTTTCCCTCTTCTGACAAATCAGGTCTGCACTCCTGGCCGTTAAGCTTTTCTGAAAACTGACCTGACTTACTTGTGTCAACATTTTCCATCCTTTCCTAATTTGAATTTGTTGCTTTAGTGATGCTGCTTTTCCGTTAGTTCTGCCTACAGGCCATGTGTATTTCTATCTTTTAATTTTTCTTTTTTGGTTTATGCCTAATTCTGCACTATTAATATCCTTACTTCTCTTCACCTTTTCAAGATGTTCTCAGCTTTCAAAGCCTTTGTATGTGAGCAGTTAATTAAATTTGTTGGGGGATAAAGTTTCAGATGTTCTCTCTCCATTATCTTCTCTATTCATTTTCTCCTCTCTGCCCTTTCTTCTCTTTTTTAAATGTGTATATTTAAGATTATATTTATTATTTATATATGGTTATAGGTCAAGGTTTTAATTGTTTTAAACTCCCTTTGGAAAAAATATAAGAAATAAGCATCTTTTCCTTTATCTCCCCCTATGGAATGGGATGTAAGAGGAAGAGAGAGAGGATGGACTAGAGGGAGGAGAGCCAGAATAGTGTGGTGGCTTAGGTGATGATGGGCGTTGGCATCAGACAGGCCTGGACTGGAATTCTGGTCTTTGTCATCCCATCTGTAAAACCGAGGTTTAACAGAGGTGCCCTCACAGCACAGTGTAGGTAAGATGTCTAAGTCAATGCCTAACTCAGATTAGGAGTCCTATAAATGCCAATTGTGGTTGTAGTTGTTGTTATTGTCATTGTTATCATTATGAATACAGAAGAGCTAAAAGCGAGAGATGCACCTTAACTTTATAGAACTGGAGGGCTCTCAGCAGTGCTGAGATCCACTGATAAGTGTACTGGTTTTCTTTTGCCACTACAACAGATTGCCTCAAATTTGGTTGCTTAAAACCTCATATAGTTCTGAGGGTCAGAAATTGGGCATCAGTGTTGTGGGGCTAAGATCAAGGTACTGACAGGACTGTGTTCATTTTGGGCGGCTCTAGGAGAATATCTGCTCCTTGTCTCTTTAAGCTTCTAGAGACCACTGTCATTCCTTGGTTTGTGTCCTCGTCCCTCAAATCCCTGCTGCAGTTGTCCTTCTTCTTTCTCCTCCCTCCTCCCTTCCTGAGTTGTTCCTATACCGACCTTATAATTGCATTGGAGCCACTTGGATAATACAGGATAATTTCCCCATCACAGATTCTTAATGTAATTACACCTGCAAGTCCCTTTTTCCATGTAAAATAACGTTCACAAATTAAGACATGGACATTTTGTGTGTACCTTGAGGGTGGGGAGAGGGGATAGGAATTCAATCTACTTAAGACAGATTGAGCATTTAGGTGCAAAGGAAGCAATAGAATGTCAGTTAGTAACTGGACCTCGAAGCCGAAAAGCAGAAAGTGTTTATAGAAAGACTTAGTTCATCAGTTTTGACTGTTAGCAAACTTACTTCTGCTCTATCTGCTATGTGTAAGTGGAAATTAAGATAGTAGGTACTTTTCCAGGCAAATACATTTTTGTATAAAAAACTTTGTTACTTTTCTCTTAGGAGTTTCACTGTTGTTTTTCAACAACTTGAGAAGGCATCATGGTTCTCCTCAGGGAATCTGCCTTAGACTAAGAGAGTATGTTCTGGGGAAGAGGACCATCTTTTCTGAACACCTGATAAGGCTGTTATCCGTATAGTTTATATGATCACACCCATTCTTCTGTTGAGGAAGCTAAAATTTAGAAGCCTGAAGTAACTTGTTTACCATCTCACAGCAAGTAAATGACCGGCCACTCATGATTTGACGCAATGTTGTAACTAATGCTTTCCCTTTTTTTAGTTTATTGTCTTCCTAGAGTAAAAAGACAGAAAACTTTACTTGGGCAACAGTTAAATAAAAATAAAAAGACTAAATTCACCTGTTGCAGCAGAAGTGGCTAACTGAGGAAGAGCAGGGCTAGGATCTAGGTTTCTTAGTCCCAAGCTCTATATTGAGACCCTTCTCTAAATTATTTTTTGGTTATTGTTTGTTATAAATTCAGACTTTTATTCAAAACGTATATTTTGTTATACAAACTATAGTTCTTCAGTGTAACATACTTTGATCTAATAGTAATATTTTAATTATTGTACCCTTTTCAGAATTATATTGGTGTTATCATATGAAACATAAGAAATATATTCAGAACTGAACAGAATGGAAAGATTTTAATTCCAGGCCTTATATAATTTTAATTTTCAGATTTGAAACAAAATCTGCTCATGCAGCTATCAAATCAGATATTCTTTTTATAATGAAACACCTTTTCAAATCGTTCATCTATTTATAGGAGAAAGGAAATGGATCATTTTTCTATGACAACTACTCTATTTTTAAGCCACCACCAAGTTCATTGTCTTTTTTTGTCTCCATTTCAATGAACTTCAGTTGTGGGGTGGGGAAAGGGATAACTAAATCAGCAAGGTAATTGAAGTACATTTATGGACTCCTTTATTTTAGGTGACTTGTCTGGGAATTAAGCAAATGAATACTTTTAAGAACTTGATAAGCATTGGTACCAACCACTATTGAAAATGTTCTCTGATTGCGGTAATTAACTTTGTAGTCATGAAGGGGAACCCTTGATCTTTCTTCATTACCCAACACAAGTGTTCTGAAAAGAATTAACATGAAAGGAGCCTGTGAACAATCATAAGGTGTGAGGAGTGAAGACACGAGTTATTTCCCTCTCCCTCCACAGAGGAGCAGTCATTGTGTAGCTCATTAGACAGAAAGCTCTGTCCTGGGATTAGCAATTTTCCTCGGGAACCTGAAGAATGACCTACCTTTCACAGCCAAATGAAAAAGTCACTTTTTAAGCAAAATCAGATATTTAAAAATAAATGTACCGTGCACCTGAATTTAGTGCTTTTTATATAATTTCCTCATTTCATGCCTTGTCACTTTTTTCTTTTTCTTTTTCTTCTTAAACAGCTAAGAGAAGGTAACACTCAGCTTACTTTTGTTCCTCCATGTGATTTTTGAGGTTGGTACAAAAATACAGAATTTTATGCAGAGGGACTGATTGTTGAGGATGAGTTTATACTTTATCTTTGAGAGAATTGTTTGGCTAGTTGTTGTTAGAGATAAATCCCATTCTTATTCTTATTTTCAAAATTGTATGCACCTTGGCGAGGAAAATAACTGGTGTCAATCCAAATCAAGAGTTAACTTCTCTCCTCCGTGATCCACATTGGTTTAACAACTTTTATTCTAATTCAGTTGTCTTTTATAACCAAGTGGTAATGAAAACCTCTGGAATTCATAGTGTGGAAGTGATTTATGAACTTAATACAGAACTACCTACATGAAACAGTGAGGTCAGAGTGAGAGGGAGATCATCTTTCCTTTCCAGTGTAATGAGTTAAAAGTGGGCAATGCAGTTACTGAATGATATGCTCTTCAAATCCCAAGCTCAGCTATGGCTAAAGGACTCAGAGGAGATAGTTTTTACTTCTTGGTACTACCAGGTTCAGCATGATATTCTGTAAAGAGCATATGCTTAAAAAAATACTTGTTGCAATAAATTGAATTATCCAAATCTCGCTCTCTTCCTAGGTCTCTCTCTCGCCTGCGATCATCTGTCTGCCGTTCATGGAATCATGCTGCAAGATACACCAGGGCCTGCAAGATACATACATCCTTTGCTGTGGTTGTGAGAATTTCAGGAATTCTAAACGTAGTTGCATGTTAGACTTGAGAAGACTCTGCTCTAACATTATTTATTGGTTTCTAATATTGTTTATTGTGATCAATCCCCTGTTTTTACTTAGAATTTAGGATCCTACCTTCTTATTTTTCTAAAAGTTGGCCATTTTTCCAGCCCTGATGACTTTGGTGGCTATCCCTCTGCCCTGTTTCTTTCAATCACCCAGGTTCACTGAGTTCTCCTCCAGAATTGTTGTCCATGAGTGTTTCTGCAATCTCCAGGTGGGCCTCCTAATGTTAAAGTGCCCGTGTTTGATCTCCTATCCCCCAATATGTATACGATTGATAGATAGTGGCAAGCAGTAAAGGTCAGTATAAACTGCATGGACTTCAGATTGATGCACATCCTAATGCAGGCTCCGCCACTTACTGGTTGTGTATAACTTCCAACTCTCAAAGTATCGGTCTCCTTATTTCCAAATAGGTATTATATTACCTCAATGGGTTTCACTGAAGATGAAATGAGATAACCTAGGTAAAGTTCCAGTGCCTCAGACACAGCAAGCTCTCAGTGCATTTTAATGCTTTGCTCCCCAAATGATCATTAATCCATGTCCACTCATCCATAATATCAATCGCTAGTTGATTACAGAAGAATGCTTTCTGATGAGGAAAGCCCACCTGTCTGGGTTTACTCATCTTACCAGCCTGAGAGGGCTGCCTTGACTTTCTGCCATTTCAGTATGGAGCTGTTCAGTCTCCAGGTCCTGACTCAAGGTGCTCTTACTTCCAAAGAACAAGGTCTTTCCACATCCTGATCCCAGGTAAGGCATATACTTTATTACTGCTTTCTAGAATTATGTCTATTTCCTCTTTGTCTCTTATGAGATAAGAAACAATGTTATGAGAAAAAATTTTCCTTTTGATACATTGCTATTTAGTGTCTATGTGCACTGCAAAAATTGAGTGACTATTATGCACTAGGCACTATAAAAAAGTACCAGGAATATGTTGAAGAATAAAACAAACATTCCTTAATATTCTAATAAAGGAGACTGATAACAAATAAGTAGAAACATAAAGAAATATTATGACCCCAAGTTTTCTCCTTCTATCACCATTTATCCCCCCTTTACCCTCTTCTACATACTGATACCCCCCTTCCCTCTGGCATTCATCACACTGCTGTTTGTGTCCATGAGACTTTCTTTCCACAGTGCAATATACAGATGATGTACTGTAGATTTATATACCTGAAACTCATATAATTTTATTAACTACTGTCACCCCAATAAATTTAATAAAATGTACAAAGAATGTGGGAGCAGTACTGCTTTCTTGATTATCCTCATATTAATAAAAGTACACTTACCCCCTTAAAACATAAGGAAAATATTATTATGTCATATCATGGTAAGCTGTATAGATAAAGACTTAAGAAGCAATGTAGTAGATGTGGCAGGTGTGTGTGTGGCATTTGAACAGAGACTTGAACAGCGTGAAGATGGAGGCAGTTGCATCCAAATCTGGTGTGAGAGCAGCAGGTGGAGAGAAAAGCAAGAGCAAAGGGTCAGAAGAAGGCACGTTTGAAGAACAGCGAAGTCAGTTGCTAGGGCCATGACTGAGGAGAAGAGCAGAAAGAGATGCAGTCAGAGAGGAAGTGAAGGGCCAGATTATGTAGACTTCTGCAATATGTAATAGAAAATTTGTGTTTTGTTCTAAGAAGAAGTGTTTTAATAGAGGTATGGAACCAGATTTACACTTATTGAGAAAAACATCACAAACTTGGTGGAAATAAGGCCAAAGGATGGCTCTGTGTGCTTTCTTGATTATATGGAAGCAATGTCCGATAGGCTCTTTCAAGGATTATGTAATTCCCCAGGGGAACATACTTTTATTGGACATTCTTTTTACTTTTTTTAGGGTCCAGATTTTGTGATATTTGTGCTGATTTGTAGATTTTTGTCCATTAGAGGTGTAAATGATGCCTGACTGTTGGAAAACACAACCCAAAGGTCACAGTTTCATTGCCTATAGGACATTACCAAGTTTTGTCTCAAAATCAGTATGCCTTTCCCGTATACCATATTTCCCTAGTTATCTTGTGAACCAGCTTAAAAATCCTCCTGATCTGCCATTAATTGGTTAAAAATGTTTAATATGTGAACATTTTCACGAGAGTTACAACTTTTTGAAATTTATATATGTCAACATGTTAATCAAGCTCACTTTGGCTGATGAATGAAGAATGGAAGGTGTGAAGATTTGCGGGGAAAGTTGTCAAGAGGGGAAGAAGAGAGACAACCAAATGAGAGGAAAGGTATAGAGAACCAGGCAACTGCTATGGTCAAGATGGCCTAGGTAAGTTGTATGGATGAAGATGGTGTGAACTGATTGGATCTTACATCTGATTGGGAGGTAGAGACAAGACATGCTGATGAACAGATATAGTGTGTGACATAAAGAGAGGAATTTAGTATTTTTGCTTGGGCAACTGAGACAGTCGTAGAAAAAGAGCAGAATTTTTGGAGAAAATTAAAAAATCTATTTGAATATGTTAATATGAGACACAAACTATATGTCTTTGGCAAATGCCCTTATGGTAATAATATTGATGTCTGTATTTTTGCAATAATCAGGCAAGTCTTAGTTTTTAATAAATGCTTTTAACTATGTATACATTCTCTAGACATAGATATACTTATAAACACATGTGTTTTATCAATCTGATGTTTAAATGAGTGTGTATGTGTGGGCTTAATTTTGCATGGAATAGATAAAAATACTCCTATTTTCCTAAATTGTAAAGTTCAAGTTTAATCATTAGTAAGGCAAGTTATTTCATGAACTAAAAAACCCCTTTTGACTTTATGAATCTTTCAGTCTATAATGTTACAACTTGTTACTCAACTGGCAAAAATTGCTTGGAAAAAACACCAGTTCCTCAATCTTACTGAATCTTATTTCCTTTATGAGATAATTTGTCTCATGTGTTTCAATTTATGTGTGCATTTATCCAATGAGACAAACTATGGTGCTCAAAGCTGAAAGCACTAAACATTTACAGATTATTATTATGGATTATTATCTGGAAAGAACTTTTAAGTTAAAAGGTGTGAAGTTGTTCTTGAGCCTGGCAGTGAGGCTGACCTTGACCACTCTACTCAAATTGCAAACCACTGTTCCCTTACCCTAGCAACACTGGTTGTTTTCCTCTGACTTTTGGCTCTTTGTTTCCCTGCCACTTACCATCTCATTTTGATTTTCTGTTTATTTAGGTATTGTGTTTATTATTTGTCTTCCCTACTAGCATGTAAGCTACTGGAAGGTAACTTAGGGATCTTTGTCTCTCTTATAGACTGAAGTACATTAAAACATAGTAAGTGCTCAATAATTTTATGAATATATAAATGGATGAGTTTTTCCATAATTGAGAGAATGCTATATAACGTTAATCAGCAGAATATAATAAAGGCAATTCAATTTGGCTACAGACAATTTAGAATAATAATTTACATAATATATTCACCATACTATTTTTTCTTAGATCAGTATTNTTCCCTACTAGCATGTAAGCTACTGGAAGGTAACTTAGGGATCTTTGTCTCTCTTATAGACTGAAGTACATTAAAACATAGTAAGTGCTCAATAATTTTATGAATATATAAATGGATGAGTTTTTCCATAATTGAGAGAATGCTATATAACGTTAATCAGCAGAATATAATAAAGGCAATTCAATTTGGCTACAAACAATTTAGAATAATAATTTACACAATATATTCACCATACTATTTTTTCTTAGATCAGTATTAAAATTATATTTAGTATCTTAAACATATATTACCTAAAGTCTAGTTAAATAACCCTGAATATGCTTGGCAAATAGTCAGTTGTTTATTGCATATATGATTTAATATTGGGCAAGTGATTTAACAGCTGTTTTTCTTTATTTCTATCTATAAAATGAGATTAATAATAATAATATCTATATCTACTACATAGGATAGTTATAAGAATTAAATAAACCAATATGTGAAAGACCATAGAACAGTATTCTGGTACATAGTAAACATGGAATGTAATAATAATTATATAAATGAATATTTATCATAGAAAGGGATATAAATAACTGCTACTTAAATCCATAAAAATTACACATTATGAAACTTGCCAAATGGATAGAAAAACAAATAAACAAAAGTATATAATAAATCCCAGCATGAAACACGATTTAAAATATACACATAATCCAGTAAAATAATGGGAATGTTTGTAGTCTAGAAAATCAGCTTACATTTTAGAATGGTTTTGAGTTAGCATATTACTTCCTTCCCTACCTGCAGCTAATCAATTTTTGAGAATAAAAGATTTTTGAAAGAATTCATTTTCATTTTGTTTCTAACATTTGTTTCAGAGCTCTCATGGGAGAG
Organism: Sturnira hondurensis; assembly: GCF_014824575.4. Lineage (NCBI taxonomy): Eukaryota > Metazoa > Chordata > Mammalia > Chiroptera > Phyllostomidae > Sturnira > Sturnira hondurensis. Next base: position 5,485,719 of record NW_028089093.1, read on the forward strand.
GAGATGAAAATGCTGAAGTCCTTAAAGTTTTAAGGACAAGAAAAGACAGTGGACAGTGAGAATAATATCAGGCAAGAAGTACCTCCCCTGGGAAGTTTCATTTTAATAATAACTTCAAAATCTTATAATTTCAATGGAGACAGCTTCCCCCTTTTATTCTTTCAAATATAGGCTGATATACAAATAAAGTGGACTTATTACAAGACACAGTTCTTTAAGCATGTGTATACTTCCTAGTTCTTCCATACATTCAAATGAAAATGGTACATACACAAACACACACACATACATATATAAAAGATATATTCTTATGGCCTGTATTTGTCCTTTTCTTTAATTTCTTCTCAAGAGTAAAGGTGAAGCCTGCTAGAAGAGGCTTAACACCCTTCCCTTATTCTTTGAAAAGTTTGAGATATCCAACTAAAATTTTCTGCATTTCACATCAGGACACATCATGCATCCAGATAGGAAATTGACTGGAGTTCCCAGAATGATTTCTCATCTTATATAAGCAAATTAAAGTTTTTAGGCTTTCTTTTCAAACATCCCCCCTCATTTCTTTTTTGTTTTGTTTTATCCTCATCAAAGTACATTTTTATTGCCTTTAGAGAGAGTGAAAGGAGAGAGAGAGAAACATCAATGTGTGAGAAACATTAACTTGCTACCTCCCATACACGACCTGACCAGGCTTAAACCTGCAACTCAGGTATGTGCCCTGATTGGGAATGAACCCACAGTCTTTATGTGCATTGAAAGATGCTCCAAACAACTGAGCTACACCTGCCAGGGCCAGCCATTCTTAAACTCAATATTTATCTTAACATGTTAAGGTTACCATGTCTGACCTAAGGCTCTTGATTTCCATTCTGCAAAGTTCTTTTTTGCCCCTCCTTCCCCCACCTCTAACCTTCTCAATGCCAGTAAATGGTATCATTAGCTATTCATATACTCAAAGCAGAAATGTATGGGTTTACATCAGTGAGGTTTATCTACAAACATCTGTATTTTGAATCTTTCTACTTTAATTTTCATGGTGATGACTCACTCTAGTCCACTCTCCCCTCACTCGATGTGCTTTCACCCTACAAGCCTTACTTCAGTGCTTTGGCACCACAGTTTTTTTCCCAGACTCCAGCGAGGCCTGATACTACTACTTACAACATGCTCCACACTTTTTGAAATGTCAGCACCTCAGTGATGGCCCTTTGGACCCATCTATCTAAGACAGCTCCCTGGTCTGTTGTTATTTTTGTCTCAGAAACTTGTTTTTAGCCTGTGTTGTAGTTCCATAATTTATTTTTATTTTAGTTACTTAAGTAACAAAGCCTTTCTATTCATGGTTTTATCCACAGCACTTAGCTTAGTCTTAGAACATGGAACACACTTAGTGAATAATTGTTGAATAAATTGATGATTAATTTACAAGGTATAGTCTGTCAGATATTTAAACTTCTTGAGCCCTGGCTGTGTAGCTCAGTGGATTGAGTGCAGGCCTGTGAAGCAAAGGATCAAGGTTTAATTCCAAGTCAGGGCACATGCCTGGGTTGCAGGCCAGTTCCCAGTGGGGAACACATCGAGAGGCAACCACACATCGATATTTCTCTCCCTCTCTCCTTTCCTTCCCCTCTCTCTGAAAATAAATAAATAAAATATTAAAAAAATAAACTTCTCGAAATATGTAGGCAAAAATATAAAGGTTTTTATTTACATCAATATGCCAATAATAGTTTTCTTAGATAAAGCTAAAGACTTTAAGCTTCCAATTTCCTAATTTCTATTGTAGATGAATTCTCACAGCTATTTTTTTAATCAGAATCTTTCTTTTAATTTCAAAAGTTACATCTTACAGCTATTCACTGAGTATTTTCATCAATATCTTATGTCACCTTCAAACTGTCTTTGTATTGTGTTGGCCAAAACATTTGTTTGTTTTTTCTTTAAGATGGCTCTTGTAGTGCTTAGTTGTCTTTAACTTCATTCAAAACAGTTTTGCTAGACTGTATTGTGACAGCTGTCATATCAGTGTACATTTTTAAAAATCTTATCAAAATTGGTAAATTTTTGTGTAGCCATTTTAATACTGAAGATGGAAGAAAATCTGCAACATTTTTGGCATAGTATGCTTTATTACTTCAAGAAAATTAAAAACACAACTGAAACGCAAAGATTTGTGCAGTGTGTGGAAAAGGTGCTATGACTGATCAAATGTGTCAAAAGTGGTTTGTGAAGTTTTGTGCTGGAAGATTTTTCACTGGATGATTCTCCACGGTTGGGTACAGAAGTTGAAGTTGAAAGTGATCAAACTGAGACATTAATTGAGAACAATCAATGCTATACCACATGGGAGATAGGCAACATACACTATCCAAATCAATAAAGATATTGGTGAAAATGAAACATAGGTATTTTATTTTATGGGAGAAACTAAACAGACTTTGGGGGCAACTTAATGAAATACTGTATTTGTAAGAAACTTTTTGCTAAATAAGTGTAAAAGAAGAACATGATGCTACTCCAGCACAATGATTTTGGTCTAAACTTAAAGTTAAGGGGCAAGCAGTTCCATCAACATGGCTGAGTAGGTAAGTGCTATGCTCAACTCCTCCCATGACCACCTCAAAATTACAGCTAAATTATGGAGCCATCAACCTGGAGAACCACCTGAAGACTAGCTGAATAGGACTCCTGTAACTAAGGGCATACAGAAGAGGCCATGTGGAAACTGGAAGGAGGGGCAGAGAGGTGAAATGGCTGGCACCACACCCAGGTGTGGTTGTTGAGAATTGGGAAGATTATCTCAGCTGCAGAGCTTCATCCTGAGGAGCCAGGGGGTGCCAGCCCCGCACCAGGCCCCCTGGCCCAGGGACCCAGTGCTAGGAAGAGTAGTTCCTACAACATCTGGCTTTAAAGATCAGTGGGCGATTGAGTCCCAGCACAGTGAAAAGAGAGGACAGCTGGAAACCAGCTGCATCCTCCTGAAGGGCTCACACACAGGTGCACTTACTCACAGGCACTCACCCTGAGTTCCAGTGAAGGGAAAACAGCTCTAAAAGCAGCAGAGATGTATAGGGAGAAACTAAATTGTGTGGCTTCAGGGTGACTCCCCCCTGCAACTCTGCCCCTTCACACAAACCACAAAACCTGCAGGGAGAGGTAGGGACATATGGTAATTCCCAGAGATCCAGCAACATCCAACTCTGTGAGGATTCCCTCCAGGTGAGACAGAGGGCTGATAGAAACCCCAGCATTCTTTTAAAGAGCCCACACAGAGATTTAACTATTCACAGGCAGTCACCCTGAGCTCCAGTGAAGGGATAGCTTCTCAAAAGGCACCAGAGTTATGTAGGAAGAAATTGAGTCGTGTGGCTTCAGGGTGAGGATCACCAATGTTTCTGTATTGAGCCCTTCCCTTGCACAGCCTGCAAAGGCAGGCAGGGCCAAATCTGAATCTGCACTAACTGGGAATACAGAGCTCACCCAATTCTGGTGACTCTCTGAGACCCAAACCCATCCAACTCCCACATGCCATTGGTTCTTTCAGAGGCTGTGCCTCATGTGGCACACTTAGCTGATGATATAGCTTTCTTAAGAACTCCTCAAGGCCAGCAGACCCTGGGCAGTCAGTTGTTAGATTCAGTGTGCCCTATGCCTTTTGCTAAGTGTCCTCAGGCCTGATGCAGATGATACCTGAATACAGTGTGGTCTCTCCCAAGTGTCTATGGACCCAGCATAGGTAGCTGTCAACCACAGATCATTTTGTAGCTCATACAAGGTGGCCCCAAAGCTGGGCACAGGCAACAACTGACCTTAGCCTGCACCAGAGCTATAGTCAAGAAGCTCCAGGACCAACACACCTAGTGGGTGGTGCAGAGCCCAGCTGGGGTAAATCATGCTTGTGGTGTCAGCCCATGTTGTGATAGTGGCCAGTGTTCAATGCCAGTCAACCTGGGGCTCAACCCTACACACGGATAAACAAACAGAAATCAGAGTTAAACTACAATAGGAGGGTACACACAACCCACACAAGAGACTGTAGTGGAGCACCAAACTCGGGTGGATAGGGAGACAGCACTGCTGAGCCCACAGGACACCTACTACATGAAGCCACTCTGCCAAGACTAGGAGATGTAGCAGATCTATCTAATACATAAATGGAGAGAGGCAGCCTAAATGAAAAGACAAAGATGTCCCAAATGAAAAAAAGAAAACAGAAAAAAGCTCCAGAAAAAGAACTAAATGGAATGGAGGCAAGCAATCTACCAGATAGAGTTGAAAACACTGCTAATAAGGATGCTCAATCAAACTAGGAGAAGAATAGATCAAAGGAGTAAGAACTTCAACTAAGAGATAGGAATCATAAAAGAGAACACAGAAACCAGTAAATAAGCATTCAGAAATAAAGAATACAATAACTAAAATGAAGAATACATTGGAGTGAATTGACAGATCAGATAAAACAGAGGATCAAGTCAGTGATTTGGAAGTTAAGGTAGCAGAAAACACCCAATATGAACAGCAAAAATAAAAATTCAAAAAACTGAGGATTATTTAAGGGGGCTCTGAAACAGCATCCAGCCTACCAATATTTGTGTCACAAGTGTACCAGAAGAAGAAGGAGAGCAAGAAATGAAAAATCTATTTGATGAAATAATGACTGAAAACACCTCTAATTTGGTGAAGGAAATAGACGCACACATCCAGGAAGCAAAGGGAGTCCAAACAAGATGAGCCCGAAGAGGCCCACACTGAGACACATCATAATTAAGATACCAAATGTTAAAAACAAAGAGGAAATCTTAAAAGCAGGAAGAGAAAAAGCAGGTAACTCCCTTGTTAGTTACCTACAAGGGAGCTCCCATAAGAGTGACAGCTGATTCCTCAACAGAGACATTTCAGGCCAGAAAAGATTGTCAAGAAATATTCAAAGTGATGAAAACCAAGGCCCTACAACCAAGATTACTCTACTCAGGAAGGTTATCATTTAAAAATGAAGGACAGATAAAGGGCTTCCTAGAAAAGAAAAAGTTAAAGGAATTTATCACCACCAAACTACCATTACAAGAAATGTTAAAGGGACAAGAAGAAGGAGAAGGAGAAGAAAAGGAAAAACAGAAATATAAAAACCAAAATGATAGTAACTACATACCTATCAATAATCACTTCAGATTAAAACCGACAAAGGGTTGAAGCTTCCAGTAAAGACAGTGGAGAGGGTAAATTCTATACTCACTTAGTCACACAAACACCTTAAAATTACAATTAAACTACATCCAAGGAACAATGCTCACTGAGAACCACCCAAAGTCTAGCTGAACAGAAGTTTTATAACTAAGGATATAAAGATGATGCCACATCAAGACAGGGGGTATACCTGGGTTGGGGAAAGGCAGTGGTTTTTCCTGTACCTCCAAAGAGGTTTTATAACTAACATACCCAGTAACTGGCATCAGACCACACCTGGGACAAATTTAGGAGGTCCAACATTTGTTTCATGGAGTACCAGAAGGAGAAGAGAAAGAGCAAGAAATTGGAAATCTATCTGAAAAACTAGTGAAAGAAAACTTCCCTAATTTTAGTGATATAAATAGACATACAAGTCCAGGAAGTACAGAGAGTCCCAATTATGATGGATGCCTATTCAAGACACATTATTATTAAAAGGCCAAAGGGTAAAGATAAAGAGAGACTCTTAAAAGCAAGAGAAAAGAAGTTAGGTACCAGAACGTTGCCAGATGGGTGGGGGGAGGGAAATAAGGTGTGAAGAGGTGAGGGGATTAAGAAATATAAATAGGTAGTTACAGAATAGCCATGGGGATGTAAACTACAGTATAGGAAGTGGAGTAGCCAAAGAACTTATACATGTGACCCATGGACATGAACAATGGTGAAAGGATTGCCTGAGGGAGTCGGGTGCTGTTGGTTGGAGAGGTCAAAGGGGGAAAAATCAGGACAAGAAATATAGCATAATCAATAAAATATAATTTAAAAATAAAATAAAAGGGATAACAGAAACAAAGAAACTCAGAAAACAATCCCATTTACAATTGCAATGAAAAATGAAATACCTTGAAATGAACTTAACCAAAAAGGTTAAAGCCCATCACTTGAAAAATTACAATCTATTAAAGATAAAAATTGAAGAAGATATAATTGGAATGATACATCATGCTCATGGATAGGAAAAATTAACATTTTTAAAATGTCCACACTACCCAAAGCAATCTATGGATTCAGTGCAATCCCTATCAAAATATATGTTAATACACTTATTTCATAGAACTAAAACAAATAATCCTAAAATATGTATGGAAAAACGAACAAACCCTGAATAGCCACAGCAATCTTTAGAAAGTAGAACAAGATTGGAGGCACCATGCTACCTGATTTTCACACTATACTAGAAAGGCTGTAGTAATCAAAATGGTATGGTGCTAGCATAAAAAAAGACACATAGACCAGTGAATAGAATAAGTAGTCCAGAAATAAATCAATGCTTACAGGGTCAATTAACATATAACAAAAGGAGTGAAAATATACAACAGAGTAAAGACACTCTATTCAATAAATGGTGTTGGGAAAGCTGGACACATTTGTATGAAAAAAAAACTAAATCACCTTACACCATGTTAACAAAAATGGATTAAAGACTTAAATAGAAGACCCTCAACCATAAAACTACTAGAAGAAAACAGAAAACATAGGCAGTAAACTCTCTAACATTACTCTTAATAATATTTTCATAGGTATATCTCCTTGGGCAAGGGTAACAAAACAAAATATAAACAAATGAGACTAATCAAACGCAAAAGTTTCTGCATAACAATGGAAACCATAAAAAAAAACAAAAGACAACCTACTGAATGGAGAAAGGTATTTGCCAATGATACATCTGATAAGGGGCTAATATTCAAAATTTATAAAGAACTCATATAACCCAACACAAATATATGCACTTTCTGTGGGTATTTTGAGAGAAGAAACCTTGATTTCTACATACCACAATGGCCAGAGTCTTCTCTGGTACACTGCAAAAACTCAATAAACAGTTGCTGAGTGAATAGATAAAGAATGCCTCATGAATAACTAAAAATATAGTGTGAGAATAAAGAATTCATCACTTTTAATGTGAAAATTTAAGTTGGCTTATTTGGGGGGGTGTGCTGCATAATTTTCTACTTCTTGGAAATATACCTTTGATTTCCTAATTCACATAACTGCTCCACAGATTTCTCCTCAAACAAAAAATAATGCAAGTGTAATCTAAAGCACAATGCAAAATCAAGAATAACAAGCAGAATCTTTCTTAAGTATGCATTAACCTGAATCCAACGGTAATGAACTTCTTTGTAATTTATTTTGTCTATTGGTTACATAGACTTGCAACCCCCACAAGCCATGGGTTATTTAGCGTTGCAATGGCATTCGCATACATATGTACATGATTATGACATGCATTACACTTCTGTCGTATTATATTTTTGCAACTCCAGATATTGATATATATGAGATATTCATAAATCTATCTGGAGTCACCAGATAATGGAATTAAAATATAATGTATATATTATATGTCTATGTACACCTATCTGTCTATCTACCTACCTATACCTCAGTGTTACATTCTCTGCTCTGGAAATGTATTGTTAAGTGTAAGAATTTTTTTTAAAGATTCTACTTATTTATTTAAAAGAGTAGGGAAGGGAAGGAGAAAGAGAGGGAGAGAATCATCAATGTGAGAGAGAAACATTAGTTGGCTGCCTCTCGTGCGCTCCCAACCAGAGACCTGGCCCACAACCTAGGCATGTGCCTTGACTGGGAATTGAACCAGTGACATTTTGGTTCATAGGCCAGCACTCAATTCACTGAGCCACATCAGCCAGGTCAAAGTGTGAGAATTTCTTAACCACTCAATGTGGTTATTAAAAAAATCCAAGATTTGTTTTTCTTTCAATCACACTGGCCTCCCATGTTAGAATTAATGAACTGCCCACTGAAACTGAGAGTGTGTGGATATGAGCTGTAAAGTTTATTTTTATTTTTAAGTGATTTTTAAAATTTATTGACTATATGCACTTGTATCTGCAAATTATGGCAACATATAAACACATTTTACAATGCTTATAATACAGAACACTCCAACTCCCAAATGGCAGATATTCATTTGTTTACTTATGATGCAATCTTTATTGTATTTATTCCATCACCATTTAGTCCCCTTACACCCCCTCCCCTTGCAATCACCACACTGCCGTCCATGTCCATGAGTCCTTTTCCCCTTTGGAGTTGTGAACTTTAGACAATGTCACCGATCTACATAGCTTTCTCTGTCAGCACCGTGATTCATCACTTCAGACACAGGGATGTGACAGTTAAACACCACCGCCTTGTCACAAGAACTGTTTTTTTCTCCAGAATACAACCCAAGTTTGTTCTTTTCAATGAGCTTTTTCCTTCTTTGAAATACAAGGCTAGTTCTACATTTAGTTTACCTTTGTCACTATTTCTATGCTTGTTTAAATCATGGAGATGAAATACAAGAGTATAAAGAGAAGATAGGATTCAAAATAGAAAAACCCAGAGGTATCCTAGCACTGAAATATACACCAAAGAATTTAAGATATTTCTTCAGGCGTATAGTAGGTATTAGTCATTGCCCCATTCATTCATGTTTACCAGCTGCTATTGGAGTAAATTCCCCACCCCACTCTATCCCCTGGTCACCAAAAACTTCCCTAAATTAAAAGAGGAGCTATTGATAAATAATGTAAACACATACCCACACATATTCATTCCTAATGGATTCTGGAGGACATTAATGTCTTATTCTTCCCATTTAATTCCATGAATGTGACATGGTATAAAAATATTCAGAGAAGTAGGAAATGCAAATTAGATACAGTATCTTTTACTCTTAGAAACTGATGGAATATTAGCACTATTCTAAATGGCTCTATTGTTTTAGCCAGTGTGATCTCCTCTGATAGGATGAACTGTGGGTCCCATAACTTCTGTTGAAAAGCTTCCTACAATGGGGCGGTTGCTGTGTCAATTTTGTCATAGCTCTAATTATCATAAAATATTGTGAGAAGAAAACCAACCTGTTTCCTATGGGGGTGTGGCATTCCTGCTACACAGATACTATGATAATTGTGTTGCTTTTATAGGGGTACCAGAAGGGGAAGTGAAAGAGCAAGTGGACAACTTATTTGAACAAATAATAAAGGAGAACTTCCCCAATCTGGTAAAGGAAATAGACTTCCAGGAAGTCCAGGAAGCTCAGAGAGTCCCAAAGAAGTTGGACCCAAGAAGGAACATACCAAGACACATCATAATTCCATTAGCCAAGATTAAAATGAAGGAGAGAATCCTAGAAGCAGCAAGAGATAAGGGGACAGTCACCTACAAAGGAGTTCTCACCAGACTGTCAGCAGATTTCTCAAAAAAGACCTTACAGGCAAGAAGGGGATGGAAAGAAGTATTCCAAGTCATGAAATCCAAAGACCTACATCCAAGATTGCTCTATCCAGCAAAGCTTTTATTTAGAATGGAAGGGGAGATAAAGTGCTTCTCAGAGAAGGTCAAGCTCAAGGAGTTCATCATCACCAAACCCTTATTATATGAAATGTTAAAGGGACTTATCTAAGAAAAAGAAGATAAAAATATGAACAGTGAAAGGACAGCAAACTCAGTTATTAACAACCATACCTAAAACAAAAGCAAACCAAGAGGACAGCTAGATCAGGAGCGGAACCATGGAAATGAAGAACACACGGAGGGTTAGCAACAGGGGAGTGGGAGGAGGACAAGGGGGGAGAAGGTACATAAAATAAGTAGCATAGACGGTAGGTAGAAAATAGGGGGGAGGGCAAGAATAGTAGGGGAAATACAGAATCTAAAGAACTGGAGACACATGGACATAAACTAAAGGAGGAGGGGAATGGTGGGGGAGGGGTGTGCAGAGTGGAGGGGAATGAAGAGGGGGGAATAGAACAACTGCAATGGCATAATCAATAAAATATATTTTAAAAAAAGATACAGTTGAATGTTGAACTTACACTGTGGCTTGCACTAGAGAATAGGAAGAGAGATTTTAGGAGAGAAGAGGGAGTGTTTGGTTTCTCCTGTTCTGGGCTGCCAAGGGGGATGGTACATTAGTGCCTACTACATATAAGCAGGGCAGGATTTAGGAAGTGTGAGGGGTCGAGGAGAGAGAACTATGCCATTGTCATTGGTGGCTACCATATAGCTAACTCCTAAGAGCAAGTAAAATGGAAGCCGACTGGGAGCACTGAGAACAGGCCAGTTCCAGTGGCCCAGTTCTTATACTCTCTGTAATCATTCATCCTGTGCAATCATTTAGTATTTAATAAAGTCTAATTGAAAGCTTTAATCTGTCTACATTACACTATAGGGCACTCAGGAAAGAGGATTTTGTTCACTACCACGCGTATTAAAGGGGACGTATTGAATTGAGAAGAGACAACTCAAGCCTGCATCATGAAGGTGGTTGGAAGCAAGTAGTAAAGAACTTTTACAGAGAACGAGGCAGTACTGCTCCGTTTGTTGTCTCACAATTCAAAATTTACACTTTTAAGACTAAATCTTGGAGTTGGGTCTTTCTTATTATTAAGTAGGTCATATTGTCCAAATATGGGTCTTTATAACTTTACCATGTGTTTTATTTATTAAACTGATTCATCCTTCTGGAGATATTCTGAATACAGAATGTGTTAAAATGTGTTACGTCATTTATGATATTTCTACGAAATCCCGTTTTCCAAAATCACTGTGGTTTCTTCAGCCATCCTCGTGCCTGTGGTTCCTATGTGTTTTATCATCGTGGTAACTATTTCTGGAGCCGCGCATGCCTATCGCATGGTAGCTCAAATAACTGCTCAAATACCAGCAGAGCATTGGGACACTGCAGAGCATGGTGGCACCCCTGTCTTCTTTGTTCTATATGCTCAATTTCCATTCCATTTTTCCAATTTTTAAAAAAAATGTTATAANACTTTTAAGACTAAATCTTGGAGTTGGGTCTTTCTTATTATTAAGTAGGTCATATTGTCCAAATATGGGTCTTTATAACTTTACCATGTGTTTTATTTATTAAACTGATTCATCCTTCTGGAGATATTCTGAATACAGAACGTGTTAAAATGTGTTACGTCATTTATGATATTTCTACGAAATCCCGTTTTCCAAAATGACTGTGGTTTCTTCAGCCATCCTCGTGCCTGTGGTTCCTATGTGTTTTATCATCGTGGTAACTATTTCTGGAGCCGCGTATGCCTATCGCATGGTAGCTCAAATAACCGCTCAAATACCAGCAGAGCATTGGGACACTGCAGAGCATGGTGGCACCCCTGTCTTCTTTGTTCTATATGCTCAATTTTCATTCCATTTTTCCAATTTAAAAAAAAATGTTATAAAAAAGTATTGTGATCATCTTACTCTGTGAGCAAAGAAAAGAAAGCAAGGTTTACATCAAATATTTATTATTTTAAATATATGGCTTTGAGTAAATAAATGCATTTGTGCTGGTTAGCCTCCAAAGTAGTTTGATTGCTATTTTTAGTAACTTTGTCTTGCTTAGCAAAATAAGTCACTTGAGTAACCAGATATGAACTTCTCTGGGTAGGTTTTGGGATTAATGAGCCAACAAAGTATAAGCCATGGGTAAGACAACTCAGGGAGCAAGATCTAGTTCCTAATGGGGAGGTCCAAGGGATGGCTGAGGGAGAGGGATGAGGGGAGGGGCAGGCATGAGGCATGGGCAATGGGGGTCAGCAGCCACTACCTCCTTTTATTTTCTTCCTAGTCTGCTGCAAACAATAGACATAGCTCCCCTTTAACAAGATACTGGCTCTTCTGTTTGTCCAATATTACTTGCCCACATTGGCGCTATAGGACTTGGTTGCTTGTCTATCCATTTCTCTTTCTTCCTTAGTTCCTCTGGACAGCTCGGTGTGATTTTCTAACAAGTAGGTCATCCTTTTGGCTATATTGAACTTGTAGATAATTAAAAGTCTTTAGGCTTTTTTCATGGAAAATGCTAACAAGGAAGTTCCTTCATCCTTTATTTTCACACCTACCTTTTTAGCAGCACAGTCCTTTATATTTAATTAAAATATTTATGTGTATGTGTATATATATTGTTAGCTTTGTTACATAACTTATCACAATCTTTTACAGTCCAAATTAATTTATTTAAACATTTCCTTCTACAAATTGATAACATCTATAGGTACTATATGTTGCCATCTACATCTTTATCATCCTTATCATATAAAACAGTCAGCTAAGAGATTAGAATCCCATAGCAAGTCCTTACAAAGAGTAAGTGAATCAGGAGTTATATGATACATTAATCAACATGATGTGGTCATTTATCCACTATTAATATGTACTTCTAACCCATTATTTTTAGTCTACACCAATCCATCTTGCCTACAGTGATAATAAGAAACTTCCAAATGCCATGTAAAATCAAGAGAATCATTTCTTATCATGGAATTTCAGAATTAGGAGTTTAGGAATCACATGCCCAGTTCTCACCTTAAAGCAAATATTGATCTACTAGCTACATTGTGTATTTTAGTACATTTACCTTGCACTGCAAATATTCTACTTAAGAGGTCCATTCACTTTCTAAGGGATCAAAATCTCCTTAAAGGTCTATTTTAGAAACAATACTATGATCCGTACATGTAGTTTTAGAACACATCTCTTAATATCTTTGTTGGAAAAGTAGGTAAATATTTGTCCATTTCCAGATTTTTTCCACCTCTCCTAATTGCTGTGATTTCTCAGAGATGTCTGGGATGTTGTGATTCTATCTATAAATCTTTTCTAGACAGTAAAATTCCTTGAGCTTAGAGATGCGAAACCATTTAATCTAGTTAGGTACTTCCTTACAGTATTGCTACTCTCCCTGGAATTCCCCTGTTAGCCATGGGCTGTCCTTCCAAAGTGAGAACTTGCTTTGATGGAGAAAGAGAAGGAATGTTAACTTATCCATCTCTGCTTAGAGGAATGGGTATAGCCCATTCTTTCCTTCTTGCTTTAAACATAGCTTTTAATTTTTTTATTTTTCCTTTCATTTTTCTTAGCATTATTCATTAGTCTGATTTATTGCTGCTATATTCCTAACACTGTTTTTAAAGGCTAATACCATTCTTTTGTATTCCATTTGTAGTTCTGTGCTTCTTCTACCTTTTGCACATGACCTTTAAAATGTTTTATTATTTTTTTATTTATAAAGGGAATGTTTACTGAAAAAAATTGAAAGCCAGAGACAAGTGTAAAGACTAAAATAAAAAAAAAACCAAAATCAACTGACATTCTACCACTTACAAATAATAATCATTCATATTTCGACACATCATTTTATGCATATATATTCTTCAGTTAGGGTCATTTTCATATTTACATTTTTATTCTGCATTTTTAATTTATAAAATTTTCCCCAGTAGCATGCAATATTTATATACATTAGTTTCTTTAAAAAATTTTATTACATAAATTAGAGTGCACTTACCAGTCTTTTTTTTTTTAATGTGGGCTCCTGTAATATTTTGTTCTTACAAGTAAAATTGTGTTGAATATTCTCACCATATTGGACAGTTCTAAACCTCACAGCAATAATTTATTTTAATCATTTTTATTTTTTCTTATGTAATTCAATTTATAGAGTCATAATTTAATTTTAGAATTCTTATTCCTTATAAACCATTTTCCTCATCTAAAAGAAAGTTTGCTATTTCTCTGAAATCTCAGAAATATTCCTTCTGAGGTGAGAGTTTATTTATCTGGCTAGGTGACATATTTACCTGCTCCAGAGATACCCCTTAATCCCCCAGCCAGTTTTTCCTTCCCAGCAAGACTTAAAATTACAGGTGAATGAAGTGTTAGAGCTGATAAAAATCTTAGCAATGTTCTTTTTAAGGTACTCTTGTTTTCCGTGGTCTTCTAAAAGAACAAAGTAACAGCAGACGGACACGTTTTGTACAGGTTTGTTGACAAACATGCTTGACTTGAACAGAAGGTCCACGGGGCAAAAGAGAAATCTGAAACTGAAAAGCATGGCTTTGGTCGAGTGGGGAAACTGAGTCTCTAGATAGTGGTATGGAAAGTAATATTAGAGTTATGATTGGTATCTTGGGGTTTTTTAAAAAAAGATTTTATGTAATTGTTTTTAGAAAGAGGGTAAGAGAGGGAGAAAGACAGGGGTAGAAACATCCACGTAAGAGAGAAACATTGGTCATTTGTCTCTCCTTTGGGCCCCAAATGGGAGTGGAACCCACAATCCAGCCTTTGCCCTGACTGGGAATCAAACTGGCAGCTTTTCACTTTGCTGGATGGTGCCCAATCAACCAGGCCACACTGGTCAGGGCATTGGCTGGCAACCGGTATCTAGGGCTCCAGGACTACTTTCCCTCCAAAACAGAGTTGCCATGGTGTGAAGGTGCCAAGTGGATTAGTGCTTAAACTAGGAATCTTGTCCCAATCAGGACTGTTAGTGGTAATCAGAGATATGAACAAGGAAATGCAGACTGGGTTGGGGAAGACTCAGGGAGAGTAATCAGTCAGATACTGGGGCTCTAGTCAGTTAATCAGCACTGGGTTTAGGGCTACTAGTGGGTTTGAATTTAGTATGTTATGATCTGCCCCCGTCAAGATTGGTTTAGGGATTGTATGAGGCTGACAAGGCTGGCGGAAGGTTTTGATGTTTGCTGTGGTGAAAGACTGGACTGGAGGAGAGGCAGTCATGACCAAAATCAAGGCATGACTGTGCTAGATGCTCTGGTTTTAACCAAAAGAGTTTTCTAGCAGGTGCAAAGATGGCTCAACACTGTCTCTCTGTCATGACTTCACCTCTGTATAAGAATCTATGAAGGAACCTTCGTTCATATACTTCATCTGAATACACGGCCTGCACTATTGCCCAGCTCCCAATAGCATTTTTGTCTCTTTTCTTCTATGTTGACCCAAGTAAACGTTGCTCCTCTTCTATTGTTATATGTATTTTTAAGTGATGTTTCATCCTCTTTAAAGAGAAGCTAATGCTTAGCCCATTTAAAATTTTGGTGACAGGGTATATTGTTTTTTAATTTGCATGTTTTTATCATTAGTTACACTATTTAAGTTAGAATATACCTATGAGATTATATATCTGACTTAAAACAAAATTTACTGTGTTTACTAGACTTAGTCTGTCTGCTTTGGTATGTTGATTTGAGGATGTATTTTCATACCGAACAGATCCTGCTGCTTTTTTGTAGAAATTTACTTGGTATTTTTCCCTGATGTTAGTGTTTCTGTGTCATTATATGTATTGTTTTCTCTGCTATTTAGTATTATACATTTATCAGAATATTTTTCTCCTTTTTAGGTTTTATTCTAAAGATTTTGATTAGATCAGCAGCAATTCTTACAGACATTTTTTCCAAGGTTCTTATAAAATATACTTCATACCTCGCCAGAAGCTACATCAGATACTTTGGTAATCTTTACAAAATTTCTTGGCTCTGAATTATATAAACATATTGATGAAATTCATGTAGCTTCTGCTGAAAGCTTTAGCTTGAAAAAAAAAAGCCCAAGGCTTAAACGTTTTTATTTTTTCTCTCTCAAATGGGGCAATACGATGGCTAATGCAGTCACACTCTTCTTTTGATATTTGAGAACTTATTTATTGCTGCTATGGTTTTTTAATATTTATCTCTCATACCTTTTCCATTATTAAACTAACAGAATGTAGTTTTAGAATTAATAGAAAATTAAATCTCACCACTTTAAAAGGTCTATATTATGATTTTTTTAATATTTTATCCCTTGAACATGCTTCAAAAGAAAAAATTCTGAGACCTCTAAATATATGAAAGAATTTAAAATAAATACAATATCTAATTTAGTCAAAAAACCCTGGTTTCCTCATTTTTTTTAAAAATTTAGGTTTCTACCCAGAAAATAAAGTACTCAAACTTGGCTATAAGTCAATAAAATCATTATTTTATTTAGAGTATAATTCTTTTGGCAAATGGTTTTGAAAAATTGATTACAATATTCCATCTTCATTCCTAACCCCATTTGCAACCTCACTCAGAACATGTAAAGCCCAATCCTGATTGTCCATTTTTAATACTGCTTTTTGAAGGCCCTTGGTAGAATGTTAGTTTTCACTTCCCTTGGGTTTGGCTTTCTGGTTCTCAGCCTAGGGTTATTTAAGTTTCTCCTTCTGGTTGCCTGGAGGCCATCAAGTCAGGCAGACACAGAACATCCTGGAGTCAGGGATGCGGCAGTTTCCTTGAAGACTTATAACTCAGTATGGGTTACCATTCCTGGTCTGCTGAGGAGGGTGGGCTAGGTCTAGAAATCCTACTTGAAGAGAGTAGTGTCTTTCCGGAAAGGACTACAGATGATCTATTTAGCAAATGCTAGACCACCTTTAATTGTACTCTTGGTTCTCCAAGAAGCACTGAGGGTGAAGTATGTCATCAAAGCATTGGTGACACTGAGACTTTAGGAATTATTGTAGAGCTCATGCTATCCTAATTTGTAATTAGGGATACATGATAAGTAATACATTGCTGCCAGGTTACTGAAATTCAGCCAACAGCTTGACAGCAACCTCTGGAGAGGCCTTGAGCCAAACCACCCAGTGAAGCTGTTTCTGAATTCCTGACCTTCAGAAACTATGTAAGATAATAAGTGTTTGTTGTTTCTAGTATTTGGGAATAAATCTGTTGTTTCTAGCATTGGGGGACAAATTGTTATGCAATAATACCTTATTAATTCACTGGCAGACAACTTACAAGTCTATTAGAGTCAACCAGGTTAGGAATGATAAAGGTCTTGTTTAGGAGAGGTGAAGATGGCTAGGAGAGAAAACACACACATAGTAAGAGTTAAACATCTCTTGGACTTAGATGATGATTAAATGTGGAGAGGGATGGAAGAGTCAAGGTTGACTCACACACATCTTGCTTGGGTGGCCAGGTGAATGTTGGGGCTGGAACAGAGAAAGAGCATATTTTTTGGAGAGAGAATGATTTTGGTTTGAATACTGGGTTTGAAGTCTCTGTGATACATCTAGGTGAAATGTCCAGAATAGATTTATCACCAAGAGGCAGGACTCTGGGAATCATCAGCATAGGGGAGGTAGTTGAAATTACAAACATGGATATGATTATTTAGGAAGGTGTAGATGGTGAGAAAAGCAGCTATTTGAGGAAGCAACCTGGAAAGAGGTGGCATGTATAAGAGACATTTCAGGAAGGCACAAAAGGTATCAGATGAGTAGTTGGAGAAACTTGAAAAGGTCGATGATTTGCTTTCTGACATTGGATAAAACATCTTCTTCTTTGACACTGGGGAGAAGAGACAAGAACAGGTATGCACTTCAGGTTACATTTTGAGCTGGACACATAATTAATGGAGAGAAACCATTCTTGAGGGTGAGTGTTCTAGCTGAAGAAGAAGGCAAGATCACCTGCTTTGGATAAAGGTGGTAACAGTTGAGTAGAGAGAAGAAGCTTTGGAATAGCTGCAGAGGGAAAGCAAAGAGCAAGGTGAGCAAGATTAATGGATGGATTGTACTGAGTACTTAGTGAAGGATTAGAGTCCATGTCTTTGAAGTGATACCCGTAGGGAAATAAGACAATATACACAACTGGGGCTCTTTCTGTTTCACTTCACCTGAGCCCTAAAATTGATAACAGTACCATAGAAAGAGCTCACCTGTGCAACACATTCTGAAAGATTGTGAAATTGGTTTTGTAACCCTTAGTTAACCACCTTTCTGGAGTATAAGAGAGAAGTCACTATTGATGTAAGAAATATTGAAGAAGAGAGTGTTGGTTTTCATTGTGTTCACCACTCTCAGTACATCTAGAGAGAGGCAGAGTGCTTTTGTAGGTTTTAAGTCAAGTGAGAGGAAGACACTTGAGAAAGCTTGCCCTGAGTCCCCTAGATTTTAGGGGACATAGCCAAAAGTTAAGAACCTGTCTGGGGCTGGCAAAAAAACAAACAAACAAAAAGAACCAAACATTGTTTGGTTGCTACTGTAGGAACTAGTTGTGTTTCCACTATCGATGGGGCAAAGCTGCGTTTCCCATTTACCAGGTGTGTTTCCAACAAAGAACCCAGCCCATGGTGTCCTTAAAAAGAATCTTGCCCCAAACAACCCCTTGGGATGAGGTGGCACCTGGAAAAAAAGCAGTGCCACATCTAGGGATCTATAGAAGACACCCCCAGGGTAAAATCAGGGGAGGGTAAGCAAGAGAAGAATATTTAGTCGAAACTGCTAATGTGCACCATAAGTCACCTCTGGGTATACATTATGCACACATGCACAAAAACTGATGCTAAATTGCAAATGTGCATGTCAAAATAAACTGTTGTTGCCCATTTATGTCTTTTCTCTACATTCCCTACCTTAGCCCGATGTGGAGGGACCAACACAGTACTCATGGAATGGTGGTGGGGGAAGCAGAGTAGGAAGAGAAAAGGTCCTAACTGCAATTCTTTCTCCATTGCAGGCCTCCCCAGTCAATGGCCCTGAGCTGGAGGAAGAAGTTTCCTATCTGCCTAATTGATTCACATTGGACTGGACTGGACCGGTTGGAATCCTCTTTAGAATGGACTAGACATTTTATTACCTAAGATCAATGAGAAAACCTATGCAGTCTGGTTGAGATTTTATCCATGGGCAGGAAAAAGCAAACAAAACAGAACAACAACAATAGCAACAAAAATCTCAGGACATTTAGCAGCACTGGGAAAATGAAGGCTTCTTGCTATTTAAGTCAATTTTGTTTAATAAAGAATAGTGTTGCTTGGATGGTTGATTTCCAGTAGTCCTCCATTGCCCAGATGTCCACTTGGGCCCTTTTTTGTGGTGAAATCAGTAAATGGATGAGGACATAAAAAAAATCAAAGATGTTAGTAGAAGAACAGTTCAGATGGCATCAGTAGAACGGGTTAATCATAAAATTCAGATTAAGTAAAGAAGAAAACTAAGTAGGGTTAAGGCAAGGAGGAGTTGAGAGAGGTGAATTGGGGGTTGGAATTCTCAGGAAGTTAATGAATGAAAGGGAGCAAAATATACTCCAAGATATGCCTCTTTGGATAAAATGATTCTTTTGAATTGGTTACATTTAAGAGAACAGCAGGTAAGAGGAAGTTCTGAAAAACTGAGTAGAAGTTACTTTTTTTATAAGTGATATTTTATTATAAGGGAAATTTCTATTTATAAGAGCATCTCCCTTTCTGTATGAAGAAGAGAAGGATGACTAAACCTCTAGAAACTCTTAGCAGTGGATTGTGCTTGAACTAAAATCTGCAAAACAACCCATCCTTGTTCATTGTGCTTTTCCAGGTAATCTCCCTTGACTGGTCTCCCCACCCTTCCTCCTCCCCTGCAAACATCTTCTTTTCTCTTTAACTGGAGATGGTATTTAGCCATTTGGGCAGTTGCTCAGTTTTCCTGGGTATCCCCCATGCATAAAGGCCATACACATATTATTAAATTTCTATTTTTTCTCTTGTTAATCTGTCTATTTACCACAGGGGGAACATCAGCCAACAATTTTGAAAGGTAGAAGAAAATTATTTTTTCTTTTCTAGAAAGAGCAATTGACTTGGAAACCAAACAGTGAGAGAGGAGAAAGGATCGGAGGTTGTACACGGACACCTCAGATTGAAGTGTTGACACATCCCAAGTTTTCTCAAATAATTAAATAATTCATGTCAGCAGATAATATTGAGTATGTGGTGAGTAATACAGAACTTAGTCTCCACATGTGAGAGCAAAGACGGGCACAATTAAGAAAATATGAATATAAATATTATAAACAAAAAACATGGGCACAAAATTTGATTAAACCACACAATTGAGAATCATTTAATATTAATTGTGCACTCACTATGTGCAAGATAGAGTGCTAACTTCAAAGGAGAAAACATTGAAGAAAAAAAGTTTCAATTTTTCAGTACTCAAATTCTGAAAAATTGAAACTCAGTTCAATACTCAACTAAACTAAGTATTGAAAATCTGATGAGGGAGTCATAGATGGGAATACATAACTACCATACAACAGAGGAAGTGAGTGCTACTAAAAATGTTACAGAAACACTAGGAAGCTGAGGAAGTAAAAAAACAAAAAACAAAAACAAAACAAAAGAAAAAACTTATCTTGGATTGGATGACAGATTTAAATCTTAAAGGATGAGTAGATATCAGAAACTGTTTTTGTCAAGAAATCAAAGGTGAGGAAGGAATTTTATACTTCAGTCAGAGGTTTGGACATATTTCATGAAGGCTTCATTTGAGATAAACCTTGGAGAATAAGTGGGGGTTTGGAGGAAGTGGTGGGAAAGAGAGGGAGGGAGGAGAAAGACGGCATGGGCCCAACCAGGGAAGGCACTGAAAGACCTAGAGACAACAATACACACTCAAGAGGAAATAAAGTCTGATGCAGGTTGGTGAGCGAGGGGAATGAAAAAGAGGAGTGGATTCCCGAAGCCATTTGGAAATAGAAAAACTGAAGTTACTGACTCAGGATGTGGGGGGCAGAGATTCTTTTGGATTTGTAAGGATGTATAATTGAACATACGAGAATATGAGACTTCTAGTAAAAGACACAGGATAACCATAAGGAGGTGCTGGTTGATAAGGTAGGCTATAACGAGTTTGAGAGTATAGCTGTGTATCCCACAGAATTTCCTGGGATACAGCTGGAAGTATGAATCTGGAGTTCTAGAGGAAGATGAGGGGTAGACCACCAGAAATTATCTGCTTAGAAGTTAATGGTTGTGGCCACAGGAGTAGATAAGATTTCTGACCTACTGAGTTTATTACAAGTTCTTTACCCTGTTTTAAGTTATGACATCCTTAGAGAATATGATGTAAGCTATGAATCTCCTCACCAGAAACCTGTGCAAACACAGAGATATACAGTTTGGTAGACTTTAGTTTAAGATCTCTTGGTAGTAAAAGAAAATAGCGCTAAGGAAAAAACTGTGTAAAACACTTACGTGAAGGGGACCACATAAGAAAAGATGACATAGGAATAGAAAACAAGCCACAGTGAGGGAGATGGTTTTTAGAAGATTCTTTAAAGTAGTTAGTGCTAGAGCATTTCAAGAGCCTTAAAACTGAGGAGAGGTTGTTGATTTTGGTGATCACTGGATTAGTTCATTGTTGATTTAGGACTATAGGAAGACATTCTTCAGCAGAGTAGGGGGAACAGAGCCAAATTGCAGAGAGCTACGTATTAACTGGATTGTGATACTAAGTAGAGACACTATTTAGAGACACTGAATACATTCTGCTCTTATACTAAGTTTATGAACCCCGAGGAGGAATTTTTCTATCAGGGTAGACTCCCTGTGGTTACCTGAGCCTAAATTTAAAACTGGAGGCTAGTGGCCATTTGTTGACAGAGGCCTCTTACTTCTCGGAACCCTGGGAAGAACCCCAGACTGCTATCTCCATACTACCACCTAAGAAATAAACTCTGACCTGTTGGGATCAATCAGAACTACATAAGTTATACCCTCATTTGCATCTACATCAACCAGCGTGAACCATGGACCTGAATGGGAACCTGGGCGGCAACTTTCTCTATTAGAGACAGCCTCGCCTCTGTGATTGCAGAGCACAGTTTGGGCTGCTGCCTGAGTCTGCATGTCTTAGATTGCATCCTTTGTTTGAATAACTGCTTTTCATTCTTATTACAGCCTAAAATTATTTTTGGTTGGTAAGTTTAATCATAAAGGTAAAAGGAGAGCAGTGACTTGAAGGAATATGCTGTCTTGGGAAGAATTTTTGATATGTTTTAAAAATTGAGCATGCTTTTTAGACAGAAGAGAAAAAACCAACCTAGATGGCAAAGATATAAGAAATAATAGTCATAAAGACATTTCAATTATTGTTGTTTAAAAATATATTTTTCCTGCAAAATGTTACTACTAGCTGCAATTGCATTTTTGAAAGATAAAATAATCATTTCACAGTGATGACAGTAACTCACTGCTAAGTCTTTTTTGTTAATCCTCACTGGGGGACATTTTCTCATTGCTTTTAGTGGGAGAGGGAGAGAGAGAAACATTGATGTGAGAAAGAAACATTGATTGGTTAGCTCCCATACACTCCTGGACCAGGGATTGTGTGCAGCTGAACTGGGATTGAACCTACAACATAGGTAAGTGCCCTGACTGGAATCAAACCTATGACCTTTTAGTTACAGGATGATGCTCCAACCAACTGAGCCACACTGGCCAAGGCTCACTGTTAAGTCCTATAAGAATACATTTATGGTGCACAAAAAAAAAAAAAACATTGAAAAACAGACTGTGTAAGGAAGAGTAGCCAACTGTAACGATTTTCTCACTCTAGATTTAGTGGACAAGTTCTTACACAAGAGGATATAATATTGGGCTGTGCTGAGCAGACACTCTCAGAAGCAGAAGCTAACTGTTAGGTCTCAGTGTTTTTGCTCAGTAGTGCTTACTCTTTCTTTAGGTGGTGATGTCATGTTTTTAGCCTTGGCTGTCCATTTGGAATCATGCAGGGAGGTTTAAAAAATATGAAAGCCTGTATCCCAGCTCCAGCAATTCTGATTTAATTGGCGTGGGTGGGTATTTGAATGGAGAATATTTAAAGGTGATGTTAATGTGCAGCTAACCGGGAGAACCACTGATTTAGCATACTCAGTTTTGGCTTCAGTATCTCCACTGGAGATAATGTGAGGTCTGTCCAGAAAAGGTCCAGACATCCTTAATATAAGGAGGACAGTTTGCGCCACATTGATGTAACCTTGTAGCCAAGGAAAGCTGACTGGAATGCGCATTCATGAATAATGACCATTTCACTGTACTTGTCAGTGGGTGTGGTAAACGCTGTTAAATGAGTATGTGTACTGTGTAGGCATTGCACTCAAAATAACTGAGCAAGTAGAGCAAAGAATCTGCATCAAATTTTGGGTTAAGTTTGAACATTCCTCAGTGGAAACTATTTGGATGATTCAGAAGACTTTTGGGGGTGATACAGAGTGCAGTGAAAATAAAAGTGTGGCACAAACACTTCAAAGATGGTCGAGAACCTGTTGAAAGTGATCAGTATTCTAGAAGGCCTCCAAGAAGCAGAACACCTGAGAATGTTGAATTCGGCAACCAACTGCAACCGACAAAGATCAGCAACTGACAGTGCAAGAACTAGAATCTGATCTGGGAATTCCAAAAAATACTGGGTCTGAGAGTTTGATGCGGCGTCTTGTCGTGGCAAAATTCGTTCTGTAGCTTCTGCTCTCAGAGTAGAAGGAACATTGCACTGCTGTTGGGAGAACTGTGTGAGGTACCACGGTGTCTATTTTGAAGGGGAACAAGGCATCCTCCTCCTAGGCACAATGTTGCTTGTATCTTATATCATCTTCAACAAATGTATCTATTTTTCATATTACATGGCTGGATACTTTCTGAACAGACCTCCTGTATGCCATTTAGGTATTTTTCAAAAGTTATGGAAAGTATGGATGCTAGCCAAAGTCTTGAGGGCCTTAGAAAACTCCAGGAGAAAGCAGAAAGGCAAGATTGTTTTTCGTATTTCTCTTTTTACTTAGTTTCATCAAGGCTTTTTACCCATAGCTGCGAGAAAGCAAGCATTAGCAGTAGCTTATTATTTGGACACTGTGAAATTCACATTCAAGGAAAATTTAATAGATAAAGCAAGGCTCTCAGGAGATAGACTCCCTTCCCTTTCTGAAATCACCATTAGGCTGCAGAAAAACTATAGTTGTTTTAAAGTAGACAGTCTCTACATGCAGTAGGAATGAGTCTCTTCTTCAGAGACAATTATTTTTCCAGGGTAGGAGCAGTCAGCCACACAAGTCTATTTTCAGATTATATTTTCTGGGTAAATCTAGGCTAGGCCAGTAATTCACTTCCCTCTCCTCCTCTCCTTCAAGATTCACTGCTCTCTAAAGAAGAGATCATTAGCAAGTGTGAGAATTGCCCAAGGATTATATGAAGTTGTAGCAGCTAAAGTGAATGCCTCATTAGCATGTGAGAGAAAAGCCCAAACAACACCATCAAAGGGTGGTAAACCCATCCAATGGGATGGGGAAGGCATGGATGGAATTAATTTAAATTACTTGAAAACCAACAGAAATGAAAGGGGAATTATTTCCCTATTAGTTAAAATTTAGCATGCATATGAGTGAAGGTGTGTACATTGTACATTTTCATCTGAATATAAACTGACTGATTATCTAATTTGTTCTTAATGGAAGGTCTATATAATAAAACCAAAATTAAAAATATTTGACATTTTAGCTCTTCTTCGGAAACCAGAAGAATCCTAAGGAAGCAGTAACAGGAAAAAAACTTGCTGGGAGAGTATGTGAAGCAACATATTATCACACGCAGCTGTCACTACCATCAGGGGCAATTGAAGTAACTAAGACACACAAAAACAGATCAGCAATAACGTAGGCAGACCTCACTAAGAAGCTAATGAAGTCACCTGGTTTTGTTTTTAATTTGTATCCATAAACCAAATATTTTACACCGAAGAGGGTAAGATTTGGAGAAATGGGGGGATGGAAAAGAGGGTGGATGGGAGAGGTAGGAATGAAAGAAACAGAAAAGAAAAGGCTCTGACTAGCTACCAAAATTTCCCTTCAAGCCTTTAGCTTGGCTTCCTCCCGAATCTGTTTAAAAAGACTGTTACTGGTTGGGCGAAAGTGACAGGAAGTCTCTGCGGACGGGTGTTCCAGATTGCAATGGAAAAGAAGTGCCAGTTGGTATTAATGGACTTCCTGCTTTTCTGCCCCAACTTGCATCTCGCAGGAGTACAGCAGTTGAGAAGCTGAAAGTTTCTTCAAAGTTTCCTGGAGGTTTGGGCCTAGTCAGAAGAAACTGATATTAAAGATTTGGGCCAAGGCACAAGAGTTATTGGCAGCCCATTGCTTGAGCATACTCAATTTTGCCTCAGCTGTTTAGTCCTACTTCAGGGAGCATCTACTGAGAGCATCTTCTGAGAGCAGAAGAAAAGCAGGTGTCAACCACCACTCTGCCCCAACGAGGCTGAAATGTTAAGCTGCTGCTATATTGAAACACTGGTCATAGAGAGATCATAATGGGTTCAAGGATCTGCTCAGTATTTATTGGAATAATCTTCTATTGAATGGAATTAGAAAAATGCAGTAGCACAGTAGGCTATAGAAAATGCTGAAGGATAATTGGAATTCTTACTGTGTGTGATATGCACTGGTATTTCTTAACTAAAAGCCAGACAATCATTACTTGATATCATACATCTCAAACCACAGGTATTTTCCCTCTTTTTGCTTTAGGGACCTAGTTAAATCATCCACTACTATTCTATGCCCTTAATTCTGTAACAAGCTGGGCCAGTCAGGCATCTCCACTATTCAGGTGAGTTGTATAAGCACTGCATTGTTAGTTACCTAGCGTATGTAGAACATCAGTCATTTTAAAAAAACAATTTTGAGGGATTTTGACATTTGCAATAGAGAAGATCCGCAAGTCTTTGATAAGTTGCTTCCTGCTGCCTCCTTCCTGTCAGAGGTACTAAGCTTGAAAATGAGATCAAATTTCTGGAAAGAAATATACTTCATATAAATGTTCCTACTCATATTATTTCATAGTCTCCTATGACAACTTTCACTTCAAAATTTATTCTGGGTAGTTAAGTTATACAACAACATATCTGATGTGAATTTTGGCAAGCAATGCACTAAGTGGGTAACTTGCCAGGAACAGGTATCCATATGGAATAAACAGAAGTAATGAGAAAAGGTAAGAGCATGCTCATCAGGGGGCTGTGCCTCTGAATCCATTTCCTAATTTGTCCTGACAAAATATCATTAAGCTTATCAGTGCTGCAATCTATCTTTTTAGTAAGATGCTTCATAAACAAGCTAATTTTCTTTTTTTAAACTTTTTATTGTTATTCTATTACAGTTGGCCCAAATTTTCCCACCTTGTCCTCCTCTGTGCTGCCAGTCCCCTCCTTCCAGCTCCTATGGTCCATCCCCACACCACTGTCCATGTCCATGGGTCATCCATGTGTGTTCTTTGACTAGTCCTTTTTCCTTCTTTCTACCATTTTCCCTCTCCTCCTGTCTCTGGCTGCTGTCAGTCTTTCCATGTTCCTGTGCCTCTGGTTCTGTTTTGCTCATTAGTTAATTTTGTTCACTAGATTCCCCTTATACGTGAGATCATGTGGTATTTGTCTTTCACTGACTGGCTCACTTCACTTAGCAAAATATTCTCCATTTCCATCTCTGCTCTCACAAAAGGTTGGAGTTCCTTCTGTTTTTCTTCTAAGTAGTATTCCATTGTGTAAATATACCAGTTTTTTGATCCACTCATCTATTGATGGGAATAATTTTCTCATTTAAAAAAATGGTTGGTATGGATACTATAATTCATTAGAAAAAAAAAATGTGTTCTAAAGCTTAAAGGACTATTTGTGGAATGTGAATAAAAAAGAAAAGAAATAGCTCCAAAAGATTATGCTCTGTCTTCCAGAGAAGGATATTCACCTCTAAATATGAAGTCTCCATTTAGCATTGCTCAGGTTTTAAATGAAAAAATACTACGAACATGTCGTTGACTACACATATTAGTTCTAAAGAGATTATTTTACTTTGTATAAGGTTAAGTGCATTAAACTGAGAGAGGTGATGTTTTGTGAATGAAGTCATATTTTTAGCTGTAAAGAAGCAGTGTGGTTTTCGAACCATCCTTTCATTTGCTTCTATGAATGACATTTTTTGGAGTCAATATAGAGGAAAGGAAGGCTAATCAGATCATTTTCCCTATTGTGAGATGAAAGATTCTTTCTCTCTAAAAAATGAGTTATTAATTCCCCAAATTTTTCCCTGGATTCCTCTGCCTATTAGGTGAAATTTAAAATTTCTAAGGGATTATTTGATTTCCGATATCCTGTGCTGTTTTTTGTTAAAATACATTTCAGCATGCTCTTGTAATTAACATGACATGAAATTCTTATTTCTGACTTCAAAGTTCACAGAAAGTAAAGATTACAGTACAAAGTATACACAAATGATTAAAGGGTATTTGTCTCTACAAAACGTGAACAACAGAGAGCATGTCTAACAGCCCATGTGGTGTTGTGTAGTGCTCAAACTTGTTCTTCCTAAGATTTTGCCAAATATAAGTAAACGTCTGACACTCTTAGTTAACATTTAAAAATACGCATTAGTTTCATAATCACTGCAGTGCAGAAGTTATTAAAGCTACAGCAGTTCAGCATGAAAGATGTCAGGAGAAATTCTGCATTATTTTGCTTCTTCTGCCAAATGATACTGTATATGAAATCTTCATTTTCTTAATTTTAGACTACACATGGAATCTTCATAAACATAAGAAATACAGCATATGGTTTATAGAGAAGACTCTAATATTCATAGTGGGATCTACAAGGAAAATTCCAAAAAGATAAGCAGAAATTATTTGATAAGTAAACCTATTTTAATTAATATCTATACAAGATTATAAAGAGAGAGTTGAATCAGTTTGACTGTTAGTGGGACATTATTACAACTAGAATAAAAATTAAAAAAACATGCCAATGGATTTTACTCTAGGTGCAGACTTATTTCAGCCTTGGTAAGATTTAGCTAACATTTAACAAGCACCTACTAAGTACCAGGCCATAGTAGGTGTTTTCATATTTGTTACCTCCCTTGATCTGAACAACATTGTGAGGTAGAGAGCATATTGAGGTTTGGAGAAATTTAATATGCCTTTCAGAACAGTACAGCTTATGAGTGATAGAACTGATATTCACAGCATGTGTGGTGCTCATCTTCTTCACTGTGTTTTCTCTCACAAATATATTCAGTTCAGTAACAGTGAAGGAAAACAGAACAAAAAATAGATTTTTCTCATGTATCAGATAATAGTTTGACTAATGAAAAGGTGTCTTTGTAAGCAGAGCTTCACAGCTACCATGATCAGTAATGATACAGAATAAAACTCTTGTATCCTAAGACTTGCATCAGACTTTTCTAGAAGTCTTAGCTATGTTTCCCAGAGAGCTGAGGGAAATAAACAAGAAAGCTCATCTTTATGATATTTTAGAAACAGTCTCTCTCATTGGTATTGGATTGATGCTGGCCAGCCCTTCCGAAGATTACTGTGGTCACTGCCCCTCAGCAATACAAAGTTCATTCTGGAGTGAAATTAATGATATGCATGACCTTGGGTTTAGAGGCACACATGTGTCAGAAGAGGTGGGTATGTAGCTGAATGTTGCAGTTGTGTTGGTAAATCACGCTCTGTGGGCTTCTCAGCCAACTGCAACTTTCATCTGTTTGCACCACAGTTGTGCAGGCTGTGCTGGGTAGAGATGATTTTGTCAGCCTTTTTGGATGAGCTTCGTGTAGCTTCTGAATGCATTGTTTGTTCCAGACTCCCTGGGACACAATGGATATTCATCAACAAAGGCTTCTTTTTTACTGTGTCAAAAACAAATTGAGATAAACAATATCTAGAATCTGATCTTCTGAAGAATAATTTCTAGTCTTCCATTAAAGGAATGATATATTGATGTCATAGTCGGCACTTGATAAATGCTTATTGATTGGCTGATCAATTGATTCATTGTGAATGTCCTGAATAACTGCATAAACATCACAATGATATCTAATATCCATAAGTTACATATCACCAAGTCCTTTCATTTCTTAACTACTAAAATTTTTGTTTAAATTATTCCCTTCTCATCATTTCAACATTTACCTCCTTTGCCCAAACCACTAACTTCTCTGCTCTGCACAATTACAGAAGTCCCATAACTGGTCTACCCATGTCCATTTTGTCCCCTCAACCCTATCCCTTCTTTGTATTTCAGTGAGGGTCTTTTTTTGTGTGTAGTTGTTTTTTTCTGTTTTTGCTTTTGCTTTTTAATTTAGTGAAATGGGTGACCTCACTTCTGCTGTAAGTACTTGAATGATTTCCCAATTTCCCATTGTTCTTGGGCGAAGACAAACCTCTACACATACAGCCCGGCTCACTGTTCTAAGACTTCCAGTTATACTGACCTTTCTGTTCCTCACAGATGCCATCCTCTCTCCTTCCACAGGTTCCATGCTCCTGCTCTGCCCACAAAATACAACCTGATTTTCTCCCCTCTTCACTTAGTCATCTCCAGTTCTCTCTTTTTTTTTACAGAAGACTCAATTCTGTGATAACAATTCCTCTTATTATATGTTCCCACAGCATTGTATATCTCATTTTTAGTATGCATCACAGTTGCAATTTTATATTTCTTTCATATGTTTGATTAATCTCTCTCTCCTCTCAGTAGATAACGAGCTCCCCATGGGCAAGAATTTTAATGACTTACCATTACTCTAAGCCTAAAATCTTATAAACAAAATTCTTATCAGGGTGTGGAAAGCCTTTTGATCTGGCCCTAAGACTGCGTCTTCAATCTCATCTCCATGAAATTGTCATTTAATCTAGTTAAATTTAAGAAAGATTTATATTTTCTTTTAGCCTGAGCTCCTCTCCAGCTACCATTCCATTTCCTTGCACACTATTACTGCGAAACTACACAAAATTGGAGTAGTCCCTGTTTCTGGTTCCTCAAATTCAATTTTCAACTCAGTCTTCTCCAAAAAACTTTCTACCTCCTTACTCCATGGTAACTTCCAAAGGCTCTTAAGATTCTAAGTGACTTGATCTTGTTAGCCTTGGATCTCGTCAAAGCATGGATCCCAAACATTTTTTTAGCTAACTTGTTCTCCTAGCAGCTTTGGGACAATTTACCACTGCATTCTGGGAAAACTTTCTTCCCTTTGTTTTCATGATCACTATTTTCTCTTGACTTGAGTTTTACCTCAGTGACCACTATTTATATTTTCTGATTGCTCCTTTTCTTGTGTGTGTATGTCTTATAAATAGCAGTATTCTAGGAGTTGGTCTAAGATCCTCTTCTATTTTTCCCTATTTACACTTATAGCCCAAGTGATCTCATTGGCAAAATGGCCTCTGTTACTAGATAATAAGTAATTTAGACATACATTTTGAATTTCTAGCGAGAGGTCATTGAGCATTTGCAAAAAATATATGGCTTAATTTTCGGCACTTGTATTATTTAATACAATTATTACTATAATTGTATTAAAATATATTTCGTTATACTTGTCCAAAATTTGAGGCAATTTTTAAATTAAATGTGCTGCTTTAACCCATCAGAGTTAAAAACTACTGCAGAAATGAGAAATCACAGGAAATGTCTGAGTGAATAAGTTTAGTTTAGAAGCAAAATGCAAGGGTGGTGGCTCTTGTGGGTATTTGGGGTTAGGTGTGCTGATGGTAAGGTATAAAGTCAAGAACACATAAAAAATAATTTAACTAGGATATGCAGAGAAAATAATCACTGAGGAAAGTTGTGTTTCATAGGATGTTTGTATCTTCAAGAAATTCATCTTTTAAGATAAAAATTACTCAGGAGATATTCTTTAATTGACAATATTCATAAAATAGTTGAACATGAAAGAAGAATGTTTGAGCCAAAGACTGACCTATTAAGACTCTTTTAAAACACATAGACATTAGATATACATAAAATCAAATATTAAAATACTTTTAATCATTAGTATTTATTAACTTCCTTTTGAAGGTACAAAGGCAAACACTACAGAAAGACATTAAAACTTTATCACTGGACATTGCAATATACCCTGTCATCAACACAGGCAGCTCATTGTAATTCAACAAATATTGAGGGCCCATTGTGTCTGAGGTCCTCATTCCTCCATTCCTTTCTCTATTACTTCACTTATTCATTCAATAATCATTGACTATTTTTAAGGTATTCTTAAAGACTCCAACATATAAAAATGACTAGGACATGACTTTCCCTTCAAAAAATATAGAAAGGTTGACAAAGCACCATTCTTATTGGAAAGCAGGATCATAATGAAGGTACTGAAAGATGATTTCTTATTCTGGCGATGAGGTTTTCCAAAGCAAGTGATTTTGGATTTTGAAAGTATATGAAAGAAGAGAACTTATCATTCTATTTGTAGCAAAATATGAAACATTTAAAAATAAAGTTAGTTAAGATATTTGTAATCCTTTAGAACATGTAGTTTTTAAAATAAGCAGGTATTTCTTTTTAAAAATTTTTTATTTAATTCTTATTCAAGTACAGTTTTCTGTTTTATATTCCCTGCTCTGCCCCGTCCTGTGCTCCCCGCCTCCCTTCCATTTCTGCCCCCCACCTTCGTTATTGTCCATGTGTCCTTTATACTTATTCATGTGAGTCCTTCCCCTTTTCCCCTATGATTCTCTCCCCTCTCCTCTCTGGACCCTGTCAGCCTGTTCCTAAAGAACCTTAGTGTCAACTTTTACTTGTGCTGCAAATTGCAGCAAACTTACTAGATTTTTTCTCTATTTTGCTGTTCAGATAATGTATATGGAGAAAGAGAACATGTTTGTGCTCATATCGTCTCACTTCAATATTGCTATCATAAGGATTTCTAGAATCTAGTATCATAAATACAACTTTTGGTGACCTTTTAAAAAATCAGTTTATCCAAACTTTGTCTCCTAGATAAAGTTGACTTGGATTGTCCTTCAAAGACAATTAAAGAAATATGTACCTGTCCCCCGACCCCGCCAAAAAGCAGGTATTGTGCTTACAAGTAATATATTTCCTTAACTTTGATACCACTCATTGTAAGATTCACCATGAATCTAAGAACAACTTTTGGGGGAAAAATATTATTTCATAAAATGTGCACATAGTTTATTTATTTATCAATCACAGAAACATTAAACTATGAGAGGTAAGGGCCTGTTATGCATGCTGGAGGAATTATAATACATAGTAAATCTATTTACCAGCTGGTGATGGTTTCAGGCCTCAGGTGACTTACTGATTAGTTTAATGATTTTTGGATAAGGCATTTAAAAATCATGTCTCACAATTAATTTCAGAACAACACTGGCAGCAAAAATACTTTCAATTTTGTAAAATTCAAATTGGTCCCATGCACATTTTCCATTGAATGGCATTTGATTCAGATTACTTTTTTTTCAACTGTCAAAGAATACCTTGCCTTCATAATGATACCAAATTCCTTCTAACCTCAGGAAAAAAGATATTAGAAAATATGGTCTATGGTTTATTGAGTACCTCTTGTATATTTTTCCTTTTTGAGTTTATTGGGGGTGACACCAGTTAACAAAATTATACCAGCTTTAGGTGCACAATTCTGCAACACATCATCTGTACACTACATTATGAGAGTACCTCTTATACTTGTAAAAATCCTGAGCTTATCATCATTAATAAGTTAAATACTGTAACACATATGACTCATTTTTTATAAGTCCTACATAATAGGACCGTGAACTACTTGATAAAGTATATTTGAGATCAAATGTACAGATCCCCAGCACCAACTACAGGGTCAGACATATGCAGGAGTTGCTTAGTCAAAGTTTCTGGAGAGAATAAATGGATGTGTCAAAATATACTAAATTAAAGTAAATGGAGACATCTTTACAGGCACTGAGATACTAAGGACTTAACCCCAGAGCATTCTTCAGCATCACCTTTGTATTTTACATTGCAAAAGGTTTTTTTCTTTTTAAAAGTATTAAGCACATCTTGTTACTAAGAGAAAAGAAAAGGTACTTTGTTGGGGTTACTCTTGAGCCTCTGGATCACTTCAGGGAGCCCAGGGAAGCTGACCCATCCCCCTGTAGACTTTATTGACTCATTTCCACCTAAAGTATGAGATGAAGAACAATGATACCACTATTTTTGTTAGACTTTAAAAACTTAAAATGTAGACCTGTTAAATTGTAAGTAAAGATCTTTGAGGGCAGGGACAGTTTTTAAAAAAAATTTTTACTTGTTCTTGCCTAACATAGTAGGAATTCAACATAGGTGCTTAATAGCTATTGAATGGATGAATGCAAATGTCATGATTAAGTGAAGAAAGCTGTAGAATTAGCATGATAAGGTCAATATTAACTGTCTGAAATGGTATATGCTTGCATAGAAATGTCCAATTTGAGTAGATTAGAATTATAATATTTTAATTTTTAATATTAAAGTTAAAACTTAGCAGGGTTGCTATTTATCAGCAATGTTCAAACCAACTCTGGGCTGGAACTTCATGGATTAGAGGGTATACCAAACACAGACACAATTTGCACTAAGTGCTTTTAAAATCAAAGTAACTAACAAAGCTGTGTAAACCATAAGACACACTTCACTGATGAATAAGTTTGGGTTTTGTAGTCAGACCTCTGACATCATCACGGCTTTTCCTTAGGGGATTATTTAGAACCAAATTATCAAAATAAAGATTTTAAGCATTCTATTTCCTTTTGTGGATTGATTATTTTATTTACTTCCCCCCCTGTTTGTTTTGGGAATTAGGGCTTTCCAATGAGCCTATCTCTAGATATTGAGTTTACATTACAAACAAGCAAAAATTCCCAGTCTGTCAGAGATCTTCTCCTAGGATACAAGAAAAAGCAGAGTTCAGCTAAACTGCACAATTAATTCACAATCACTTCTGAATGGAGAGAACAGTTGCTGTAAGCTGTTCTGTTCTCTTCCTAGGGGCTTAAGGTCAGTATCAAGTATCAAAATCACTATTCTTTTAAAGTTATCTCTCTTGATTTGTATTTCATAATTATCTTTTCTGGACCTCTTCCTTTTTAACTTGTAAACTCAGCTAAATAAATCAAGTCAAGAACTATATACATGTAAATATACATATTCTGAGAGCTGGATGGATAGGAAAAGGGATAAAGACAATTTCCTTTGCTGACCACAGGTTTCACCAGTGTATCAATTTCTATTTTTGTTTTGCACAAGGGAATCTGAGACTTTTTCTTCCTAGAAAATAAGGGAAGCAATTTTTTTCTTTAAATTCACTCTCTCTTTTAATATAAAGATTAAAAGTAATGTGACATTGCCTTTTCAAGAGGAGGACAACTTCTTGAGATCAAAGGAACAAATAAATTTTAAACCAAAAACCTCGAAACGATTCATTTAGTTGCAGCTGACTCTAAAATTACTGGAGTTAAAAGACTTTAGGTGAAAACAAGAAACATAAACAGTTAAATACTGGTTTGGCCAAAAAGTCTGTCTTTTTCTTTCTGTAAAATAAGAGACTTTTTTTCATTTTCACCAATAACTTTATTGATTTGGATATTCTGCTATTTCCCTAGTGGTATATAATGTTGATTGCTCTTAATTAATGTCTTGATTTGATCGCTATCCACTTCAACTCGTCTACCTGATCGTGAAGCATCGACCAGCGAGAAATCTCCAGCATGAAAATTCACGAACCACTTTGGTCACTTTAACACGTTCAATCAGTCACAGAGCCTTCTCCATACACTGCACAAATCTTGTTTTGCGTTTCAGTCGTGGTTTTAACTTTTTTGAAATAATGAAGCTGAATAATAATAATAATATGCTGAAAATGTTGTGTGTTTTCTTCCATCTTCAATATTAAAATGACTACACAAAAAATTCACCAATTTGGGTAAGATTAAAAAATGCATGCTGATACAACAGCTGTCACAATACAATCTAACAAAATTGTTTCAAATGAAGTTAAAGACAACTCATTGCTACTAGAGCCATCTTATGGAGAAAAAACAAATGAAATTTTTGGCCAACCCAATGTATTCTGCTCAATAATATTCATAAATTGAACGAATATTTGGTTATATTACTGATTTTTATTTTCAACAAAGAGCTCACAATGTCACTAGGTTTTGAGTGTTTTATTTTCAAATCAAGGAATATAAGTGAGCTATTCCAAATTTTTTTGCATATTACGTCTTCTAGTTTGGGGATGTTTCTACTAGAGAGGGATTATAGTCAACTGGTCAATCTCATGAGTTAAAACTGCTGAAATCCTAGCTATATCTTCACTATGTAAACTTGTGTTAATGACTCAGTATTCTCCTCTCTAAAATGGGAATAATAATAGTACCAAGTACGGCTCTTGTGAGGATTAAATGAGGTAATAGGGCTAAGCAAGTAAGCAGAACGTGGCATATAGTAAGTACTCAATAAAAGTTATTGTTACTCATGGTATCCTTCTCATTCTCCTAAAAATGCTGTAGGGAATGTGTATGAACAACATCTATGTTATTTTGAGACATATTGTGACAGAGATTGCATTAAATGAAACACCTTGTGTTATTCATGGGCTCTGTTTAGAATTAGTGTTATCAAATCAGTTTTATGAATCTTCTTTTCTGAAAGTGTTTAAAATGTGTTTTCATTTGTGAAAGTTCTAGGAGGCTGAAATCTGCCCGAAGCTGGCTTTCTTGGGAAGTTAACTCAACTGTGAGTATTTATGGTTACTTTCCTCTATGTCCTTGTTTCTCATATCTCCCTGTTTAAGGTGAAGAGGAGAAATGCTTGTAGAATGAGTGTAGGTTAATGAATAGGGAAACATATCACCACTATTTTTGTTAATGGTTTTGCTATTTAAACAACAATTAAAATGTGAATTTATAAATAGGACCTACTGATTTCTTAAGTACAATATAATACTGATTTTGACTTAGGATGCTGAATTTTGTCTTCTTAACTAATAAAATTTACTTACAGAAACTACATAACTGAAAGGAATCTTTAATATTAATACCAAATTTTAAAGATGAAGGAAATAAGCTCTAGAGTGATTTAATGAATCACTACTCCATTTATTCAATAAATATTTATTGATCTATGTGCTACTCAGTCTGCAGGGTAATAGGGAACAGCTGTGACTTAGCAGGCCTGGTCTCTGCTGGTTTTTTTTTAGCACTTACCAACTGCAGTAAGGAGGTAGGTGATTATAGTTAGGTGTGATGAAGGGAAGTACAGGGAGCTTGAGGAGTGCATAGCAGGAAGGACTAACCTGCTGTAGGAGGTCAAATGTGGTACAGAATTCTAACTGAGCCCTGTAAATTCTAATGGAGTGGGCCAGTGACCTGGGGAGTTGCCAAGTCTACCAGAAGGTCTGGGAGAGAGAGAGAGGGCAAGGTGTGCAGGCTGTTCAGTTTGACTGAAAGAAGAAGTGTGAGTTGAAAGTAATGAGACATAAAGCTGGAGACATACGCAGGTCAGAGTGGGCCAGGTAAAGCCTCTTTTGATTATCCCAAGAGCAATGGAGAAGCTTTGGAGAGTTTTCAGCAGAAAGTAACAGACTCAGATTTGTATTAAGATAAGTCTGGCTATAGCTTTTTGGATGGATTGAGAGGGATAAAGGAGTCAAGGAGGCCAGTGGGTGACTTTTGCTGACCTTTGCAGAAAAGCCTGATGAGCATCTATGATGGCTTAACATGCAGCCTGTGGGTAAAATGCCATTGACTTCATTTCTGTCTTGTTTTCAAATAGCTTTTACTTGGATTATTACATTTTCTTTTGACCTAAGTTCCTAAAACATTGCCTTTCTTTTAAAACACCCGTTTTCCTTTATTAAACCAGGGGGTTGATGTAGCATGAGCTTTTCTATTGTAGGAGGAAAATGATTAGCTTAACTGTTTTGGCTGGTATTTTTCACCCAACAGCTAATTCTTACCTACCAGGCACTATTCATGTTTCTGTCTGTTGGATTAGTTTTGTGCTTCCTATCCCCGTTGCCACTGCCCTGCTTAGGTCCTCATTACCCCTCACCCGGACTCTTCACAGCGAGCCAGCTCATCTCCCGGACTCCCAAGTCTTTATTTCCTCATGTTTATTTTCGCACAGTGGTTTAAGATTGTCCTGATCGAAGGCTTTCAGAAGTTTCCGTCCACCTACAGGAGAAAAGTTGGCCACTGTTCCATCTGCTCTTGGAGCCTTACCTTCTCTCTGACCCCCACACACCCAACTGTTAAACTAAGCCAGTCCACACACTGCTTCCCAAACACATGCCATGCACTGTCACTGTACCTTTGCCTAGGTCTTACACAGCTTTTTCCTCTTCCTGAAATCTTAACCATTTTTTCAGGGTCCAGGACAGGAGCAACTTCTTTTTTATATGATATTTTCTACAGTTACTATAAACTC
This sequence comes from Sturnira hondurensis, assembly GCF_014824575.4. Taxonomy (NCBI): domain Eukaryota; kingdom Metazoa; phylum Chordata; class Mammalia; order Chiroptera; family Phyllostomidae; genus Sturnira; species Sturnira hondurensis. The sequence goes on from NW_028089093.1 coordinate 5,522,809, forward strand.
TACAGTTATTATGCTCAAGCAGAATTATTAGCACTCAAGGGTGTCTCTCTCCTAAATTTTTCTGTTATTATAGCTATGTGTGCACATACCTCACCTTTCCCATAAGATGATAAATTCTTAGGTGAGACGGAGTAATGTTTTATTTTCTGTATCCTTCTCAGTACCCTGCCCAGTGCCTTGAGAGAAGCCGACACTCCATAAAGACTTATTTAATTGAATTGATGTCACCTTTTATGCCAAGTTTAACATTTTTAGGTGGAGTTATTTTGTTGGAGTTTCAGAATGCTTTTAGGAAATGGTATAATTTATGAATTGAGTTTTAGATGGTAAAAGTAATTCTGATTTTTAAAGTACAGCACATGAGGGAAAGAAATTAATGTTAATATTTCAGCATGGAAGATACCCATGAGTAAATATAAAATTTAAAATAGGATTCTGTCATTCATTAGATATATGTTAAATATTATTATATGTTCCCTTCAGTATTATAGACTGCTGGAAAACACAGACAAGATGTTTATTCTTTTGGAGTTAATCTAAGTAAGGAGACAGGTGAATGTTCCAGCCACATCTTAAAGTATTTCATAGACATTGATTTCTGTGAGTCTTTATACAGGTGACCCCATGAAAAATATTTTTCTGGATTATAAAAAAGTTATAATTTTATTCAGTTCAATTATATTACCACACTCATACATTCCACACAAGCATCTATTGGTGTAGTGTTATTGAGGCACTTTGCTAAACTCACAGCTAAGTGAGAAACCATAGATGATTTCCTTGATTTCCTAGATGCCCCTCAGAGATTCTGGGGATAAGAAGGCAGAAGCTGGTTTGGGATGGTGATGGGGTTCTAGCTTTAGCTAGACAGAGCTGTCCTGTCCATGGGAGGCTCCAGGGCAGGCACCGTTATCAGGTGTAAGCACAGTAAACATCAGGCCCTGCCAGGGACACAGTGTAGTCTTCAACAATTTAACATTTTGGTGCCTGAGGCAGCCTGATTATTAGGAATCAAATTGTTTTTTCCTGTTTAAGAGAGAGAATGTGTATGTGTTTGTGTGAGGGGGAGTGTTTAGTCTACTTTCTATTGCTTTTCTCTTCACAAAGTCCATTATTAAGTGTGGGATGCAAGTGAAAAAAGAGGTTGTATAGACCCCTTAGGAGGTGAAGCTGGTGCCCAGGCCGAAGCCTCCTCCACCTCCTGCTGCTCCACCTCATTCCCTCTTTAGCATTTCTCCCACGTGGCTCTGCACGCTGCTTAGAAAACCATCTTTGGCTGTGTTTGTGAGGATTGCCAGCTTCAACTAAGCAACCATTCACTTGAATGAAGTAGGCACTGAGTGGAGAATGTATAAAAAGTTTCCAAGTAAACTTTTTCTCCGTTCCGCAGATCCGGAAGGCGAAGGGGAGAACTGTGAGAAAACAATGTTTTCCCACATCCCCCTAGCTCACAAGAATATAGTTATAAAGACAATTTGAGTTTTAAATGTGCAGTTATCCAAATCCAGAAGCATTTCTATTCTTAAAAATAGAAATAATGTTTTCATTGATGAGATTCTTCAAACACCAGTAACTTCCCTTTGAAATATCTCAATATTGCAATTCTAAAATATAGGATAATAGATAAAAATGAGAAACTTTTCCAATAAAAATGTCCAGAAAATATGTATTGTATGTATTTGTGTGGGATTTACTGTTGATAATACAAGAAAAATTCCTTTGCAATGGAAACAATATGATATTTCCAGAAAATGAATCTTTCTACACAACTCATGGAGACTGGGCTTTATTAGTTGAGCCTAATTAATTAATTAATTAATACTCATGCTTGCAGAATTTATCTTAGACAACTGATCAATCTAATTAGATTGAACTTGCTGTGGAAAATAATTTTGTACGGTAATTCACTGCGTGTCCTCTGTAGGACGGTCATTCTATGTCCAGTTTTTACAGACTGAATGTTCATGCCCCCCTCCCATTCATACACTGAAGCACTAACTCCAAAGTAATGGTGTTTGCAGGAGGGACTTTTGGTAGGTAACTAGCTTTAGATAAGGTCATGAGGATGGGACCCCCATAATGAGATTACTATCTTTGTAAGAAGAGAAAGAGAGAAAAGCTCTCTCTCTTTCTTTATTATGTGAGTACATAGCAAGAAGATGGTCCTTCAGGAAACAAGCTCTCACCAGAATCAGATATGCCTGTATCTTGATTTTGGGCTTTCCAGTGTGGACTGAAAAAGAGCCATACATTGTATATGACAAGCTCAGGGGAGGCCCTGGAAACTAGGAGAATGAAAGCCACCACATGGGATGGTCTGAACATAAAAATTTCTACTACAAGCAGGTAATGGTGGGTAGTCACATCCTAGGCATGTAGGTTCCTTGACAAAGGTCACTCTTTACCTTAAGTGATCCTGCCTAATGTATTTTGCATCCAAGATGACATACCTTTGGAAGGTCAGAGTAATCTTTTCCAGACCCCTCAGGGCACAACCCCTACACCAGAGCAGGAGACCACAGAACCCCTAGTTGTTATCTTCCTCCCTGAATAGCACGTCTACATGCTATAAATGTTGATGAACTATCCTGCAACCACCAATGTGAAATAATTGTGTCTTCCAGTTTTACTTTTTATCCAATTTTAAAGATTTCCCCACTTTGCTTTCTCTTGTGCCTATAATCTACCACTAATGGAATTCACATAACCCCTTCAGGCTCCCTCCTTGGATTGTAATGCATAAAATAAGACGCAAAACTGCTATTCTCTGGAGCATTTTTTCAATCTGTTGAGATTTCACTTCTTGGCAAATAAACTCATAAATTCTCTACAGGTCTGGACACTTCTTATGTCGAAACTAGCCTCCAGAAATGTGAGAAGTAAATGTCTGTGGCTTAAGCCTGCTAGTCCATCATGTTTTGTTATAGCAGTCCAAGCAGACAAGACAACAGTGTTTCTCAAACCTGAGAGTGTTTGAGAATAATCTGGAAGCTGCTGTAATATGTGTATTCCTGAATCCCAACCTAAAGGAAAGTAGTCTGGGATGCATCTGTCCCAGTAGTCTTCCTTTTAAGTAAATTCGAAGTGATTTCAAGGCTGGCTCTTCTGGGCAACGGTTTGATGAGCAGTGTTTACAGCACACGTGCACAGATGATGGTTGGTGTTACAATGGGTGGGAGGGCGGGACGGAAAAGAAGAAGACAGCTGCTCTGACTTTGTCCTTCAACTTTCTCACTCTTCCCTCCTTCGTATGTTCCAACTTTTTCCATCTGAGGAGCATCCTTAAAATAACTGGATTCTCTACCTGTGTCACAAAGCAACCAAGAAATTTAGGATTTTAGAAGGAAAAAATGTGGAGAAGGCGAGCACTCTGTAACCTTTTAATCTTTTTCCTACCAGGACTTTATTAGTTTAATAGCTCCAAGAAAGGTCTGTTTCCTCTCAAGTTACTGCATCGTGTATATCTAAGAAATTATACCCTAGAAAGGGCTTTTCATTGACAAAATTATGAAGCAGGCAAAAATTATAATTTTTCACTCTGCCCACTTCTGACTAAGCTGGAGAAAGTTGGCTTTTCTGGCCAAAAAGAAAAAAAGAACCAATAAACCCAATGTGTTGTAGTATTAGTGCACTGCATGGATCTAGAAGTATATGGTCTTTTATACTTCTTGGGTGAAACACTTCAGTTTGAAATTCAGAAAATTTAAGGAACCAAGGCAGATACTAGAAGAGATGTTTTTTGGAGGGGGAGTGGAGCTCTTAGCCATCTTTGAAACATTTTTCCCAAGGGCAGGGCTTGAACAAAGTTTGTGGAGAGGGTTAGGAATCTAAGTTGAATGTTGTGGCTCCTTATTAATTCTCAGGTGTGGTCTGATCTGGTCATCCCTGTATCTGGATTTGACAGAAATCAATAGGATTAATGCACCAGCATGTAGAGGGTCTTTTTTAGAAAAAAAAAAAGTCTTCAAAATAGAAACAATTAATTGTATTCTCCAGATCTCATTTTCTCCTTGAAGCAGATACAAATTCCAACTGTTCTGACCTTATAGTGCCGTCTCCCCAACTGGCATGTATTTTGACATATTTTGTAAAAGCAGTTTCTATTATGTTGTACTCATCAACACATGGTGAATTGGAACTGTTAAGCAAAATACAAAATATTACTAATAATCTATCTGTTATATAGTATTAACAATTAAAAGAAACAGTCTTCACCAGATGGAGGGACAGATCTGTGATTTTCATTCATTTTTATGTCCATAAAATATTCTACTACTAATCAGAGAGAAAGTTTCAAGTAAAGCTTCATGTGTCAGCTGTTTGATTGCCTGAAATGAAATATAAATTTATACAACCAAGGCAGCAGGTTTCCTGCCTGCAGGAAAGCACTCAGGTCAGAGAATCAGGAGATGTCGGTTTCCCAAAGCTGCCCTATTAACTGAGTCTTTGGCATGATAAACAGGTCACTTTGTTTCTCTTGTTCTTGGTGTGTTTAATTTTTAAAAATTTTTATTTACTTATTGATTTCAGAGAGAAAGGAAGGGGGAAGGGAGAGAGGGGGGAGAGAGAGATATTGATTGTTATTTCACTTATTTATGCATTCATTGGTTGAGTCTTGCAAGTGCCCTGACTGGGGATTGAACCCACAATCTTGGCATATGGGGACAGTACTCTAACCCACTTTGCTACCTGGCTATGCCTGTGTTTAGAATTTGAAACCCTTGAGCTTATCCTTTTATAAGTTGTTGTACATATTGCTGAATCAATAGCCAAATGTGTAAAATGCTATGTTTCTTACCTAAAGATGAATGACTACTTCAGTTGAGTAAAGACATTTCAAAATTTTACTAATCTACAAAACATTTTTACCAGCTCATTTTCCTGTTGGGAAGTAGTTAGGTGCTAAGAGGAGAGAAACCTCAGCATTTTAGCCTTAACAAGCAGAAATGCTATTCATTTCTGCGTGCAGCCTCTTTGTGAGACTATATTCTTGACGCTGCATTTAGTTTTGCAGATTGTGGTGTGCATCAAATTAGGCTTGAGGAAATATCTTTTGTTCCCATTTTCACACCTGGTATTTATTTCTCAGCTTGTCAATAAACCTGTATTTTCATAAACTTTTCTGATTCTTATTTTTCCCTCACTTGTAGTTAATTTAAAGTAACTTTTCAGTTTATTTCTTCCATTTGCATTTCATTGTCCCTCAGAAGAGACTGACTAATTGGGGGAGAGAAAGGCTGAGCCTGTAGACTTCTATCCTGAGTTTCATTTGACTGGTCATGGGTCTCCTTTACCAAAATATGTTCTACTTGGAGCTCAGAATGTATTTGTTGAATAAAATGAAGCCCAATATAAAACATAAATCGGGAGACAATGTAGCTCAGTAGTATAGAAAAAAAGACTTGGATTAAGAAAGTTTTGAATTCCAGTTCTTCGGTTGTTAACCTAAATCGGGGAAAATTACTTTATCTCTCTAGCCTCCATTTCCCTTTCTTTAAAATGAGGATCAGAGTACCTGCCTCATATGGCTCTTGTGAATATTAAATGAAACAGAAATTCCATGCAATGTTTTAGTAGAGTTCTTAGCACATGGCAATTGGTCAATAATATCATCAATTATTATGACATACCGTAAGTTTTGTCACCTCACAGCATCCAGCATGATGTCTCCATAAAGTGTCAGAATATCTGTATTTGAAATTTTATTCTATTATTTATTTTTATATTTTTTAGCTGTTTATTTATCAAGAAAAACTATTCCTTAGCTCAGATATTCACATCCAGGAACACAGGTCAGTGACAAACTTCTGTGGAATTCAATCCAAAAAATTCTTTACATTCCAAGGTCACTTTGCATTCTGAAAGATACCACCAGCCTTCCTCATTTTCTCAGTATCTTTCACGGAATCACAATTTCTGTGAAAGTCTGTATGTGCCTTCTTTTTGGTCAGCCACAGCAAAGTTGTACGATGATGGCTCCATCAATGTGAAATCATAGATGCTTGACCGGTAGGTTTTTCCAAAGCACTGGGAGATATGGTAGTTATATGCTCCTCAACACTACCGCCCTTCCTGATGGAAAAATGGATGACATTGCAGTCCATATTTGAACTTTTAAATCTGAACACATCTGTTACATGGAGAAATAGATGTTTTTGTAGGGTGGAAACTCTAGAGTTTCAAATTTGATTTTTAGAATACCTTCAACTTTACATGTGTTTGTAAAATTTTGTATGTGTTTTAACATTTTTTCTTCTGTCCCCATGGCATTTCCAGAATCTTACTTTGTTATATTTGGTGTTTTCTAAATGTTTGTTGACTGATTGCTTTCTATCCCTGTTAGCAAAGTTTTCTTTCTGAAAGTAATTTTTCTCTCAGGGAAGTGTCTTTAAATTGTTATTCTCTTAGTAATCCCCTGCTACGTATACAAGTTGCAATATTTTTCAAACTGTGTTTTCGGTAACATGTTTTTGAAGTTTTCTGATTGGTGTGTACCTATACTCTTCCAGATGAATTTATTCAAATGTGGTGCGTGTGTGTGGCTGTGGTTGTTGGTGTATGTAGGGCTACACAGGCAAGTAAAAATGACAACTACCTTGGGTTTCCTGCGGAGATGCCCTCTCTATATGTAGTTTTATTCTCAAACTATGATGTTTTAGTCTACACTTGTATAGATTATGCCTGAATGTTTTCCATGTTTCTTTTTCTTTCCTGTTCTCAAAGTACAGTGTACAGTTTTCAGTTTCATGCAAAGATTACTCACTTGGTGAAGAAATATGATAGTCTGTGTAGACACAGATATCTTCGAATTCCTCAGTCTCAGGAAGAAGTCACAAGTATGTTAGTGGCCTACTTTCCCTACACCAAGAAAATTGATTTTCCCTTTGTTTCTAAAGAAAATCACTTTGAGGGGACTCACCACTATGTGATGAATGGAACTATGAAGACGCTTTGGGCCATCAGAAGGAAGAATAGTGGTTTGAATTTTTTTTATTCCATGCAGTCTCATTTTATTCTCTTAAAGATATACTCAGTACTGGGATGCCAGTTCTTTTTACTGTTTCCTTAATTTAATCTACATGAACGTTCTTATATGCAGTCTAATGCTCACCGAGCAGTAAAAACACAACATTAAATTGTGGTTTTAACTGCTGATTCACTTTACTCTGAGCCTTACATTTTTCAGACTTGGCAAGTATAACCCAAGAGCTTATTTCCTGATTTATATAATTTACTCCTCTGCCGATGAGCATAACTTGCATCTCAATGGCTGGGACTTGGACAAACAGTTGTGTGGGATGGTAAGTCTACCAAGATATTTGCATAAGACTCTTAAAAGAAGCCTAAACACGGATATTTTAGAACCAGATTTTAAGTGAATAAAGTGAAAACCTCTTTCTCTCTTGTAGTTATTTCAGATTTTTCTATTTTTAAAGGAACCTTCACATATGTTACCTCTGTATAAATCTAAACTTAGTCCATATTGATATATGCATGATGTAAACTTATTTTTCATGAGATAGCACAGTGATGAATTCAAGCTTAATTCTACTAGCTTTGAATATTGTTTTAGTGTGAAGGGGCTATGACATTCTAACAGAATTACTGTATTGTGTTAATGTATACACCTAAACTATACATACTATTATGTTCCTAGCACATCTTACTAATAATGGAAATCACTTTTATTTCAATAGCAAAATTTATGTGACAACAGCTTCTGGGGCTCAGTGGAGCATCGGATCAGCATGTCACAAAATTCCCTTGTAGTATGGGTGTTGACAGGGCTTTGCTGACATCAAAATTGCAATGAAAATGTCTCATAAATGCATATCCACATAGAACATTACTTAGAATAAATCAGCTCAATAGTCACGTTGGTCAGTAATGTGAGAGATGAAAAATTTCCCCACACTTACATTAGAAACATAAATTATTAAGAATAGATAGCCATATATATGATATAGATGACCTGAAAGATATGTCTCACTTATTTAGAAAAGGTGTCCAGATATAGAACTCTCACCTTGGTGTTCTCTTCTGTAATTGTACAACGCTTTTGCTTTCTTCAAATCCTATATAAATGTGAGATGAAGATTCTAAATCAGGCAACAGAATGGACTGTCCAGAGGGGTTAGAATAGGGAGTAAGTAACAAGACAAAATAGGACTGTAGGATAATTAGGCTGAATATTACAACGAAGTTCTTAATAGGGAAAACTATTAGACTGTGAAATAGTCTTTCAAATGCACTGGAAGAAGTCATTACTTGAGCTATTTAAAATCAGACTAGACTGAAGTACTCCAAAATATAGTATGCTGTGGGGACCAAGCCTACATTAGAAGTGGAAGGAGGGGAATGACCTAATGGCTTCTACCGTCTGTGTGATTACTATGATTGAGCTCATTTTATGTGTTCAGTCTTGGTGGATAATCTATCATTTTATGCTACTTCCAGGGAGCAATTTCAACAAACTCATCTAATGCAAAACTGGATGCATTTAGCAGCATGTCAGAAGAGATGAAAATGCACAATAAACAGTGTAAAATAGCAAAAGTATGAGTAAACACTACTTTTTTTAGGGAGTAACCCTTGGAGGAAACAATTCTCACCCTAGAACTCTGGCCACAGTCCAATGTGCATACATGCATCCTGTCTGCCTGGCTTTCAATGGAGATTAGGTGTTAATTTTCATTTCTTTTGTTTAATGGTATCTTGGGATGATGTTGAGTACAAAACAACAAATAGAAACATTTCATCCCCAAGCCAATGACTACATTTTGGCAGAAGGTAGCCAGGATCCTGAAAAAAATCTTGGCAACATTTTGTGACTGATATCTATTAGAGAAATGGCCAAGAAAGAGAAAACAGTTTGACTTAAAGGAAAATGATCAGAAATAAGGAGGAGGAAAAGACATTCAGGGTAGTTGTAAAAATGTTATTGCTGGTAGTCTTTTAAAATGAAACTGCCCTCAATCTTGTGCAGCTCTGGGCGATCACCTGCCATGAAGTACAGAAGTGAAGCAGGTGACCTTTTGACAATCATCCTAGTTCTTTTATTCAACAAAAACATGATTAATTTAAATTTAATCTACACTCGATGTTATCCTATTGATACCTAATCTGCATTGAAAGCCAAGCAGGTGGGATGCATTTGCATTTGTTCGCCCTACCAAGTTTAACTGCAGTGACACAAATTTAGAGTTGGGATCATTCTGATATTTGGTCATTGTGAGGTAACTCATCTGATTCACACTCAGTTCTTTTCATGTGTGTACCATAACTTTTAACAAAGACTATCACACACAAGTGGGTCATAGAATATATTTTCATTATTAATAACATTCTCTGTGTTCATACATTTTCTCAATTTGCTAATCACATAGTCCTGAACTGTGAGAAATACCATTAAATTTAAATAGAGGTCTCTATCCCCCAAGTCCCCCAAATTTATTTTATTCCTTGCGTTGGCATAATTTTCTATGATTTCATTGGCAAAGATTTAGCTCATAGAACAAAAGATTTTATGTGGACTTTTTTTTGGGGGGGTGTAGAGATTTGTAAATACTAAAAGATACTTTTACCATATATCCTTCCTGTTAGTCCAATGAATATAAATATTCTAGAATTTTCATTCTTTTATTTGGGAAAAATAAGTTTCAAGACTTTTTCTACTCTGTTTCCACCCTGAGCACACGTGCCATTCTGAATACTAATCAAGTCAGCCTTAGGGCACATCTATTCAAAAAGTCCTTGTAGTTTTGCTGGATGGTCGGAACCTGAAAGGATGGACAGCTAAAACCTACAGGTGTGAGGACTCGGTGTAAATACAACACTTCCATTATCAAAGGGAAATGTCACTTGATTAAGGTCTGGTGTACAATAACTTCCAAAATGTATTCAAATTTTACTGGGCTGTTTGGAGAAAAGAAGGAGCATAACACTATAGAATCATTAACTAGTAACTTAAACATCTTTGGTAGAAACTGTGTAACCCTAGTTGTTTAGTGCAATGGCAATCTAAATATTCTTGTCATGCCTATATTAAATAAAGTTACACGGATGGTTAGAGTTCAGGTAGCAGTCTTAAAATGTGATCAAATAATAAGAGCAGACTTAGATTTAAGTAAACGAGAAATGTTTCTTTACCAATATGTGCCCTTTTCCAAGCACAGAAGCACAATATAGCTGAACTGAAGAGTTCTAAGAACAGGCAGCACAAACAAATGGAAGGAGAGAAACTCAAAGTAATGAACTATTGCTGAGGTCTTTAACTCGCACTAACTTCAACTCACATTGACCTCAACTTTAATTATACAGATATGTAAACTATATATGTCAAACACAGAACTATTCAAATAGCAGTAGAAATATTTTATTAGCAAATTAGCTGAGCACTTGACCACAGATTATTAGAGGATTATTATTAGACCACAAATTGTACAATGCTTTAAAATACTTAAAAGGCAGAGGAATGTCTCCTTAAGGAACCTACCCAAAATGTTATGCGAGGGAAGGAACTAGAAGAAAACCTAAATGAAATCCTTAAGAAAGAAGCTTATTGCATATATTGCCTCGCCTATTTCTAGACCGCGAATCTCCCGCCCTCTCTGAGTTAGCTCACTGTCAGATAAGAAAATGGAACAGGATAGATGAAGAAACGTGCTCCTAGTCTGGCTTTTCGATTTTCCACTCAAGCCAGAGGGAGTAAAGGACATGGAGTTAGGGATAATTTCCAGGCATCTTTGCAGCAGAGAGAACCTCTGGTCCCTTCTGGTTGCAGAGTGCACCCAGGCTGCAACACCGACCAGGTCCCGCTGCCGCTGCCCACCAAACCTGGCAACCTCCACACCCACATGAAGCAGCTACTGTGGCAGCTAGTCATCGTAGGATTTCCTGTGCACAAAGCCTAAGGAACCCCCCAAATGAAACGTATCCTGAGACCAGAACAGGGCTGGAGGTGGTTGGCTGATGAGACTGGTCTCTCTGGGGGTCTGCGGGCGTTAGTTGTCCCTCCACCTCTCTCACCCTGGCTGCAGATCTGTGCCCTGAAAGCTGACTCCCTCCTGGAGACACCGAAGTGCGCTCACACACACAAACTCTCACTCACGCACACCCACATGGCCTCTGCCCTCCACTGTCCCCACCCTGGCAGAACTGTAGAGACCAGTCTATGCTCTGCCTCAACTTTCCCAGCTGCACCTGCCCCACGCAGCACCCGAGACACTGCGCCCTCGCTGGGCGCCCTGCAGAGAGACACGTCCTTCTCTGGGCCCCTTACCTCTCACCGACAACTCCTGGCAGGGTCTGGAGCTGACCGTGGTGGCAGCGGTGGTGGCTGAGCCTGCACCCGGGCTCTGGCTCATGGTTGGTCCTCCTCATCCGACACAAAAGAGGTAGCTTGCTGGCTTTGTCCTTTCCAAATCCAAGGAGAACTTATTTTGCCCCCCGAAATGGCCAACTTGTGCGCGCCGTTTCCTGTCATAGTGCCCCCTGCCCCTGCCACCGTCCCCTCCCGGCTACTAGCTGGACCACTGCCCAGTGGCAGCGCATCCAGGCCTCCGAGTCAGTGGGGAGTGGGAAAAGGGAGGGTGGGAGCAGAAGAGAAAAAAGAGATTGGGGAAAGGGGGGACCCAGTGGGCTTTCACGGTGGAGAGGGGTGCGGTTCCCAGCTGAGTCCCTCTCTTTCTCTTTGCAAGCAACCACACTTCCCAGGCGTGGAAGCAACTTTCCTTCACCTTGGCCAGGCTCAGACCGTAGCATCTAATTGGGACTCTAGGCAGAGGCACGGACCTGGCATTCTCTCATTCTCTCGTTCTCCTTTCCCCTCTCTGCCTCCCCCTCTCTTTCATAGGGGTGTATCTGCAGAGTCCTCAGTGAGCTAGTGTACCTAGCCGAGAGGATATCGAAGGGAAAGCCAGAGAGGTTTTGCCGGCTGCTTCGCCTCACTCTGAAACCCTGAGGCAGTCTATGCAAAGGTCGGGAATTTCAGAGAGGTGGGGCGAAGGGGCGTGGGGCAGTAGCAGATCCGAGGCTCCAACTTTGAAGCTCTGTTAGAGCTCTTGGCCACAGGAGAGCAAGCACTGTCTGTCAGCCCAGGGAAAGGTTTCCCTTGGTCCCTGTGCCCCCGGCTGACCGCATGCTAGAGGAGAAGGGGAGAGCAGGAACAGAGAGGGAGCGAGAGGGCCTGGGAGGCCGGCGTGCAGCTTTGCCCCACACGCAGCTAAACTGCACACTGCAAGCCCCGGGAGAGGGCTTGTGCAGAACAATCCCTGGGTCAGGCGGGAGGGAGACGCTCCCGTTTCCTAGCAACCCTCATCAATCTTCTCCGGATAGCACCCTCTGAAGGAATTCGATTGGACAGCTCCTGGAGGCAAGACACGCCCCTTCAAGAATGCTGGGCGGCTGCTTTTTTCTCATTCTCCCGAATTTCTTGGTTGTTATAAGAGAAGAGTGCTGAATTATCTTCCTTTTTGTCCTCCGATACTGCCACGCCGCCCCCTTGCAGCGACCCCACCCCACCCCTGCGTTACCCGCTCTCTAGTCCTTGTGGTTATCGGACCCAGTCAGTGTTCACAGAACCTTTTCTTTCTTCTTATAATTAAATAAATAAAAACCTTAAATCGGTGACGTAGGCACAAAAGAGAAAACGGCACACGAAAATAGCTTGAATTGGCTCCGAGCTACAGATAAAATTCTAAAGGTAAAATTCCAGGCATCTTTCCATGTTTAGAAACACATGGTATTTAATTTCAAAATTGAAAACTTCACTGTCATTAATTTTTCCACCCTCATACACTAACTTTGTGTTAACCAAGGATTGTTATAGTGCTTTTTAAATGCCACCCATATTCTTTAATATTTAATGTTAAGTTGTTTAACAACTGCCTCCTTTGTAACCTAGCCAAAACATGTAAACTAGAGAAATAATTTTATCACTGGTTTCTTTAGAAGCTAACGATATTTACAAGATATATATATATATATATATATATATATATATATATATATATATACTCTCTCTGTATATATTCTATTGTGAAGGCCACTAAAACTAGAAACTTGAATATATTAAACATGAAAATGTCACTAAGTAGTGAAACTCTAAAAATTGTAGATGCCCCCTTTCAACATCATTCTATCTAGAATGCAACAGCAGTGTCCAAGTAAAAACCAAACCACTCTTTGCGTGTCTTTACTATTATCTAACATGTACTGCTTACCACAAATACATCTGACTTTCACAAAAGAAAATTTTCACAGTGTTGGTCCCGTAGACAACTATACATCCAAGAGCAATGACACCGCAAAGGAAAAGAGGAAGTTCTACCTGCTGCAAGGGTTTCCGCACCCATGAAGCCATGTTGGCAGCTCTTGGCTTCATTTAGAGTAAGTATTCCAGAAGATTCCCTTTTGCCTTTCAAAAGCTCCATCAGAATCAGTTGAGATTGGAAGGAATAGAAGAGAGCTGATGTTTTTATCACATTGAAAAAGGAAAGTAGCTGTGTTTGCACAAAAGAAAACACTGATGTATAGACTGAACCGCATTGCCATAGCCTGCATGTAGGGTTTGTGGTTTTTGTTTTTTTTTGACACAGTAAAGATGGTGATGAATAGAGAGAGAAGTACTGAAGCACATTAGGACTGTGTTATCAGATCTGGCCTTATGGGACACTTGCCTTTCCCCCTCCCACACATGTACAAAGAAATGGTGAACACAAGGGCTTTTCGACCTGGTGGTAGTATAATACCTGAATTTGAATGCTTTAATTATTATCACTACCTCTTAGCTGTATGGCTTTGGTCAAGTGTTTTAACCTCATTATATCTCAGTTTCATCATCTGTAAAGTGGAACAAATACTTGCTCATCTCTCAGTTATTTTTAGGGTTAATAAGTACCTTGTAAGCAACAGGAAAGTGTTAGTTTTGACTATTAGTCTCTGACTTATAGTTAACTGATGGCATTTTAATTGTTGAGCCTATGTAATACTTAATTGAAGCAATTATTCTTATACTTTAATTCTTCCTCTTAAATTTAATTTGATTTCATCATTGACTGGGAACATAGCTTTAAGTTTAATGTTTATTGGTTGGTGAGTTTTTGTATACATGCATGTTTTCAAGTTTCTTTTGAAACTTGAAACTTGAAACTTTGGGGGGCCTATCCCCACGTCATAGGACTAAATAACAACCTCTGGCTAAATAGCATGTCAATTAGGAAATGACATCTCTCTTCCCCCTTCTCCCAGGTATTCTAACTGGACTCTGTCCTTAAACAATTCTAGTTCCTTCTTTGAAGTACTCCTGGTATGGCATGTTTATCTTTGTCTTTTTTCAAGTCAAAACACATGTCTATTTGGACATCTATATCACTCTTTCTAGTTCCTATTTTATATTGGTTCAATTAATTTTTACTAGCCTATATTTATTTGAATGATTAATTATGATATTTCTTCTTAGGATTCCCTATAGTTAAAGCCCTGACTTCTGCTATACTTTTTTTAATATGGCTCACGAAGCATACCATCCTTCATTCAGAAGTAACACTGAGTTGATTTGCCATCATCATTAATTGCAAATACAATGCCTTCCATATCCTTATTCTGACCCAGATTACACTCTCAATAGTATTCCCTTTGGGGTCAGTCTCCATGGGCTCAGTCCAGAAATCAATTTCATTGTTGACTTCTACTATCAGTTAGCAGTGTGAGTTCCTTTGATCATATGTAGGGAGATCAGGTACCCAATTTGTCTGGGACAGTTCTGGTTTATGTCTGTGTAGGTGTATTCACAGTGTACAATTCATTTTTCAAAGGTGTCCAGTTTGATTATTAAATTATATGGCTACCTGAAGCTTCTAATCGTCTGGCCAATATCTCTTGCCTCAGCCTTCTCTTGCTCTATTAGCTATGCAACTATTAAATTCCTCTGTGTAACTCTTTTTCCAGTATATCAGTTCTGCAGTCCTAATACATATGTCTTTATAAATATATAATGTTTTAGAAAATATTATAATTTATATTTAATCTGCTTACAAACATCACTCATTTATTTTTTTCAATTTCTTTCAAAATATGTTGCCCCTGGGATCATCTGTCAAGTCTGATTTTAATTACTGTTACACCATATAGAACAAAAAAATAGTCTTAATTTTGATTGAAGCTTCAAGACAAAAGGTGTCAACTCCTCCATATTCCAAAGCAAGAGTTACCAGACACCCTCTGCTGAACTCGAGTGGAGTGTCTTTAAACTACATGGCTTATAAAAAAGTTCAAGTTCAAGAAGCTGAGAGATGAAGGAAGTTGGAATTTAGAGTTTTTGACGTGCTCTTAATATGCCATAGGTCCAGGGTGGGAGTGTGTGTGCTTTTTTCTCACTTCACCTCTAGTGAGAAGTGCTGCTACTTCAGCAAAACCATTGCCATGTCCCTGGAATTAGGGTGATGCAGTAGACTGCTTTTTAATTTACAGCAGAAGATTACAAAATACGAGAGGGTGTGTGTTGATCAGTCTCCAAAGGGCTGAAAGAAAAGAAGGCTGAACTTGCTGTGACTGCACTCCCACCTATGACAGGTAAGAGGGTTTGGTTTCTTTGACACCGTGTGATGGGAGAATGAGCACAGAGCAGAACATGTGTCTTCTTAGATCCTAACCAGAGGGGCCTGTTGGGGAAACTCTGGATGCCCAGTAGACAGCCTCTGGAAGGCACAGGCCTGAAGGAGTGCAACTGTGTGGGTTGTGTACTGCACAAACACACCCAGTGGAAAGGTGAGAAGGAGCCCTGTACCCTGTGCCAGGCTGCGTCAAGCTGGTCGGAGGCTGTCCTTTGTAATTCACCAGTCTGGAGGGGCACCTTCTTTTAATTCACACACATGGTGCCTGGAGAAGCTAGAAGGTGAAGTGCATACAACTAGGAGCCTTGGCTAGAGTAGTTAAGTATCCAGTCACAAAAGCCTCATCAAAATCAGGTCAGATTCTGCAACAAGAGATCTCCAGAGTCTGAGGGTCTTCAAAGAACTGATTAAGTTGGGACTTAAAAAGTCAGCTTTCAGCTTTGAAAAACTGCTAAGCCCAGGAATAAGCAATGTCAGATCAGTATTGGTCCAATAGAATTTTCCTTGTCTTATTGTACCTTCTACCCCTGACCTCTTCAACTCTGGGGGATTGAAAGGGCCATGAGCTGGTTAAGGTGGAAGGAGAATGAGGAGGAGGAGCTGGCTGAGCAGGGAAGAGTCTGCCGGGTCTCACTGCAGGCCTTTCTCCTGCTGCTTTCCCCGGGCTGGGAAGGGAGCAGCTTCAGTGCAGATGGACATTGGGATTTTTATTTTTACTCTGCACCGAGACTAATTCTACCTGAGTGCATAATTTTTTTTTAAGTAAAGGAAGCAATTTTTATCTGAGAAAAATCTGAAAGTCAAGGCAATGGCCTTGAACTTTGTCCAAGGGGATAGAGAAGACCAAGCCCCATGGGCAAGATATTTGGGAGCAATGGGGAAAAAGAATAAAATGGTTTTTGCGGTGCTTTGTGAAACTTACTTTTAAGGTCTATAAATAGTCTCATCTGTATTTTAGAGTCTTTTGCATTTTATCTCTGATTCTTATAAGGGAAAATGAAAAGAAACAATCCTTGGATATTTACTATGTGTTTTTTGTTAATGTTTTTTTAATCCTGCATATTGTATAGTTAATAGCTGAGTTGAGATTGTTTCTAAACCTAAATATTCGACTATTAAAATACTTATCAGCCACAAGGGCTTCTCCAGAAATTTTACATTTCAATCATTAAATTAAATATTAATAAAATAAATAAAATATAAAATAGATATTAATAGAATTAATACATTCTTTGAAAATACTTATCACATAAAATTGAATATTTGTCTATTTGTCTTTCCCATTAACTGGAAGTTTCAGACACCGTGGCTGTCGTACTTACCATTACGTCTTGGTACTTGTGGAAATGCTGTGTGTGGAAGGGTGGGGGTTGGGAGAAGACTTGCTAGTAGACATTTACTGAGTGAATGAATTAACCTTTAAAGATTAGAAGATCATATTGATTTTTATTTTACTGCTGAGTAAACTGTGACTTGAACTTAGCATGTGTTGCCAAAATTCACATGGGAGGAGTTTAAAATTGTTAATCTGTTTCATTAATTAGATTCATAACTATTAACCTGGCTCACCCACTTCATGAGGAGAGTGGGTTTTTGGGCTACCATTTCTCAGTCTCTCATGCCTAAAACTGCCTGGCATGTTGCAAAGACAATAGCCATCTGATGAATTAAAGATTAAATGCTTGGAAGTACTTCTCAGAAATTTTGTCTAAATTTTGTATTTTCATAACAAGCAAGTTATTTTTAGTGTTTGGTCTTTTAAAAAGATTTTTTTTGGGGGGGGTTGGGCAGGGATGACAGGCTCTGATAAAGGTTGTGAACTGTATAAGGATATTAAAGCCTCTGGGCACAGCCACTGGTTGGAGGAAATTGAATATTTGTCTATTTGTACCCACAGTGTGTGGTGGAATAAATCACCATTTCACTCCGGACTCACGACTCCAGTCTAAATAAATGATGCAGAGCACAAACAGTGAAGGAGTTCCAAAGAAGGAAAAGCATGTCCACTGGTTTTACCTTTCCACTTATACATTTAATCTTAGAGGTTTTGGCAAAGAGTTATATCATAAACTTTAGATGTAACATATGTTTGTGTTATTTATTTTGGTCTTATGATGATTATATCTTTCCTGAGAACTCAAATCTATTTTTCATATCTGAGAGTGATGACATACTGATTGGGTCGTTTCTAAGTCAGCTTTCGGTTTAGAGCAAGGTCCAGTAGCTCTGTATATATGTATGTATGTGTTCAGATAACATTTATTGGAAATTGTCATGTGCCAAGTACTGTGCCAAATACATAAGATACCAAGGATATAAGATAGGGGTCTTGACCTTGAAGATTTCTCTTCTGATAATGGTGAGCAGAATTGTCAAAAATCATTTAAAAATACAGTATGATGGATTATATAAGACAGGTACTTTAGGAAGAAGAGTGGCCTAGTAGATTGGCTGCCATATATATATATATATATATATATATATATATATATATATTATATGTGTATTATATATATCATATAATGAATTATATATATATAATTATACATATATATATATCAAGATAAAATTCCTGACCTTAAGTAGCCTTTCAATATGATGATTCAAGACAGGAACCCATTGTTAGACAAGCCCTTCACTTGAAGACTTAACTTTGAAATACATATGTATGAAAAATGGAAACACATCACTAAAAAATGCCTTTTGGCTGCAAGTAACGCATAGTCCAGTGGGTTAAACAAATAGCATTTCTTCAGCTTATTTATTTCTGTATACCTAGACTATGGAAGTAGGTATTGCTTTGGTGGCTTATTCTCAGGGCCAGCATCATTACTTTTCCCTTCATGTTATAATACTATTGCACCAGCTCCGGCTATCTCATCACTCGCTCAGGAGATAGGAACAATCAGGATCCGCAGTGTAAGCTTTTTTGCCCTGTGTGTCAGGAATGAACAATCTTTATCAAAACCACATCACATACTATCATTTAGGTCTAACCAGCCAGACCTGATCATATGATGGCCCATAGCTACAAATTAGGCTGGAAAAGTATGCAGTTAGCTTTTCTAGTCTCTTTTGTGTAAGGCGTTCAGAAAGCAGGTAAATGAGATTGGCAGTTGGGTCAGCCAGCCAGTGGTATCTGATTCAGGGAGTAATCTCTCTGCTTCCCTATCAGCCTTTTCTGTGCTAGTAAAAGTGTTCTAGCCCATCATTTAATTTTTGACTTGAAAGTGAAGTGACACGAATAGATTTTCTCTGGAAGAAAAAATATTCGTAGTTTCCTATTGAGGGCACTTATTCATTGCTTTTCTTAAAGCTGTGGCCAAGTGACATTTTTAATCAACTGTAAAGTGTAGTCAACTGTACTACGTGTTCATAATTGCACTGATGCCTGGCTCATTCTTTATTCAAAAGCAGTATATACCATTTCAGATTCTTAGGGTATAAAAGTGTGTGTCCATTGAAAGAAAATCCTAAATTGCAATGCAAACTACTTAAATTGGTAGGTGTGTGTACAAGTTCCAAACACAATTATGCCATGAGAGCTATTTTGGAGAATGTTAATTAAATATTATGTGCACTTTAAGTACACACACACACTCACACACATACAACCCAACCAAACAAACAAAAAGTTTAAGTGTTAACTCCTGAAGCATACATGTTGTGCACTGAGATACCGCAAGTAGTTCTGTTCTGAGGATTCATTAAATAATAAGTATTTACTGAGGGCCTACCCTGTGCCTGGCAATGTGCTTCATGCTGGGTATGCAAGTTAGATTACTTCAATGTGACTTTTGGTGGTGTGGAACAGACTGCTATAAAATGCTTTCAATCAATTTGGAACTCTGTTTTTAGGAAGGTTTGAAGCATCATCTTTGGGAGTATGAGAGCTATTGCCAGTTTTCACTATTATATTTCAGATTATTGTACTATAATTCATAATATTCTGCTTTTTAAATTTAGTTTATCTTGCTACATTGGAAACATTGTTTTCATTAAAAGCGAAAGCAAAGCAAAAAACTTCATGCCCTATGAAATTTTTCTCTATCTTTCCTCCTTTAACTTTTCATATGTTTGAATAATAGTTAATAAATTCTCTAGGTTTGTAAATGAATCCTTTTTTAAAGTTTTTAGTGTGAAAGGCAATAGCCTTACTAAGGAAATCTTGTCTATAGGTAAAATCAAAGTCCTGAATAATAAATATTTTTGTTTGTTTATTCTAGAGTGAGGGCACCTTAAGAGAGGAAAAGTTCTGGGTGGAGATACCACACAAATGTTAATGTAAGATGTTAAGATTTACTGTCATTTCCAGGCCAGAATTTAATTAAACAAATTCAAGGCTCAGGAAAATTTTTTTAATCATATTTTACTGTTATTCTACTAGAGTTGTCTCAATTTTTCCCCCTTTGCCCTCTTCCACCCATTGCATCCCCCACTCCCACAGTCAATTCCTACACTGTTGTCCATGTCCATGGGTCATTCATACATGTGCTTTGTCTAGTCTCTTCCCCTTCTTTCCACCATTATCCCCCTTCCCCCTCCCTTTTGGTCACTTTCAGGCTACTCCCTGTTTCCGTGCCTGTGGTTCTATTTTGTTCATTAGTTTCTTTTGTTCATTATATTCCACTTTTAGGTGAGATCAAATAAGCAAGTCAGTGAAAGGAAAATTTTTCTTAGGAGAATTATGTTTTGCTTGAATTATCATAGCAACTCAGTCAAAACCTTAATTAGGTAATTGTTTCTATTCTCTGGCTTAGTTTGGTAGTGGAGATTCATTCACTGAGAGCATGAAACTTTAGTTAGATGTAGTGTCAAATTAGTAGGATACAATGCAAATGACAAAACCCATACTGTTCACTTCAGAATATCTCAGAATATCTCAGATGGAAAAGACGTGTTGGATTAAAGTTCTGAGGAAATGTTTATTAGAGTTATGTGTTAGTCACAAATCTTTATGGTGATGAATCATTATTTTTCCTAATGCATAATCTAAAGATTGTAGAACAAATGTGTTTTTCTAATTATTTATTTTTAGATAAAGGGAGGGAGAAAGAGAAGGAGAGAAACATCAATGTGTGGTTGCCTCTCATGCATCCTCACTGGGGATCTGACCTGGCCTGAAACCTGGGCTTGTACCCTCACTGGGAATTGAACCTGCAACCATTTGGTTCACAGATTGGTGTTCAATCTACTGAGCCACACCAGCCAGGGAAAATGTGCTTTTATTAGTTGCATTGATTAGAGAGTTGAGAGGTTGGCCTTCTTAGGGTTTCCAGGGAAGAAACTACAAACCCCTTTCTCTGCCTTAAGTGAATTATTTTTGTTCCTTAGTAGTTTACTCTTTCAATAATGAAGTTCCTCTTGACCATCCTCACTCTCACTCACCCATATTTGAAGGATCTGAGTTCCTAACTGTTGTTTAAAGAACATGTACAGATGAAAGACTTGTTGAGTAAGAACAATGGAAGACTTACCGAGAAGTCAGCTAGTCCAGTGCTCCTCCAACTTTTTTTGCCCAGAAGCCCAATTGGATGATGTTTCAGCTGGCTGTCATTCTCAAAGGTATATTTAAAGTTAGTCTGAATTCTGTTGTCAGCTGTGGCTCATTTTTTTTTTTTCTTTCACTGAAGGAGGATATTGGAATTCAGTTGAGCAAGAGTGACTTTATTCTAGGAACACCCTGTATCCCTGTTAGTTTACATAGAAAGTAAAACATTCAGACAAAGGAAAACATTCAAAAGCCTTGACACTTTGTTACAGGATGGAAACTACTGACCTCTTGCATTATGTTCCCTCTTGTGGCAACAGCCAAGAGAAATCTGTGACACCCACACCTTCCTGAGAGGCCTGTTCTTGCTTATATTAACATTTTTGGGGGGTCACATTTGTTTTCTTCTTTAGTCCTCACCTGAGGATGTGCACATTGATTTTATTTATTTATTTATATTTTTTATTGCTGTTCAAGTACAGTTTTCTGCCTTCCCCCAATCCCTTCCCCCCACCCCAGCCCTCCCCACATTGATTTGAAATTGAGGGAAGAGAGAGAGGAGAGAAGGAGGGAGGGAGGAAACAATAGAGGGAGTAGGGAAGAGAGCGAGAGAGGAGGAAGAGAGAGAGAGAGAAAGAAAGAAATACAGAGGTGAGAGAGAAACATTGATCAATTGTCTCCCACATGAGCCTTGACTGGGGATTGAACCCGCAGCCAAAACACGTGCCCGGTCGGAGGATGAAACCTGCAACCTCTCAGTATACAGGAAGACTCTCCAACCAACTGAGCCACCAGCTGGGGCTTTGAAAAACCATTTTTAAGTTTTCAAAATGCTTTTACTTCTTGATTTTACTACAACATATCTTGAGTTAAAAACAAAACAAAACACAACAAAAAGCTATTGTTTGTATTTCTGGATGAGAAACCTAAGACTGAGGAAAATAAAGTGGCTTATTCTAATTCATATAGCAAATAAGTAGTAAAGCCAAAATTCCATCAAGCCACCTGATTTTCAGTCCAGCGTGTATTCTGACATCCTGCCTTGCCTCTCTCTACTCTCTATGCACAGGATGGTGCTTTTCTGTTGCGCCCATTTCTACCACACGGGTACTCCTTTGGGTGGTTCCGCATAGTCTCAGCTTATTCCCTTTTTAAATTTTGTTGAGGTTATCTTGTTCTCAGGATCTAACCTTTGATAACTTTACCCTATATAAAGTGTTATCAAATAAACCCATTCCTACTAAGGGCTTAGCAAGGTAATGGAGACCTGTCCCAGGTGAGTTTTAGCTTAAAAGGATGTTAAGGATCCTTAAAGGATTACTGGGAGTGTCAGATTCCTTGGTAGTCAATGAGATTATGAACCCATTGTGGACATAATCATTGGGAGTATGGTAGTGGTAGGTCTATACAAAATCTAAATTAAATAATGAAGCCAAAATCTACCAAGTTTATTTGGTTAGCATCTATTATCTCCTCCAGCCCCCACAGTTCAGTCAATTTCGTGATAAACTATGAGGAAAGGTACCAAACCGTGTCCACTTGTTCAGTGTCCTTTGTGTGGAACCTCAGGCAGAGTTCATATTTGTTAAATGAATGAATTCCCACAACATCTGCTTGATTATAACCATAGAAGGATGACGTAGGACATATCAAAGTTAACATTGTGATAATGTAATTATAAAAACATGGGGTTCTCATAGGTGAGATTAACTAGTCGTATCTGTCAGGACTGACTAAATCCTGCCTTGGTAATAACCATCTCAACATCTTCTTGGTTTAAAACAACGCTCAAAGTACATCAACTTTGACTGAGGATTGACTAGGAGCTCTGCTTCATGTTGTCCTTATTCTGGGACCCAGGCTGGTGGAAGCGCCGCTAAATGGAACATTGACAGTTGTGGCAAAAGGAAGAAAGGTCTGGAGAGCCTCACATCAACACTTAAATGCTCTGTCCAGTAGAGATGCATGAATTCTATTTATAACTCATTGGGCAGAACTAATCCTAGCAACCACAAGGGGGCCAGAAATGTAATTCTACCTGTGCCTAAAAGGCAGAGGACCTGAAATACCCATTGAACTAAATTAATAACCAGTGTTAAAACAGTACTCATCTCGTGTTGGAGCTGTATCTCTAGTGTGTGTTCTGCCGTGATAAAAAAAAGGGTTTATATCTTTTGCAGGTCAGGCACTGTGTTAGTGTTTTATATCCATTGCCCCATAATTCATACAAGTCTGAATGGGAGGAGTTATTATTAATTCACATAGATTAAGAAACTAAAGTGAAGTGAGGGGTTGAGTAGCCTGCCCACTTAGTAAGCAATGGTGCCAATATTAGAACTCAGGTCTGTTTGACTCCAAAGACAATGCCTTGATTACCATGCAATATTGCCTTTATGTAATGCTTATGAGACCTTCGGGCTCCATCATTTGACTATTAATTTTCTTTTGCTGGTCATTTTCACCAGGCTCCCAATTGTCCCTTTATCCATGATGCTGGGCAAACATGCTTTTAGTCATACAAAACAGAAAGTGAGCAATTGGTTCTTGCCGTGGAGACTAAGACCCTAATAGCTTTGACTTGAAAGGAAAGTTACCATGAGACAATTCAGATAAACTACTGGTCAATCTGATTAGCCTTATTAGACCAAATATAAATTTGTGTTGCCTGGTAAAAGAAGGTCTAGATCCTATTTTCTTTGGTTGTACAACATGCTGGTTTAATGTTTGAAAATTATAAACAGTACCAAAATGTTTATTATACTTTATTCTCTTAAAATTAAAGTTTTACATAGTACTATAGTTCCCAAGTAAAAAATAAATGTTAACTTTATCCTTAGAATATTTTTCCTGTAGAAGTTTTCCTTTATGAAGGACAAGGTTTTTTTCTCACATTAATAAAGATTTTAGAGATTACTGTCAGCACTACCTTTCAGACTATTATAAATGATCTGAAATAGAACATTAATTTTGGGTTGAGTGAGGGAACCTCTCTTCTCCTTGTTTCATATTTCCAAATGCTCAAGGATTAGGCTGGCACTGCCTGGCCTCTCTGTTCCCTCCCTCTGCTCCCACGGGGAGGACAGTCAGTCTTCATGCTAATGTACAGGGGAGAATGATGAGGACTTGTGTGGCTTAACTGCTTCCCTTTACTTTGTGTGGGATCTGCCTGCTTGTACAGACCTCTCATGTTTCTCCAGTTCTAAGACACATTTTTAATACCTTAGCATCTCTCAATAAATATACGAGTATATCTTATGATTAATAGTAGGTTCTAATTTAAATGACAGGAAGGCTTCATTTCTTTTTTAGTGGTGCATGAAATAATGGCTTGCCTTACCAATCCAGTGTTTTTTATTAGATGAAATATAATTTTGTGCTTTTCTCCCTGAGATATGGGAGATGGCCTGACTATGGGGGTAGGGGGTAGTGTTAGGAAGGCCTTGTGGCTACATACGTAAGCTATGTAGCCACAACATCTTTCTCAGTAAGAAAGAGGGTGTCTCCATACCCCTGACTTTTTAATCAGCTTTCACTTTGTTCTGAAATTCAACGGGGGAAGAAGAGTGTTATGTATTAAATCTGCAAACACCTGAATATTCTGCAATACATTAGACAGCCCCCTTGGCAATTGGTAAGAAGTAAAGGTTAGGGAGGAAATGTGGAGACAGAGGCATCTGGCAGAAGCAAGATCCTAAGTGATCCAAGATGGTGGCTTTGGTTTTTGACTTGCCAAGCAGAATTAGAAGTTATAGTGATGATTTTTTGACTTTGGTGAGTGGTAACTCTATATAGTATGCCATATGGCTGCCTTTTACAATTTTATTACTGGTTTTTAGTTCATGCACTCTGGTGGGTGGCATTAGACCTTAGGCTTTATTAAATTGGCCAGGTGGGATTTTTGACTTTGAGGGGTCACTGAAGCATATAATAACTTTGTCCCCCCAAAGTGACAATTTTTATTCAGGCAAGACTGCAAGCACCTGTGCCTAAGACAAACCTAGCTGCACAGGTGACCTCCGCATTCCTGGATATAGATGCCTTCAGGTAAGACTGTGACCGCAAGACCTTGAAATCCATAGGCACAGCTTGGCCTGGTATTTCAGGAGAAGCTAAATTGAGATCAGTCCTTTTTGACCTTGGAAGGAGTAACAATATTTGTTGCTTTTAAACTGCAAGGCAGCTGAGTTTTTCATGTTCTAAAGAATGCCGGTGAGGTTTTAGCTCCATCCTGTACTGTTTGTGCCGGCGCTGTGTAGGCAGGACTAGACCAGCTGACTCATTCTGTTTATCTTTATTCTGTGTCCCCTGCCTTCAGGGCCAAGAAAGAAAAGTGTGGAGGGAATAAATAATGTGGCCTCAAGTTGGCTTGAGATTTGTTAACTGAATAAACTTTCACTATGGGTCCTGATTTCCCAGACCAAATTATGGGTTTTTCCACAAGTGTGATAGACTGTTATGAATGAAAAGCTAAAAATGAATGGAAGCTCTTTTTTGAACAGATATGTGGTCCTCTTGTGATAAGATAAAGATAGAACTCAACATTAAGGTGTTGCAAAGCCATGGTCTAAGGAAACAATTAAAAAGAATTATATCTTTAAACTCTAGCATTCAAGAGTTTTTTCAGGCAATTAAAAAGCACTGGAATGATTAATTAAAAGCAAAATAAAAGAAGACTGGCTATCTAAGCTGAAGAGAGAGAGTTGCTTATTAGAAAAGTTGATATTTTAAATGATGGACCAGACACATATGAAGGGAACGATGATATCTTAAAGGCCAGGAGAGCCAGGTATAAAAGGAAAAATTGTTAAACCTATCCTAATTGCTGTAAAAAAGATAAAGAGGAAGGAAATGTATTGGTGTAGTGATATCAGTTTAAAGAAGACGGAAAAGTATCAGTTTAAAGAGGAAGGAAAGGTATCCAATCAATTGACTGGGATGCAAAGAATTCTCACAGAGGGAATACCCGGATCTCAGAGGCCAGGATTGAGCACCCATGGGGAGGGATCCAAACAACTGCAGATAATATCTTCTCAGAGCTGAAGATGCAGAATTCCTTGTGAGAATAACTGTGTAAATACGTCTGGAAGATTTGGGTTACTACGCCATCTGGTTTGAAGGAAATATGGACACATTTCCGAAGAGAAAATTAGGTATGTAGGTGCAAAATATTCACGGCATTACTAGGTGAGTCAGTACAAGGGGGCAGTAGGGTGCTCCTGTTGTCCTGAGTGAATGTGCTTGAGACACTTAATAGAATTCATGTTCTGTAGGAGGGTATGACAAGATGATACAGAGAGCACATTAGTAGATTGGGGCTTTGTTTTTATGCCGGTCTAAAGAGGGTGCTTCTAATGGTTGGGATTACCCAACGAAAGAAGATAAAATGGACAAAAGACTGTGGGCAGACTCAGATGCCCTGATTTTTATATCTCTCACTATGGGAGCTATAAATTGAGAGAAGTTTATTAGAAAAACAGGCTTCTTTATTAGAAAAACACAATGAAAGCGCATGGAAAAAAGTCATTTGCACTCAACAAACACTACTAGCACATCAAATAGAGAAAGCAAGGGACTAATTTAAATAATAATTGGCTTGTTACCAGTACTCTTTTGTGTGTGTTTATTTTATTTTATTTTAATTGTTGTTCAAGTACAGTTTTCTGCCTTTTACTCCCATCCCAGCCCACCCTCCCCAGCCCTCCCCACTTCCCTCCCATTTCTACCCCCACCCCTTGTTTTTGTCCATGTGTCCTTTATACTTGTTTCTGCAAACTCTTCCCCTGGAATGTCAGGAGAAAATAGAAATGGGTTGCGGGAACCAGTACTCTTTAAAGCAGTCATGTTCCTGAAAAACTAGAAAAGTTAGGAACTGTTACACCTAAGAGCCGCCTAAGGGCACAAGAGAATAAATGCAATGTGGTATTCCAAATGAGGACATGGAACAGAAAAAGGAGGTTAGGTAGAAACTAAACACATCTGAATAAGGTGTGGGCTTCAGATAATGTGTTAATATTAGTTAATTATTTGTGACAAATGCATCATCATAATGTAAAGTGTTAATACTAGGGAGAGCAGGATGTGAGTGTATGGGAGCTCTGTACTATCTTTGCAACTTTTATTTGAGTCAAAAACAGTTCTAGAATACAGAAGTTTATTTTAAAAAATTGTTCGAATGTCAGAAGAGCTTTTGGACAATGACAAAAAGAAATACTAGGAATGACAGTGTTTTTTAAATTGAGGTATAACTGACATATAACATTATATTAACTTCAGGTGTACAATTTAATGATTCAATATTTGTACACGCTGTGCAGTGATCACCATGGCAAGTGTAGTTGCCATCCATCATTATCCATAATCACAATGTTTTCCTTGTGATGAGGACTTTTAGACTTACTTCCTTATCCAGTTTCAAACATTGCAACACAGTGTTATTAACTGCAGTCACTGTTCTATACATTATATCCCTGACTTATTTATTTTATAAAATTTGATCCCCTTCACCCATTTGGCCCCTCCAGCCCCTAACCCATTCCTCTCTGGAAACCAATTTGTTCTCTATCTCTGAGCTTGGTTTTGTTTTGTGTTTTAGATCCCACATATAAGTGAGATCATATGGGGTCTGTCTTTCTCCATCTGACTTATTATGCCCTCAAGGTCTGTGTATGTTGTCATAGATGGCAAGATTTAATTCTTTTTTGTAGCCAAATAGTATTTCATTGTGTACATATTTACTACATTTTCTTTATCCATTCATTCATCAATGGACACAGATTGTTTTACTCTCTTGGCTATTATAAATAATGCTACAATAACATAAGGGTGAGTATATATTTTTGAATTAGTGTTTTGTTTTCTTTGGATAAATACCACAAGGTGAAATTTCAATATCATGTTATATTTCTATTTTTAATTTTTTAAGAAACTTCCATACTGTTTTTATAGTGGCTATACCATTTACATTCCCACCAACAGTGTATCGGGTTTCCTTTTTGCCAACAGTTATTATTTGTTGTCTTTTTGACAACAGTCATTCTAACAAATGTGAGGTAAATGACAGTATTTTGAGAAGCACTATTGATCTCCACTTGGCTTCTAAGAGTCGGACATGAGTAGCAATAGTCCTAGTACAAAATAGTCTGAAATACAAAATAGTCTTAATACAAAAAGCCCATTGATGATTACTTATCTGAATCAACTGTGGGAGAAAATACCTTTTTCTTAAGAGGAATATTAAAAACCTAAGTATTCTATAAGAAAAGGCAGTAGAAAGAGCTAATGGGACACAGGAATGAAAAATTACAAGTCATAATAGAGGCTGTGTCATTAAGGAATGCCAACAATTCAACCCCGGAGTACAAGAAACACAGAGCTCAAAGAAGAAATTAAAATGAAGAGGATCTGAATATAATGAATGGAAAAGAAAGTGCCCAGAATGACTGAGCCTGACATTTGCAATTTTTTAAACACTGAAAAACAAACACACAGAAAAAGCAACTTGAGGTTAGGGATGGTATAATTAGGTGATTTGGTCTGGCTGACAACAAGATTCTCTCTTCACTTCCTTCCTTCACTCAGAGACCACTGAAGCTTTTCTGTGATATTTGGCATTATGAGTACTAAATTTAGAAGCATAATTGTATCTGTGATCATTTTAGGAGCTGAGTAATGTTTTTTTCTCTTCAACCAGATTTGATGGATATGGGGCAAATGCTGTGATCATCTTTTATGTCCTATTAGCTTTTTAGGCTTTTTAAAAATGCATATTATGAGATACTTAGAGGTAAATACATTCAATCTAGAGCCTCCAAAAGGATTGCCTAGGCTGTAGTTGCTGAATGTTGCATCCACCCAGTATTGAGAACTCACCCTCTTGAAGTTGAGTGGAATAAGAAATTGAGGAGAATTAATTTTGGACTATTAATTTCATAGGAATTTTAACTAATGCATCATAGCAATAGGATTTAATTTTTTGACTATGAATTATAAGAGAATTTCTATTTTTACTGTAAGTTCTTAAGAAATTCTTTTTTTGTAATTGATTAGAACCTTTGTATCAGTCATATAATTACTTCATCTCCAATAGTCCTACTTTAAGTGGGTATAGTGATTAGCTAAATTCCTTAGGGGGATTTAGAAAACACATTGAAAATAATTTGAGAATTCTGACATATTCCTACATGATCTACAAACAAATACTTTTAGTACTGTTAATAGATGTTGTTAAATAAGACTGGTGTTAGAAACAGCTATGATAGTAAGGTAGACTCTTACATGATTTAAAGAAAAATTTTTTATTGTCGTTCAATTACAGTTTTCCCCATTTTCCCCCATTTCTCTCTCCTGCCCTACCTACCTCCACCTCCCACATTCAGTCCCCTCATTTTCTTTGTCTATGGGTCCTTTATACGTGTTCCTTGACTTTACCCTTTCCCTTCTTTCCCCCATTACCCTCCTCACCCCTCCCCTCTAGTTATTGTTAGTTTGTTCTTTATTTCCATGTCTCTGGTTCTATTTTGCTCATTTGTTTGTTTTGTTGATTATGTTCCGCTTATAGGTGAAATCATATGGTATTTGTCTTTTACCACCTGGCTTATTTCACTTAGCATAATGCTCTCCAGACCATCCATGCTGTTGCTAAGGGTAAGAGCTCCTTCTTTGTTTTTGCTGCACAGTATTCCATTGTGTAAATGTACCACAGGTTTTTTTGATCCACTCATTTACTGATGGGCACTTAGGCTGTTTCCAGCACTTTGGTATTTGTAAACTGCACTGCTATGAACATGGAGGTGCATAGGTTCTTTTGAATTAAAAAAAAATAATGAGGGTTATATTTGCATTGGGTTATATTTATTTTCTATTTTATAGGTAGAGAATCTTAGTGTTATCATTTAATTATATTTGATATCTTCTGATGGAAAGGGCTAAATACTATTGCTGGTATAATTTAAGATGGAGATAAGAAGGGCTATCAATATTCCTTATAAGGTGGCAGTGTAGCCTGAGATTAATTTAATTAACAAATTATCAATTTAGCTTTAAAATCCAAATCTGTTATCTCCCAGTATTGTGGAGGAAAAAGAAACATTACAAAAGCAGGTGAATATTTTACTTTAATATTTATAATCAACATTGATCCCTGGTTGGTGTAGCTCAGTGGATTGAGTGCGAGCCTGCAGACCACACAATCGAGGTTCGATTCCCAGTCAGGGCACATACCTGGGTTGCAGGCCAGTTCCCAGCAGGGGACTCATGAGAGGCAACCATACATTGATATTTCTCTCCTTCTCTCCTTCCCTTCCCCTCTAAAAATAAATAAATAAATAAAATTTTAAAAAAAGATTGAAACAGCACTTTAAATTTTACAAAACCTTTTCAGGTACACTAACATTTGATAGATTTATCTATCTGTCCATTTCTTTTACCTGTCATGAACACATGCCTGTACTTCCCGAGCAAAGGAAGAGCTTCACTTCAAAGTTTCATCTGCACTAAGCCAGCAATAATATTTGAATGAATAAAATTGAGTAACTTTTAAAGGATCACACAGCTGATATGCAGATCACGGAACTCAAGGTTGCCTCTTTCTCCTTCATGAGGGTCCTTCCCACTGCACAGCACTACCTCTATGGAAAACATGGTTCTAGTTTCTTTTTTATAGTTGTAGTCTATTTTTAAAAAAATATTATCTGTGAGGATATAAATCTAAAAGAAAACATTTTTGACTGGTAGTAATTTACCTTCCTTAAAGGATGCCCAGTGGTGCCATAATTGATTTTGTAGCCATTGATTAACAGCCACATTAAGTTTAAAATTGTCAGCTGAGCCCAGAGATAACATTTTCATAATGACTTTTAATAAACATGGAAGAAGTGATTTCATTCATGTATACATTTGATTAATGATATTTTTTTCAGGACCAAAACAAATGAGCTGCTTCTTTGCATGCTTAATTGCTGTATTACAGGTAGGTTCTCCAGCAATACCTATCTGAGACAAGACTGACATACTCCAGAGACAGGTTTTGTGTATAATTCTAAAAAGTGACACTATTAGTAATATTTTAAATTTTTAAATGGTCATGCTTTCATTTACCAACAAATAAAAAAATATAGAAAAGCATTTTGATTTGCTCAGATTTTTACTATGGTGAAATATAAATAAGATTTCTTTTTATCTAGAAAGAATTGTTGTAGTCAGATATTTCTGAACTCCTGTCATGCTCCCTCCACCCTCTTTTTTGTCCCTGAGTCTTCCACAGCTCAGTGAACAGCAACTCTATTTTTTTTCGTTTTTATTCTAAAATTTTAAATTTAATAGCTGGCTCCTCTCCTTCTCCTCTATCAGCTCTACCTTCACAATAAAACCAGAATTTATCCACTTCTCATCACTATCACTGGTCCTGTTTCTATGTTGGCATGCTTTCAGACGATGTTAACCCAGGGGCCCGAGGGATCCCATCAAGTCTTCCTTCTGCTCAAACATCTTCAAGGTTCCTCCTGTCACTGGAGTAAATCCCAAAGTCTTAACTTTGACCAAGACTCTATATGATAGTTCTACCTCTCCGGCTACATCACGCCCCCTCCCACACAAATTAGATCTCACACCTAATCTCTAAATATTGCACCTCACGGTCTTTGCAGCTCTTATCGCCTTTCTCCCCAGACCCTACATGGCCAACTGCTTCATTTCCTTCAGTCTCTTCAATAAAGTGCTTAGACATGCTACCTAAAATGTCAATATGTTATCCTTGACCCTGCTTTATTTTCCCTCTGTAATATTTTTAGTTATCTAACATATGTATAGTCTTTTTAAAAAATGATATCCGTAAAGTTGGAAAGTAGAGTAATTTCACTCTACTTTCATATTAATTTTATCTCTTAAGCAAGACTGATTTTCGTAGAGGAAAGTCCCTACAGACCTGTTCAGATTATACTCACAGAGAAACAGTTTACCAGAGAGAATTTTTTTTTTATCCTCACCCAAAGACAAGCTTGTTGATGTTAAAGAGATGGGAAGGGAGGGAGAGAGAGGAAGAGAAACATTGTTTAGTTGCCCCTCACATGCACCCCAACTGGGACCGAACCTGCAACCAAGGCATGTGCCCCGACACAGGAATCCAATGGGAGACCTTTCAGCCTTCTGGAGGAGACACTTTAACTAGCAGAGCCATACTGGCCAGGGCCAGAGACAATGCTTTTATGGTGGAGCCTGGGAGAGGCTGTTCTGAAGTTGGACTAACTGCTTGTGTCTTTGAAGTTTGATGAGGTGTCTATCCCATAATTGGTAGGTGAACACTTTAAAAAATGTGCTCAGTTCATCAGTGGGGGTTGGAGTCTCTGGGTGTGACTGCACAGAGGTCAGCCAAAGGGTTTTTACTTTCTCTGACTTCGTGATTCTCTGTGCCTAAAGGGCTATGATTTCCTGGAATTCCAAACTATAGTTTGGCTTGTACATTCCTGCTCAGGACTCATATTGAACCTGCTCCTGCATGTTATTGAGCATAGATGTGCTCTACTTATCACTTCTTATCACGTACGATTTTATAAAAGTCAAAATATTGCACACAAATGTTTAAAAAGTCAATTGGCACAGAAATGTCTATATTGACAAACAGCTGTCTGAATACCCATGCTGTTCCCGAGAGCAATTAAAACCCCTTTTAATGGTTTCTTTGTTTTGTGGTTCCCTAGTATTTCAAACAGTATGTTTATCCTGTTATTTCTTCTTTTATTTAATCTTTACCGTATTTTTCCCATTACCATATAGACCCCATATACCCCCCTTCCCCCAGCAATCATCACACTGTTGTCTGTGTCCATGAGTCCTTTTTCCTTTTTGCTCAATCCCTCCACCCCCTAACTTTCCCCATCACTAGCTGTTATTTGCTCTCCATCTATGAGTCCATCCCCGTTTTCCTTGTTAGCTCAGTTTGTCCATTAGATTCCAAATAAACGAAATCATTGTACTGTTATTTCTTGATTTATCAATTCTAAAAGTGATTATTTCCTTCCTATCATTGTAGAAGAGGATTAATTTATGTCTAGCATTTTCTACCTGCCAATTTTCCAACATATGTACTTACATCATCCTTTCCTAGTTTCTTTTGTGATGAAATTCCTGGTGATATGAGGACTAGCTACAATACAAATGTATAATTCTTTCAACTGTAGGCCGTATCTCTCATGCTTTTTGATAAGACTATTGTCTCCTGTTCTTTTGACTGCACAATTTCCCCATTCCTGTCACCCAACATTTTTAGATATATGTTTACTTTTACACTGTTAAAGCTTGACAACATTCAAATCCCTTTCATTTTTTAAAAACATGATGTTTTGTCTGTAGGTTAATTCTAAAAATTGAAAACTAATAAACATTTGCTTATATGCTCAGTGAAGAATGTAAGTTTAGCAAATTAAAAAATTAATTTGCTAAATTTATATTCTGTTCTCTTGAATTCCTAACGTAGATCCCTACGTCTAGTATAAATTTCAAATGTGCTTTCTTTCAGAATTCTACGAGTTGCTGAAAACTATGCCACATTTAAATTTCATGGTATTCTAAAACTAATCTTTTTACAGTTTTTATCTCCTGGAATGTCTCAGTGCCTTTTTGTTTTCAGTTGGAGGAATAAACATGTTTTTGTTATCATTTACTTGTTATCTTTCTATCTGTAATTCTATCTATGTGTTAGATTGCATTCTATTTTCCTTAAGCCAGTTTACTCTAATTCAGAGTCATTACCTTATATTTGAACCATGGCTTCTATATAGCTTGTTTGTGGAGTTTCTAATTAATTTAACTTTCTTTATATCTTTCTGTCATTATTTTCTGCTCAAACTCTCAACCATAATATTGATTCTACGTAGTTACCCTTCCTCCTCACCTTGCTTCATTGAGAATTGCCTCTTTAGTGCACTTCCTGCCTTTCTGGAGTTTACGTTCTATTGAGGGATAAGGACAATCAACAAGATAAAGGCATTTTACCGTTTTGTATGTTGGTTTAACTTTCTATTAGGGAGAGAAATATGTAGGAATGGGGAAGTTCTAGCTGCCACCTTAGCAGGGGATGGTGCATTTCTCAAATTCCAACTTAGAACTCTTTTATTTATTTATGAAAATTAATATTTAAAAGGTGTTTCTATTATGTAGTTCTTGTAGCATATGCTATATGTATTAAACAAGACACTAAATAGGCTTAGAGGTCTGCCTAGAACAAAATCTAGCATTGTTTTCAAACAAAGTAAAAATGTATTCCAATTTCCAAGTAAAAGATTTACAAAAGGACGTTTAGAACACAATCTATTTGCTACAACCCATTGGTGAAGTTGGCAATTGACTATGTTGCAAAGTTATTCTAAATGAAAAGTGATTTCTTTAAACAGTCTGTTTAGGCAGAAATCATAACCTTTTTTATGTTCTATAGGGTGTTTTAGCATCGAAAACTCATTATTAATTTATAAGAATTACATAACATTGTCAGGTTATAAGCAATTTGAAATGTTGGCTCTTTAGTTGTATCAGAAATCTGTTGTCCTTAAATAGACCTACTACTGAAAAGGTCATCCAAAGACTGTTTTTTGTAAAGATTCATGGAAACATTTTTGTAGTTTCTTCTATTTTGGTCTGTTGTTACATATCAAATGGAGATAAAGTTTTAAAAATCCAAATGTTCTCATTAATTCAAGGGGTGAGGTTCTCTGGAAATAAATGCAATTATACTCTAGAGGCAGCCAGATTTCTGGGCCTTAAATTTGCCACTCTGGCTATTTTATCTATTTTGTTCTGCTTATTTCAGATTTTATTCACACAGAGAATCCATCTGTATAGCTACCAGGATCTAAATAATTAATCAAGATTTTAATTAACTACTAGTCAAAATTTAAAAAAAAACCTATTTGTAAGTAGGTTTAGTTTATGGTTGTTTTTACTTTTGATTTAATTACTTGGTGTTCAGGGGTCTTTTGAAATAAGACAGCATGTGTATGTTATAACAGCCAAAATAAATGTCATGAGAATGTAAGGTATACCACAGGAAATAGAGCCAATAACATCTGAGCCAACTCTGAATGGTGACAGATTACTAGAACTGTCAATGGTGATCACTTTGTAAGGTTTAAATAAAATTGAGTCATATCCTTAGCAAAAGCAAATGTGCCTCCTTCTTATTGCTATAAATCTTGGAATAAGAAATAATCATTATACTTGGTGAAATACAAATAAGGAATGAAAAGAAAGAAGTTAAAACATTTATCAGGCAGTCCTAATCTTTCTAAGGCTATTTATTTATGTAAATTATATGTCAAATTAATAATTTGGTGGTTGTGTGAATACATGTATAAAATCAAAAGTCCTCTGCTCTTCTGGAATCTTTCTCTACTTCTCTTGTATGGCCCACCGTGAGCATACACCTATATTTCTAGATGTTATTAGGCTTCTACAAACATTTATCTATCTGTTTTTGTGCAAAACTATGATGATAATATACATATTGCTTCATTGCTATAAGAATTATGAAATGACATTTTTTTCTTTTACTTCTTTAAAGATGTTGCTTTAACATTGTTATCTAGTTTATATTTTTTTACATGAGGAGTTTTTGTTTTTGTTTTTTTAGGTTTGTTGTGGACAGTTGTGAATTTGTTGTCATTTTACTGTTCATAGTTTTTGATCTTCTTCTTTTTCTTAGATAAGTCCCTTTGACATTTCATGTAATAGGTTTAGTGATGATGAACTCCTTTAACTTGACCTTATCTGGGAAGCACTTTATCCACCCTTCCATTCTAAATGAAAGCTTTGCTGGATAGAGTAATCTTGGATGTAGGTTCTTGCCTTTCATGTCTTGGAATACTTCTTTCCAGCCCCTTCTTGCCTACAAGGTTTCTTTTGAGAAATCAGCTGATAGCCTTATGGGAACTCCTTTTGTAGGTAACTGTCTCCTTTTCTCTTGCTGCTTTTAAGATTATCTCCTTATCTATGATCTTGGGAAAAGTAATTATGATGTGCCTTGGTGTGTGGTTCCTTGGGTCCAACTTCTTTGGGACTCTCTGAGCTTCCTGGACTTCCTGGAAGTCTATTTCTTTTGCCAGATTGGGGAAGTTCTCTTTCATTATCTGTTCAGATAAGTTTTCCACTAGTGGCTGTTCCTCTTCCTTTTCTGGTACCCCTATAATTCAAATGTTGTAATGTTTAAAGATGTCCTGGAGGTTCCTAAGGCTTTACTCATTTTTTGAATTCTTGTTTCTTCATTCTGTTCTGATTGAATGTTTATTTCATCCTTCTCCAAATCATTGACTTGAGCCCTGGTTTTCTTCCTCTCACTGTTGTTTCCCTTTATTTTCCTTTATTTCACTTTCCATAGCCTTCACTTTTCCCTCTATTTTGTGACCATACTCAACTGTTTCTGTGACCATCCAGATCAAGTGTTTTGAACTGTGCATCTGATCGATTAGTTATGTCTTTGTCTCTTAGTTTTATTTTTTCTGGAGCTTTGATCTGTTCTTTCATTTGGGCCATATTTCTTTGTCTTGATGTGCCTGTTACATAGTAAGGGGCAGAGCCTTATGTATTTGCCAGGGTAGAGCAACCCACACCACTGCAATATGGCACTGTATGTTGGGGAGAGGTCTGAGAGGGAACAATGCCGCTCGCTCAGCTCTTGACAGACTTTTGGTCTCTTTCTCCTCTACCCATAAGCAAATTGGGCCCTTCTGGTGCTGATTCCCAGGTGTTTTTATGTATGTTCTAGGACCCTGTGGGGTCCTATAACTCTTCAATGAACTCTCCTGTGAGGCTGGGAGTTCCTCCCAACACAGCAGCCCCCACAGACTTTATAGCCAGATGTTTTGAGGCTTTATTTCCCCACACTGGAACCCAGGGTTGCACAGTCTGTCTCGCTCCCCATTTGTTCCTCCTGGTTTATCTGCATGCAAATGTGGGACTGTCTGGTCTGTCAGCCTCTTCCTTGCCCATCCAATCCCCTAGCCACTGCCTTGCTGTGATTCCTTTCTGCTCTGGCTTCCCATCTCTGCCCATCCTACTGGTCTGGATGAATGTTTCTTATTTAACTCTTTGGTTGTCAGACTTCTACACAGTTCAATTTTCTGGCATTTCTGGTTGTTTTTTTGTCTTTAAATTTGTGATTGTCTTTCTTTTGGTTGTGTGAGGAAGCAGAGTATATCTACCTACACCTCCATCTTGGCCAGAAGTCCTGGTTTTGTTTTGTTTTTACATGAGAAATTTTTAGTTTTTATCTGTTTTCTTTTGTATGAACTTTTCTCTGGCTCTTTTAAGTATATTATCTTTATTACTGGTTTGAAACAATGTGATAGTAATATGCTTTTGTGTAATATTCATGTTTCTTATGTGTTATATTCTTGCCTTTGTGTGTTTATAATTTTTATTACATTTGGAACAGTTTGGGCTATTATTTCCTATAATATAATTGCAAAGAATAGTAGCTGATAAGGATGATTTTACTCTCTGCATGTTGAAGTGGGGGAGGCTGTAACAAATAGACTAGAGATATAAATACTAGTGTTTCCTAGATGGTTCTTAACAAATCATTCATTTAACAGCAATTTTATTAAATTCCTGCTATTTGAAAACACTGACACATCCACTAATATTTGCTGAAAAAATATTTAATATAGACTATTTATTGATTACAATCTTCACTACATTTCATAGTTTACATTAGATTCTGAAAATTTCATAGATGTTTGTTTTAAATTTTTTTAATACAAATAAAAAAACATTTTAAACAAAACAAAAAATAAATTCAACATTTTTAATACAAATAAAAAACATTTTAAACGAAACAAAAAACAAATTCAACAATGTAATATTTCACTGCTGAATTTATTTTGTTCATAAGTGTAGTGATTACCATTAATAATGAATATACCTTTCAGACTACTACTTGGCCCTGGAATTTAACTGGGATGAATACAATTTAATGACTTTGGAGAAGTTGGGTTTTTTTAATTCTTTTTCAATAAAGTGATCAGGAAATCTCATAAGAGACATTTTATATCTCTTTTAATGAGAAATATCAGAATCAAGAGCTAAAACAATTTTTTGTTTAAAGAGATTATCTACTTTAATGATTCTGTATTTCTTTCCATAAAGGAGCACTTCAAGATTTGAAAAGGTAATAGTAGATGAAGGGCAATGCTGCTGTGAAATACACTTTATAGAAGGAAAATAATTCACAGTTGTGAGCTTGTTAATAAAAATAAACTAATAGAATTTTGTAAATAAGCCCATTGGCTTTATGTCTCAGGCAAAAAGCATCAATTCTGGACTGTGTAATACAAAGCAGAATATCTGGTGAGCTTGAGACAGGGTTTTGTGGGCTCTGCAACCTTCAATTAGGTGAGGGACTTCTTAAGAAAAAGTAAAATAAAATTATACCAACAAATATATAATAAAGAAATATGTATATAGGATGAAAAATATAAAATTTTATAATTTATAAAGGCTAATAAATAGCATTAATTAATAAGAACATAAAATCTAGAAATTAATACATGTTTTTAATACTTAACTGCTTAATATACCTCTATTATTTTCTCTTTATATCTGGCTACATAATAGTAAGGTAGTTTTAACTATCCTGGTCCTTTGCTTTTTCAAATACATTTTAAAATTATCTTGTCAATTACTTGGAAAAATATCATGCTGGTATTTTAATTGGGATTACCTTAGACTTATATGCAGTGTGTCCAGAAAGTATCTAGCCACATACTATGAAAAATGGAGACATTTACTGAAGAAGATACAAGATACAATAAATATTGTACACAGGATAATGATGCCTCGGTCCCCTTCAAACTAGGCACCTGGAGTCCTCACACAGTTCTCCCAATTGCTATCAGCTGCCCCAATATTTTTCCTGAATCTGAAATTTGGAAATTCCTCCCCTTTCCAAGGTGATTTTAGTTTTGGAAAAAGCCAGTAGTCATAGGTACCAAATCTGGGCTATAGAGGGGCTGAGTCAAGAGGGTGATTTGATGTTTTGCCAAAAAATTCTGGGGGAGATGTGATGCATGAGTGAGTGCATTGTTGTGATGAAGCTGCCAACCACCAGTTGTCCATAGCTGCGGTCTTCTGAATCATCTGAATACTTCCAAGAAGGAACATTTAAATTTACCACAAAATTTGATGCAGATTTG
This sequence comes from Sturnira hondurensis, assembly GCF_014824575.4. NCBI lineage: Eukaryota > Metazoa > Chordata > Mammalia > Chiroptera > Phyllostomidae > Sturnira > Sturnira hondurensis. The sequence goes on from NW_028089093.1 coordinate 5,562,090, forward strand.
TTGCTCTGGTAACTCTGTTATTTTGAATGTGATGGCCACACAATATACATCCTCACTCAATGGCATCTACCACCACCACTGACTAGTACAGTGAAGTGATCATTGTTCATGCATGCACATTCCAATACAATCTCCTTGGCTACCAGGTTACATTGATGTTGTGATAACCATTCTCATTATATTAACAATGGCTGGATTTTGGTCAAATCTTGTATATCGATTTTATGAGAAATGGTATCTTTTCAATAATTGATCATCTGAATCATAAAAATTATTTAAATCTCCATTTATGTAGGTATCTTCAATTGCTTTCAGTAACATTTTATAGTATTGTGTATAAGTTTTGTATTTACTTTTGTTTGATTTAGCCCTAAATATCTTTTGATGCTAGTTTAAATGTTATTTTAAAATTTTGCTTTTTAAATATTTGTTGCTAGCATGTTAAAAATATAATTACTTTATGTCTATTAATTCTCTATCTTGCAACATTAGTTCTATTAGTCCTTAAGGGAAACATTTCTTAGAACTTTCTGTGTACATGACCATCTCCACTGTGAATGACATTTTTTCTCCTTTCACATCTGTTCACCATTTTTTATTTGCATTTTGCATTGAATTGTAACTATAATATTATGTTCAAAAGATGTGGTTAGATATGAAACCTTTCTCTTTCATGTTAATTCAGTGGGAAAATAATTGATATTACACTATTAACATTTTAGTTGTAAATTTCTATTGTTTCCCTTATCAGAAGTTTTTTTGTTTCTAGCTTGCTAAGAGATTTTTATCAGATATTGTTTTGTTTTTGTCAAATCTCATTTCTTCATTAATGAAAATGATAATATAATTTTTTTGGCTTAAACTGTTAAAGTAGTGAATTATGGTAATAGATTATCAAATATTAAGCCAACACTGATATTGTGGATATACTTAACTTGCTCATAGTATAGAATCATTACATATTACAGAATTTTATTTATTAATATTTTTTAAAACTTTTGAATGTATTTTCTTGAAGAATTGTGTTTATAAGGTCATTTTCTTGTAATTTCTTGTCTCATTGCATAATGAATAATATTAGCCTTATAAAAAGAATAGATTGAATTGTCAACTGTTCCTTCTCTATTTTCTGAAAACTTTTGTGTTGAATTGGTATTGAGTTTTTATTTAAGTATTTATTGTGATTCGATGATGACACCATCTGTGACTAAAGTTTATTTTCTTGTTTGCTTTTTTTTGATGAGAAGTTGTTTAAATATAAATTCAATTTCGTTATTGGCCAGAGGTTATTTAGAATTTCTATTTCTTTTCTGGCCAATTTTAATAATTTGTTTCTTTCCATAAATATTTCATTCAATCTAAGTTGTTGAATTTATTTGCATGAAGTTCCTCACAATATTTCATTATAATACTTTTACTGTAAATGGCATTTAGCAAATCCCCCTTTTCATCCATCATGTTGGTATTGTGTCTTTACTCTTTTTTTCTTTGAACATTCATTCTAGTGGTTTATTAATTTCACTAATCATTTCAAAATATTACTTGTGATTTTTGTTAATTTTCCCTATTTTTATTGTCCGTTTGTTGTTCTACTTTATTATTATTCCATTATTTTGCTTTGCCTAATTATTTTGAATTCTGTTTTTGATATTTTTGATAACTTTTTGAAATGTTTAATTTGGAAACAAGTAATTGCTATATACTTGCCAAATATTTTGATATAGCATTTAAAATAAATACTCAACAGAAAGCAGATTATGAGCGGGTTGTGGAAAAACAATAAATAAAAACAGTAACAGTAAACAGCATATTCTGGGGAAGGGAGAAATTTAACTTCTAGAGTTAGTATATAATTAGAGTTAAATGTCCAGTTTTTAACAAAATTTCAGGCATTCAAAGAAATTTGAAAGTATGACCCAATCAAAGGAAAAATATCAACAAAAATACCTAAAAAAATAATTATTAGCAGACATACTAGAAAAATGTTAAAAATTGTTTAAGTATGCTAAAAGAGCTAAAGAATGAGTTGGATAAAGTCAAGAAAATGATATATGAACAAAAAAATCAATAGATAGAAAATTTAACACCCCCCCNAAATTTAACCCCCCCCCCCCCCAGAAATTCTGGATCTATAAAGGACAGTAATTGAAATGAAAAATTTGCTAGAAAGATTTAAAGGTAGATTTGAGCAGGCAGAAGAAGGAATCAGCCAACTTGAAGATAGGGCAAAGGAAATTATCATGTCTGAGGAACAGTAATGAAGAAGATTGAAGAAAAGTGAACAAAATATTTATCAAAACAGAAAACAACACTATATACTCATTATGAGAGTTCCAGAAGAGGGTGATAGTGAGAAAGTGGCAGAGAGAATATTTGAAGAAATGACTGAAAACTTGGCAAAAGTATATAAATATGAACATCGAAGTAGCTCAATAAAGTCCAGGTAGGATGAATTCAAAGAGACTCACACAGAGCCACATTATAATCAAAATTGAAAGACAAAGACAGGATCTTACAAACACCAGAAGATGTTCTGGTGTCTGGTGATGTTCTGGGATTCATTACATACAAGAAATCTTCAATGAGAGTATCAGCACATTTCTGATCAAAACATTTGTAGGCCAGAGGCAGATGTGTTTAACATTCTAAAGGAGAAAAACTGTCAACTAAGACTCCTATAATCCCACAAAACTGTCCTTTGAAAATGAGGGTGAAATTGAAACATTGCCAGATAACCAAAAACTAAGGGCATTTGCTTTTGCTAGAAATGCTGAAGGGAGTCCTGCAGGGTAAAAGGAGAGGATACTGTACAGTAACTAGAAGGCATATGAAGTACAATTTTTAATAAAGGGAAGTACGTGGGCAATTATAAAAGCTAATATATTTTAACAATATTGTAGCCCCACTTTTTGTTTTCTATACAATTTAAAACACTAATAAATTTTTATAAACTATTAAGTTTGGGGCATGTTATACATAAACATATAATTTTGTGAAAGCAACAACTAAAAAGAATGGATCAGAGCAATTAAAGGATCAGAATTTTTGTATAATACTGAAGTTAAGCTGGTATAAATTCAAATTAGAGTATTATAACCTTGGAATGCTAAATGTAATCTCCATGGTAACAACAAAGTAAATAGCTAAAGAATACACACAAAAGGAAACAAGAGAGGAATTTAAATGTTTCATACATAAAACAACGAAAAGCAAAAGAACACCAATGTACTAAATGATGAACACAAAAGATATAAGGCATAGAAAACAAAGAGCAAAATGACAGAAGCCCTCCCTTATCAGTAATGACTTTAAAGGTAAATGGTTTAAATTCTCCAATCAAAACAGAGATTGGCAGAAGAAAAGAAATAAAGCGTAATATCCAACCATATACTGTTTAAGACTCACTTTATACCTAAAAATACAAATAGATTAGAAGAATAGGAAAAGATATTCCATACAAATAGTAACCAAAAGAGAGCGGGGGTGGCTATATTAAAATCAAACAAAATAAAACTTATTTACAAATATTGCAAGAGAAAAATAAGGACATTATATATTAATAAAAGATTCAACACGGCAAGAAGTATGAGAATGATAAACACAATACCTACCAAGACTAAGTCACGGAGTAATAGAAAACCTGAATAGTCCTACAACTAGTAGGGGGATTTGTAACATGGCACAGCCAAGAGGGAGGGCCCAGAAAAGGATTTCGGATGGGGTCCAGAGCTCTGGGTGTCCAGGAAATATTAAGATGTCCTCACCCCCCCGCCCAGGTGTCAGTTGGGGGAAATGACATGTGGAACAGGGCCATTGAGAGTTGTTTTGCATAGCAATAGTTTTGCAGCTAACCTCTGGAATGGTCATTTAACATATCTATATATAACCTTTAACTGGTTTCATAGATATGTTAAATAGCTGTGGCCATGCTTTGAGCCAGGGAGAAAGGAGTAACTTCTACCCAGGATGTAACTGGGGGCTGGCCGCTCCCCTCCACTGACCCCCTCCCCGCACCCCCCACCCGCCGCCCTGAGTTACAGTGCCTGGGTGAGTTACAGCTTAAAGTTGATTGGCTCCACGCCATAGGGCCACACCTTCCCAGACTCACTATGGCAGCCCAGTAAAGCTGAGAGGGTGTGGGAGTCCTGGCAGGTGTAACCCATTCTGGGAGGAGTCGGAAATGGGGCCGGAAAAGAGGACTGGCGCAGGGATTTAAACCTAAACCTAAACATCTGTGGTTTTAGCAGAATGCAGATCCCCTCTTGCCCAGGTTAAAGGGAGAGAGCCATGCAGTGTTGGGCAGAGTTAGGATCCCCTCTTGCCCAGGTGAAAGAGAGAGCCATGCAGCTTTGCCACAGTGGAGACCCCTTCAGCTCTGGTAGAAGAGAACCCCATGCGGCTTTGGGGTGCTCCCTTAGGCCACGTGGCCTGGGAAGCAGGAGAGACTTTGCCTGGAGAAATGGGTACAAAGAACTCTTGCCAGTGGACCATGAGAAGGTACCAAATGGCTTTGGAGTAATTAGAGATCCTGCCTGGATGGTGACATGGCTGATGGTGCCAGCAGCCTGAAACACAGACGTGTGCTTCTTTTCCTGAGATATGGTACCATGAATTAGGGCAGGGGGGAAGGAAACGCTGTTGGAATCTGTGGTCATCCTAAAGGACTTTGATATTTTTATGGGGACATCGGGTCACTGCTTTAAGTCTGTATAGCTTTGAATAAGTCTTTCCTTTCCTTTTCACAAATCTCTGGCATTGAGAGATGTCTTTCCTATTGGCGGNGCGGATGTATCCAGGACGGTCAGTGGCGATGTCTACCCAGACATCTATGTACACCATTTGGTCTGGGTGGGGGACCCGGTAGACCACTCCTCGGACGGCGAAGAGGAGTGGTAGGTCAAAGGTTCCTTCTGACGGCCATCCCACACCGAAGGTTGGCCACTCCAGCTCACTGAAAGTCCGGAGGATTTCAGGATCCGGCGGTGGTCCGCCATAACCCTGGGCTTGTCTCTGAAAATCAGAAAAATTATTTAGCAGACACTGGAGGGCAGTTTCCAGTGTGGAGCCTCCCTGTCCCATACTGGTCCTTTGGACAACCTTGGGGACTTCAGAAATAAAAATAAGGAGGGCAGCAATTAAGGTTAGCAGGAAACACACGGACAAACAAACTCTCTGATCACACACAGGCGAACCGCGGTTCTCAGGCATACGTCTCGCAGCGAGGCGCAGCACGAAAAGTGAAACCAACTGCGACTTTGTCGCGGGAGCCTAGCTCCGATTCCCGAGAGCGTCCTCTTCTTGGGAATCCCCCAGATGGACTACTGGCGACGTCTCGCCTACCACCTCGAGGCTCTGAAGGTCTAGACCACTGAAACCAAATGAGGATCCTCCCAAAAACTTACCGGGCCTGGCGGTTCTCTTTCGGTTCCTGGACGAAACCTCCCCGGCGGGAAGTTAAAATCTCGCTGGGTCCTCCAAATGTTGTATTCGAATGGTGAGAAACCAAATGTCCAGGCACTTAGAGCTCGTGATGTTATTTATTGGCCAAAAGCTTTACCTGCGCAGGGGCGAACTTCCCCAACTGTGACCGGAGTCACGTAGCTCCTCAGAGCTGCAATATGGAAGTCGCGCCTGGCTTACAGACTACAGGGGTTTTATAGAGCGCAGCAAGCAAGCAGTATCCAGAAGCAGATGTGGCTGTTAGCAATTGGTGCAATTGAACACAGCTTTTTCTTTTGATTGGCGGGGTTACTCGTTGGAGGGCAGATTCTGGCGGTCTGCCTTGCTCCACATATTTACCTTATTTGGCTATTTACTTGGCTAACCACTCATCCCATCTTCCTGGAACATTCTGGGGGCGGGGAGTACAGCCTTAAGCAATAACATCCTGCTTTACACCTTGTTGCATTTTCCATTTTGTCGTAACCTTACACTCCACGCCATAGGGTCACACCTTCCCAGACTCACTATGGCAGCCCAGTAAAGCTGAGAGGGTGTGGGAGTCCTGGCAGGTGTAACCCATTGTGGGAGGAGTCGGAAATGGGGCCGCAAAAGAGGACTGGCGCAGGGATTTAAACCTAAACTTAAACATCTGCGGTTTTAGCAGAATGCAGATCCCCTCTTGCCCAGGTTAAAGGGAGAGAGCCATGCAGTGTTGGGCAGAGTTAGGACCCCCTCTTGCCCAGGTGAAAGAGAGAGCCATGCAGCTTTGCCAGAGTGGAGACCCCTTCAGCTCTGGTAGAAGAGAACCCCGTGCGGCTTTGGGGTGCTCCCTTAGGCCACGTGGCCTGGGAAGCAGGAGAGACTTTGCCTGGAGAAATGGGTACAAAGAACTCTTGCCAGTGGACCATGAGAAGGTACCAAATGGCTTTGGAGTAATTAGAGATCCTGCCTGGATGGTGACATGGCTGATGGTGCCAGCAGCCTGAAACACAGACGTGTGCTTCTTTTCCTGAGATATGGTACCATGAATTAGGGCAGGGGGGAAGGAAGCGCTGTTGGAATCTGTGGTCATCCTAAAGGACTTTGATATTTTTATGGGGACATCGGGTCACTGCTTTAAGTCTGTATAGCTTTGAATAAGTCTTTCCTTTCCTTTTCACAAATCTCTGGCATTGAGAGATGTCTTTCCTATTGGCGGCAGACAGATGAACCCAGTAGGTATTAGTATACCGTCCTTGGGAGGGGCCCCTATTTTCTGTAACAGTTTTTGGCATCCCTGGGTGGCCCAAATATTGCCCCCCCTGCCTTGGACCTGTTGTTCTGTAACAGATTGAATCAGTAACCAACAGTCTATAACAAGGAAAAGACTTGGACTTGATGGCTTCACTGATGAATTATATCAAATAATTAAAAACTAACATAGATCCTTCTCAAACATCAAAAAAATTGAAGAGGTGGGGATATTTTCTAATTCATTGTATGAGGCCAGCATTACCTTGATAGCAAACACAAAGACACTACAGGAAAACTGGAGACCAGTATAATATCTCTTATGAACATTGATGCAAAATCCTCTTCAAATGCTAGTAAACAAAATTCAGCAGCATGGTAAAGGATCATGCATGATGACCAAGTAGGATTTCTTCCTGGAATGCAAGGATGATTCCATATATATATAAATGGCCGATATAATACAAATGTATTATAATACATATATATAAATGGCCAACATATTAACAAAATGAAGGGGAAAACCTGATATGATCATTTTAACTTATGTAGAAAACAAATTTGATAAAATTAAACACCCTTATATTATAAAAAAAACTCTTAACAAATGAGGAATATTGATGTGGAGCCTGGCTCGTGGGGTCTGCCACATTGTGAAGGAGGCATGAGAAATTCACACAGACTACTGAGTCCTGTGGAGGAAAATAGACAGCATGGCTTTTCTCTGAAGGGGAGAAAAAGCCCCTGCCTCTGCCATGACAGACCTTTCTTGGGTTTCTTTTCTCTCCACACATTACATGATGGTCTTCATTTACTATGCACAGGTTCACTTTAGGTGGGTGTCTTTTACAGAAAACAAAGGATGCTAATCACATTACAGATGAAGGATATTTGCAAATGAAAAGGGAAAAGTGGTTGACCCAGTTACAGTCATCCTTGGAAGGTTTAGCATGGATTTTAGGAAGTTACTTTGCAGTAAATGTTTGTTGCCTCAATTCAGGGTGAGGGAGTTTTAGCAAAAGCAAGTCTCATAGCAGTCTAGGTACAACGTAGGCTTGATTCCCCATGGGAGAACCTATCTGTGGGCATGGGTCCTGTGCATTGGACTTTGCTTTCCACTGGGAGCTGGGCCCATGCCACCCAGAATGGTCTCCTACAGAATATAAAGAAACAACCTCAGCATAATAAAAGCCATATGTGAAAAACCCACAGTGAACATTATACTCAATAGTGAAAACCAGAAAACCTTCCCTCTAAGGTCATGAACAAGGCAAGGATGTTTGCTTTTGCCACTTCTTTTTAACATAGGACAAGAAGTTCTAGCTAGAAAAATCAGGCAAGACAAAGACATATAGTTGGCTGTTGGAACAATACAATTTTGAACTGCGTGGGTCTACTTATGTGCAGATAAGTTTCACATGTACGTGAACCTGCATAGTATTCATTTTATCTTATGGCATTTTAGTTATTTTTCTCTTTGTACTTTCTGATGATGTTTCTCTAGATAATAAAATATTCATGCATAATTTATTACAGTGTAGATTAAATTTTTTATTACTTCATAAAATATAAGACATTTATAGCAATATTTTAATTGTCATATATTTTACTTCTAAATATTTTATAAAAGCCATTTTGTTATTTGTACTTTAAATGGCTATCTTTTAAAAGACAAGAAAATATGTATATAAATATTGGAATAATAATGTCAATTATCTCTAATATTTACTGACCAGTTTTATTTTTCTGGACTTCTTCATTCCTTTTGATAAACTCTAGTTTCTATCTGATATCTTTTTACTTTAGACTATAAAAATTCTTTTAGTACTCTTGCCATGGAGATTAATTCTTTAAGTTTTCACTCTAAAAATGACTTCATGAGATGTAATATTGATCAATAAAATTGGTGAATATAAAGAAAAATCTATTGCTCAGTAGACTTTTTAGAGAAGGACACTCACACGCTACAAGGAGTAGGGAATGACAGAGCTTTAGAAAATTGTTTCTTGGCACTTAGATTTTAAAATGTTTTATTATTTGACTTAAATATTAAAATTTACTAGGAAATTCAGTTATGTGTAAAGATATATCTACAAGGTGCATTCTATGTCTTTGTTCTTATAACAAGAGTGGTAATAATCTCAAAGTTATTTAAGTAAATGATAATACATCTATATGGTAAAATAATATTTAGCTACTAAAATTTGTGTATCAGAACACATTGCTAGAGTTGAAAAAATGCTAAGAAACGTATAATATGAAATAACTAACAAGTACACATGTTTTTGCTTGCATAGAAAAACGTGATGTACATCAAATTTCAGCAGTAGTAATTTTCTTTGTGCTTTTTTTGTGTTTGCCAAGTTTTCTGTCCAGACTCTGTAATTAAGCTGAAGTTCTATACTGTTTATTCAAGGAAGAATTATCAAGAAAATATTAACTATAATATGGAATGAAAAACAACTAATGAACTCCTACTGACCTTTGGAGTCCACACAGTTCTCTGGGAAGTAGGGATGTCTTGTTTTGCCTGAAAGGCCCACATGAACTATTTAATTTGTATTTCATATCTTCTCTATTCTTTGCTTATTGAGCTATGGTAAAGAGATAAATGCCAACTTGAGAAAGACATAGAAGTTGCATAATGTAGTTCTGAATAAAAAAAGCCAATATTAAGTGGAAGTGACATTCAATTTTATAAGACTAAGGAAAAGCCTGGCTTCTTTTTGGAGGTTTCCAATGTGTTTTGAGGGTAGTATTTTCTATTTTTCTGGAATGTATTATGGTTCTTTTTTACTAGAGAACTGGGAACTGGACATTGTTAGCCTTGTGACATAAAGTGAATTATTTTGGCCAGGGGCTAGTTGACCTATCAGGCAAATGATAATGAATAGAAAAAGTGTGTATTCCTTACAAAAGTTTAATCTCTATTTTTATCTATGCACACGTGCATTATCTTAAGGAGAGTTGTGCTATTGTGTATTTTAAGGTCATGAAGTACTACAGCAAAGTGGAATTTAGGTCCTCTGACAACAGGTTAATTACCAACTCATTCTCTTGGTGAAATAGAAAGTATAGAGGACTTGTATTGGAAAGAGAATTGTTAAGGGAACTATTTTACCTTGATATACCTGTTATTTTGGAACAGTAATAAAATATTACTTATTACTTGATAGATGTGGGAGGGAAGAAATATGATCTAATTTTACTTAATGATATGACTTCTGTTTCTAGTAGGAATCAATTAGATGCATTTATGTTTCAGCTGGAAAGGAATTTATAGAAAACCTTGAATATGATGAGTGTATGAGAATATAAATTTTATTTTCTCCCACTTAATATTTTATTGTGAAATACATATATTTATCTCACTTAATATTTTATTGTGACCATTAAGTATAGCAATATTTTCCAGAGTCATTATCTTCAGTGGGTACATTGGATTCTCCTGAAGGGAAAGTCTCTACTTTCTTCACCAACCAATAGGTTGCTGCTGAAAGACTATTCTGTATTCCAGGACAGTATACTATCACACGACTGCATGAATTAAAAATAAAGGTTTGTGAAACTCTCCAAGTGTCAGTGATCACACCAGAAGATTACTAAAAAAAAGAAGGTAATTTCCCTTTAATCTCTGATTAGATGTGATTTTCCTAAGCAACTTCTTATTTTTAACTTCTGGATAGTATATGCTATAGAAATGACCGTATTTTTTAAAAATTATTGTATTTTGCCATGAACAATGCTCACTTTTTTGCTCACATTTCTGAAGGAAAAATAAGGACGCACCCATTACACATGCGTAGTACTAATACCATATCTGTATAAATGGTTTTAATTCTTTGACTTGTGCTTATGTATTAAAAATGTAATTCTAGAAAGCAGTAACAACATCTGTATGTTCAAAAATAAATGCTAAAATTTCTTTATAATACAAAAAACAAGTATCTAAATATAAATAAATATGAAATTGAATTATAAATTAAAACAAACGTTTTTTTTTCCTGAAAGTTTTGGCAAAAAATGTGGGTGTGCATTATACACAACAAAATGTGGTATTTATTTATTTTTGGAGAGAGGGTAAAGGAGGGAAAGAGAAAGGGAGAGAAACATTGATGTGAAAGAGAAATGATGATTGGCTGCCTTTCAGAGCACCCTTACACGCCCTGTCCAGGGACTGAACCAATAACCCGGACATGTGCTCTGACTGGGAATCGAACTGGTGACTTTTTGCTTTTCAGGACAACACCTAACCAACTGAGCCACACCAGTCAGGGTGTAACACTGTAAAATTGACACTGTTTCTGTAAAGTGCTGACTCTGACTAATATGTAGCTTACAGATGAACAGCATGTTTGTATGAGAATCCTAGGAACTAGCTTTTGAAAAGATACAGACCGTGACCTTCAGGCATCCCATCTCTGGGAGATTTGCTGAGCTTCAACCCTGGAGCCAGGATAAAGTGAAGCTGGGATGACTAACCGGGATGATACTCACAGGACCCTCACTTGCCTTAGCAGAGTAGACTGCGCTGTCCACAGGTAAAGCAGTTTGCGACCCCCTCCCTGATCTCTGTGTTCTGTTCCCCTTTCCCTCCTTCTGAAAGAGGTGGGATGGGCTTTGTAACATGACCCCTCCATGTTCTAGGAGATGCACTTTGAGATGTGAGTCCCGCATCATCCAAATGGCTGGTATCTGCAAATAAACCAGTTAGTTCCCTTTACATCAGCACCCGCCTCTCCAGTATTGGCTTTCATAGAAGCAGGCAGCTGGACCGGCTTTTGGTTACAAGAACCTGACTATATTTAAATTCTGCCTGCTAGAAGTTTTGAACAAAGTTACAATGTAACTATAGAATCTACAAACACTTCACTTAGTTTTCTATACCTCAACCTCACTTACTGCAAATATATTTTAGTTTATCATAAGTATCCATCTTTATAAGATACATTAAGTTTGTTGGAAAAATTAGTATATAAATAACAACTCTAATGCAAACATTATATATTAGTATATAAACTAATATAAACAGTTTATATTACACTAATATAAACACTTATATAAAATAACTAATATAAACATTTATATTGGTATATAAATGTTTTTCAGTTTTCAAATGATTGTTTTGGTAATACATAACCATTTCTGTAGCAATATAGTCTTCTTTAATTTTTATTTTTTAAAATTACAGTCTACTTTTAATATTATTTTGTATTGGTTTCGGTGTACATCACATAGTGGGTTGAAAGTCACATACTTTACATAATATCTCCCCCAACATTTCCAGTACTGACCCGGCATGACACAGAATTACTGCAATGTTATTGAGCCTGTTCCTTCTGCTGCACTTGACCTCCTCATGACCGTTTTGTAACTATCAATTTGTACTTCTTAATCCCTTTACCTCTTTCTTCGAGTCCTCCAACCCCCTTCCCTCTGGCTTTCTGTGTCTTTGAGTCTGTTTCAATTTTGTTTGTTCATTTATTTAGTTCTTTAGATTCCATATGTTAGTGAAATCATATGGGATTTGTCTTTCTCTGATGGATCTATTTCACTGAACTTAATACCAAATACCATCTAGCCCATTCATGCTGTTGCAAATGGTAAGATTTAATTCTTTTTTTATGGTCAAGTAATATTGTATATATGCTTTTAAGAAAGATTTTATATATTTATCTTTAGAGAATAAGGGAAGGAGAGAGGGAGAGAAATATCAATGTATGGTTGCCTCTTGTGCACCCCCTGATGGGAAATGGCCTGCAACCCAGGCATGTACCCTGACTGGGAATCAAACCTCAATCCTTTGATTCACAGGCCTGGTCTCAATCCACTGAGCTACACCAGCCAGGGTTAATATCATGGCTTTTTAATCCATTTGTCTACTGATGGGTGTAGGGGTTGCTTCTATATATTGGCTATTAGCCATATAATCTTAAAACACTGTATACTAACACTATGGCTATTTACATATAATTTAATAAAATATAGTTATGATGTCTTATATTTTTGTTAAAAATATGTAAGAAGGATAAAATAGAGCACTTCAGGCACAATACAATGTACAATTCATGTCAATAATAAGATTACTAATAAACCAGCATGCTTGTATTTATGAAGAAACATTGCCTCAATACATGTTTTTGTTAATTTGATATTCACATAATATATTAATATTTCACTTGTTTAAATTGTACTTTGCCTTTAAAATACTATTGAATAGATAGAGAGTAAGCAGACAGCTCTGGGGGGTGGGGTTAGGGGGTGGAAGGATTGAGCAAAAAAAAAAAAGACTCATGGACATGGACAACAGTGTGGTGATTGTGCGGGGAGGGGGGTATAAGGAGGATAAATGGTAATGGAAAAAATACAATAAAATTAAAAAAGAAAACACTATTAAAATTTGTTACATGTATATGATGCGGTTATATAGTTATTTATTCTTGGTGTTGGGATTAATGAGGGACGTAGCCTATATCATAGGGTTCACGACACTTATTTCTCCTTGCTTAAAGTTAAAACAAAAAACTTCCCTAATGTTTACAAATAATTAGTATATACAACATACATGTTTTGACTAAATACAAAATTAGAAACAAATGATAACTATGGTGAAAAATGCGTTATGCAGGAAAGAGAAAGTTTAGTGTTAAGTACATACTTCAAAGGAAAATCAGCTGGGCTAGTAGTAGTTGGACAATCTACTCCTCCTTACTCCGTGTCCCGATACTCGAGAGAACTGAAACAATGATAAAGAACGGGTGATTGGGAAGAACTAGAGACATAGAAGATCTGAGTTTCTGTTACAGGCTTCTTTTTTTTTTTGCTGTGATTTCCCTTTATTTATTCTTTTTTCAATAAGACCCTGATGCCACAATCTATTCTTTCAGTTCCTTTTTGGGGCAAAAACTTTTAGAGGAGGTGTTTTGTCCACAGAGAGTCATTAACATGGTATCTTACCAAAGCCACATGTAGTGGTGGAGAAAAGAAATGACTCAGCCCATGACTACCTTCTATCCTGCAGCAAGAGACATAAAATTTGAAAGAAGCAATGGGGAAATTTATTATTTCTTCCTTCTTCATGTGACTATGCACAAACTTGCTTTTTAAAAATAACTAAAAAGAGCCCTGGCTGGGTAGCTCAGTTGGTTAGAGCCCTGTCCCCATACACCAAGGTTGTGGGTTTGATCCCCAGTCAGGGCACATACAAGAATCAACCAATGAGTGCATTAATAAATAAAACAACAAACTGATGTTTATTCCTCCCTCATTTTCTCTAACAAAAGAAAATCAATAAAAAATAAATAAATAAAAAGAAAGAGAACTACATGAAGAAATTTGAAAAATGGATGAAAATCTTGAATGATACCTGAATTTAATTTTCAGTCTTGGCTTTTGCCCACAGCAAAGATCTCCTTTATCTCTCAAATAGAGAGAGAGGAAGAGAAAGTGGGAGAGACAGAGAGATCCTTTTAAAAGATAGATATTTTCATTCCTTAGAAAATAAATGAGACATTATAAAATTTATATCTATAATAATTACTGTCACCATTTAAAACATGCATCTTTGTTAAGAATGCTAAATTTATGCCTTAAAACAGTATTATAATTATGATTTCAATTTGATGAATTCTTGAAAATAACCAGGCAGTTATGATTGATTTTAATTTAATATTTAAGAAAACAATAAATAAACACAACTTGAAAATTTTGAAAACACAACTTGAAAACATATTATTTATTTATAATTTTAGAAAGAAAATGTAACCAAAATGAAATTTTCTTAATCAGACATATTCTGAGTTTATAAATTAATGTAACCTTAAATTAACTTTTTCAGATCTGTGGATTATTAGGACATGTGTTGGGTAAAAATATATATTACTATTGTATTATTGAGCTTGTGGTGAGTTCCACTGAATGTACTATTTAAACATTATTGGGTAGATTTTACTGGTTGGCTTTTATGAGGTAACAAACAATTAGTACATATTTAGTACATGGCTTCCAGTTGTTCAGAGTTATGCTAACTAGGAATATATATGCATAAGACATGGGTTTCACTTTTAAGATATTTATATTTAAAGAAATAGTAATTAACATAGGCAATAACAGTCAACAGTAAACATTGGTCTTTGATTACACATAAAACATTGTGGTATCTACCTTCAGTTTTCTAGGTACTTAGACAAGGAAAATAGATCTCTTCTAACCAAGCCATGTCTTCTAACCCATCATCTGGTCACCCAGGCTGAATGGAGCAGATGGGTCATGACAAAGAATTGCTGCAAACAACCCAGTGAATACTTCCTGCAACAAGAAAAAGTTGATATGAGATCTGTCCATAAAGTATCCATCCATGTACTATGAAAAATAGACATTTATTGAAGAGGATACAAAATGCAAGAAGCATTGTACATAGGACAATGACGCCTCAGTCCCTTTCAAAGTAGGCTCCTTGGGACCTCACACAGTTCTCCCAGTTACCATCAGCTGCCCTATGGTATTTTCCTAAATCTCATCAACAGTCTGAAATCTTCTCCCTTTCCAAGGTGATTTTAGTTTTGAGAAAAGCCAGTAGTCACAGGGTGCCAAATCTGGGCTGTACAGCAGTGGAATCACCTGGGTGGTTTGATGTTTTTCCAAAAATGTCTGCATGAGATGTGATGCATGAGTGGGCATGCTATTGTAACAAAGCTGCCAATCACCAGTTGTCCATTGCTGCAGCCTTCTGAATCATCTGAGTAGTTTCTGCAGGGGAATGTTCAAGTTTAACACAAAATTTGACATGTATTTTTCATTCTACTTGCTCAGTCATTTTGAATACCGCCACACAGTGCACGTGTTCACTCAATGGTGTCTACTGCCCCCACTGACTAGTACAGGGAAGTCGTCATTGTTCACATACACACATTCCAGTCTACTCTCCTTGGCTGCCAGGTTACATCGTTGTCACATAAACCATTCTTATTATATTAGCAATGGTTGGACTTCTTCTGGACAAACTTTATGTAAGAAGATATAAAATTCCAGTAGATCATATTCTTCTTTTTTTTACTTTATAGTTGTGAAACTAAAATATTTGCAAGTAATGTTTGCTGTGGGTATTTCTCTCTGCACTCAGAGGAAATTTTCTTGTTCATTCCCTTCCTCTTGGATCCCATGGTACTGGAGAACAATATCCAAATTGTACTCTCTGAACTGAACTAAGGTTCTATGCCTAATGAATGAGTAACTAATAAATATATGATGCTGATATACATAGGTCACTTAAAGATTAGTCAAAGAGTGGGGGCTAGAACCTATAGCTGATTACAAATACCAGCAGCCAACATGAGTAAGTCACATTTGAAAATGATTTTAGGAATCACGATGGATTTTAACCTGGACTGGAGAAGATTCAACAAATATTTTAATGGGAGGAGACTTACTAGTGACCAATTTATTTGTATTGAACATTCTCAAAGGCAAGTGTGGATCATATATAATTTTAAAGGGTCACAATTTGCCAAATACTGCTGAAGGTGTTGAAGTACTTTAAAATCTGAAGCCTTTTTCAGATACTGTAGTCTTCAGTATTACACAGATATTTTCATCTTAGATTTTGGTTTTTTTACACATACACAGATCATTATTTATCTACAAACCAATAATAAGTGCAAAAGCAGTGTTAGATGAGTAAACCTTTAAGGATATCATTAATATTCTTGATATTATCATCCTGATTGAATTTTAGTTCACTAGTAACATACACGTTGTTGTCTTGTCTTCTGTCTCATTAGCGTGGGGATATGTATTTGGGTACTAAATGACTTGCTTGGTTAAGACAGTCTAATTTTTTAAAATAAAAATCTTGTAGTAGCCGGACACATGACTTTGAAGTGTACATCAGGTAGCTTTTAATGAATTCTGTCTAGCTGCTGTGATTAAGTTCATATGGCTATGAACAAAGTGAATCATAATACTTCATGACCTTAGTCTAATTCATTTTCCTGGGGACATGCACCAGCATGCTCAAAAAGTAGATGCTAAATAGGTCCTTGGCCTGAAATTTCTGAATGTACATTTCCCAATGTAAATATTCCTCTCTCTCTCTCTCTCCTTCACACACACACACACACACACACACACACACACACACACACGCTGAGGCTGTGGAGCAGGGTGGAAGAAATCTAGATTTTTTCCAAACTATCAGATTCATTTTACTAGTCCTATGGTCATAATTCTGTCCTTATCCCACAGTCATTGGTTAGGGTTATTGTAACTCTATTTATACCTAAAAGTAGAATAGAAAATTAATACACAAGTGATTATAAGTAGAATTGATATACTAGCAGCCTAAAATTTCAGAACATTTTATAAATTTCACAAGATTTTCATGTGTATAAACTTCTTCAAGACACAACATAACTTTAAGATCAGACGGACATTGGTAATCCATTTTAGAGAGGAACAAAGATTTTTAAAAGACTTCCTGAGGACCATATAATCTATTGGCATCAGAGACATCACTACAAATCCTCCTCTTAATTGTTATTGCAGGGCCTTCTTACTATGACAGTATTAAAAGAGCACACTTGCCAGTTGAATATTTGCAGATTAATAATTTAGAAAATGTCTTTGTTAAGGGTGAATGGCAAGTAGAAAAGAGCTAGTTTCATTATAATTCTTCATAGCAGGACAGCTGCAGTGGTTCTTAATTGTTCCAACCATGTGTACTCATGGTGGGAGGAGGATATGGTAGATATCGGATAAAACAAAACCAGTAGGTCTCAGATACAATTTTAGAGAATATCACTTAAATGGCAACTCTATGTTATTATTATAAAAGAATGAAGATAAACAGAGAATCTGTTTTTAAAAATAATTATTAGAGTACTACATAATGGAGATTTCATTGCATTGATTATCTCTCTCTCTTTTTTTTTTTTAGTGAGACATTTGACAAAAGTTAGCAATAAATTCCTTAAGGTTAAAGTGTTTAAATTTGAGTTAGATAATATTATTAGTCATATAACATATTTATAGCTAGTTAATCTAAGGCATTTTGATCAATGACAATCTAAGGAAAAATTATAGATGTATAGAAAAAATTTTATCACTTTGTTCCTCTGATAAAAATTGTTCCATTTGAATGAACTCTCTTTGTATAATTTGAATGTGTGAAAAAATGCTGTGTAGGCAAAATGCCCATGCACACCATCACTATCACCGTCACCACTGCCATAGAAATATAATAACTTCTTCTGAGGCCCTTAGTTTCTGCACATGGAATCTTATGAGATTTATCACCAAGTAAGGTAATAGAAGAACACCTAGTTATAAATATCTTATAAAATCAATAAATTTTCCAAGGAAGAAAAGTGAAGAAGTCTTCTTGGGTTTTAATGAAATTGTTGGCAACATTAAGAACAATTAACACACAAAACTGAGCTTTCCTGAAATTTCCCACACTTTACAAATAGTCAATCATACCTCCATTTCAGGATGTCAGTAGAACATAAAGTTACTTAAACCATACTCTATCAGGCATCTAGGATTTTAAAATTTTTATTTTACTTTAAATTTTTATTGTAGTGTTTCCATTACCATTTAATCCCTTTATATACTCCCCTCCCCTGCAATCAACACACTGTTGTCCACGTCCATGAGTCTTCTTCCTTTTTGCTTAAGGCCTCCACCCCCCTCCCCTGGCATTATGATGTTCTTCAAAAAACACTACAGCATTCACCCATTGCTGCTTACAAAGTGAAACGGTGAGCTTGTCTTTCCAGTAGATCTATTCCAGAAGACAAGACATTAAATGGCTTCTAAGTATAAAATGCTGATAAGTATAAAATGCTAATACCCTTAGTTTTATGTATTTTAAGAACAGATATAGTGTCTGAAATACGTGAAGAAAAATACTCAGAAATTATTAAAATACCACTTATTATTCTATTAGATAATTTTAAGCCCACCACATCCTCCTGGAGGCTTATCTATTCTGAATGCAACCCTTTTGCAAAAAGGAACATTCAGGGTAGTACATAAGGTGGAGCTGCACACACAAGAAGAATGTGTGGTAAACGGTTTTAAAATGTCTTGGTAATAAAAACCACCTCTAAGAATGGTACAAAATAAGACAGCTTTTATTAATTCCTTAAAAAGGAAGGGATAATAATTGGTTGCTTAGGACATTTAAAAAATTTAAATTTTTTCAAAATGGGAACCCACTGGCTCATTTAGTCAACAAATTATTTTAAGTTTCCTCTGGAATATGTTTAAAAGGTAAGATCAGGAAAAATATCTTACCAGTGCATCCACCCACATTGCCCACATATTAGGGACTGGTCTTGAAACCCCTGACTATGATCTGCCTCTGGGATGTAGTAGGAAATAAGATGGCCAGAAATACCATCTTTGAGGACAAATGGCCAAAGTCAGAGCTGGCACAACCGTTAGGAGTATTGTTATCTCCATTGGAATTTTAAGGTTTCTGCTAAATGGTGGATTTGTAAAACAAGAAAATTTCACCAGTGGGCAAAGAGATATTTACTTAGCAATTTCAATGCGATAGGCTTTTTTTTTGGAGTGTGGAATATGAACAGTTTCCCCAGTTTTAAGCGTTCATTCAAACAAAACACTTCCCTCTGTTCCGACTGTCCGTCCACTTGCTAAGCCACTTTCTTAATCACTTGGGAATGTCATTTAAAAATTATTAAATATTTCTAAGTAATTTGGTATTCCAGGTATCTTGATACTGGGAATGATGCCCTCTCCAATGACAGGTGAGTGAAGTACAGCCCGTGGTACACATGGGTAGTACACACTACCTGATTTTGTGTGATCTGTGTGCTGAGAATAGTTTTGACATTTTTATGTGATTTAAAAAAACAAAAGAATAATAAGATTTCATGACTCATAAAATTATGTGAAATTCAAATTTCAGTAAATACATAAAATGTGGTTGGTAAACAGGCATGTCATTATTTACATATTGTTTTTGCTGCTCTCTCTCATATGCAAGAGAGACCATATGACCTACAAATCTTGAACTATTTATTAAAAGTTTGCCATTTGGTGTTTTACTGATCATTTGCCGATCCCTGCTTTGGATTATAGGAATGATTTCCATCTTTGGAAATGTGATTAATAATTAAAGTAAAATTGCTGGAGGAACACAGGGAGGGAGGATTATAAACTGACCTAGAATGAAGAATGAGACATCATTCTCCTTGGTCTAAGATTACTTCTGGTATCATTGTGATCTAATTAAATTAAATATTGCCCTGGGAAACTGTTTCAGCATCTGAAAAATTATAGCATCTGATAATTTGAAATCCAATGCTTATGGATAACTTTAAAATAGCATGTTTTTCCAAAATAGCAAATAAATAATCACAAACATCTTCAATACCTCTTATTTACAAAATATTATATTTTGTGAATATAAATATAGGGTTTTGTTGCTAAAATTCCACCTCTCATTACTTCTAGTGAAGAATTAACAGACAGGTCACACTGAAATCTTCCTCCCACTCCTCAAAAAAAAAAAAAAAAAAAGAAAAAGAAAAAACCCACCTTGTTATATATCAGAATCCTGGGCCAGAAATTTTAAACTGGAAACCTTGGGTTGAATTCAACCTACAGACATATGTTTTTCTTTCCTGGTCTTTGTTGTCTTTAAAAAATTGTAAATAGTTGCCAACATATAAACATGTAGGAGATTCCACTTATAATTTTGGTTTTGGAAGTTTTTAAGTTCTGACATGTATTCCAAAGTGGAAGCATGATCTCAGCTGAGTAGCCACTGACCTTTTGATAGGAGGCTCGATCTCCCCAGTTAACTGCTGTCCTCAGCTGGGCTGCATTGCCTCCCCTGGCCTAGGACATTCAGGGTTGGGGACCCTTGTCAGTGTGCCCTTGGAAGCAGCTAACTCCATGAAGAAAAGGGGAATGGAAGTCTGTGTGGGGTCTGAAGAGAGTGTTTCTCTGGCAGAGACACAGAGAGTAACATTCTCAGGGATCTGGGAAGAGGCCAAGAGTTTCATGTGAGTTACGCAGTGGTTTATAGTCCATAATGACATACTCCACTAGGTAACAGGTTGGCGGTAACATCATTGTAGCAGGAAGTGTGAATTATGTTTGTTACTAAATGAAGTGTAATAGTTGTAAATATAATCGTTATTATATTATCTGTATATGAATTTGAATTAGGGGCCTGTAGTCTTACACTGACTGAAAAAGTTGCATCAGTGACTTTGTATGAGATTGAATGGCTTTACTTGGTGTGGCTCTATTAGTCACAATGAGCATGGACAGCAGGATGTTATGGAAAAACACATTTCATATGAGTCACCATTTCAAAGACAGACTGGCTGACTCAGGATCTAACATGCTCCCAATTACTACAGGTGTCCACAGGAGGATACATGAATTGTTGGTAGGTGTTTTTGCTTAGTAAATTTATACATCATTTGAGTTGTTGAACTAGATGGGGAATAAAATGGTGTTTATCTTTCTCATTCAGAGAAGCTACAATTACCTGTTCAAATATGTGATTAACCAGTTAATGATTAAACTGCACATACGAGTGTATATGTGTCTGTATAGAGGTATCATATATTTTCTATCCATCTATCTCTCTAATTATGTTGAACCATAACAACATGTACAGGGGTGGCAAAGTAGGTTTATAGTTGTGAGTACGTTAAACACTGAGTTCATTCTTATTATTATTATTTATTAATAGTTTTATTTTTATATCAATAACTGAAAACCTACTTTTGCATATATATATATATATATATATATATATATATATATATATACGGTATACACTCACATATACATATCTTAGATAGCATGTGTAAGAGAATGCTCTTGTTTTATATTTAAGAAAAAATGAATCTACAGGCTTATCAGATGAATCTGGTGTATTCCATCAGGTATGGTTTCTAGAACTAGAGGCTTTTAAATCCTGAATTACTGTTTCTTTATCCTCCTCTTTCTCTTCTGCTGCCTCTTCTTTTTCCTTCTATGTAATATTTAATGGCTCTTAAATGACTGTAAAATGTACAATATTGTATTTAGTGAGCCTATCATTTGACATATTTTAAAAATTGAAAATAAGAATAATTATAATTCATTAGTCAATCACTAATTATTTTCCCTGCCCAGTGAATGACATTGTCCTACTTTGAAAAAAAAACAGTGAATGAGATAGAAAACAGTACCTAACTTCTAGATATAATGAGAATTCTCTATTGATATAATCAAGTCCAGATGAAATAGATTAAAAATACATGAGATCAAAGACAAGACTTCAGACTATATAGAAATTAATAAAAATAAAAATATCATGAATTAAAGTCTACGCAATACAGCTAAAGTAGTACACAAAGGAGAATTTGTTGTCTTAAAAACTTGTCCAACAAAAAATAAAAATCAATGTATTAATATTGAATTAAACAAGTTAGGTAAAGAACAGTATACGTTCAATAAAAGCTTAAAAGAGATACTAGAAATCAAAACAAAAAATTATAAAATAAAAAATAGTAGAATTGAAAATATTTGAGTGGTGATTGTTCCATGGTAAATCGCATGTATATTTTTAACTTATACGTCTGTTTTGTACTTTTTTAAAAAAGATTTTATTTGTTTATTTTCAGAGAGCAGGGGAGGGAAGGAGAAAGAGAGGGAGAGAAACATCAATGTGTGGTTGCCTCTCATGTGCCCCCTACTGGGGACCTGGCCTGTGACCCAGGCATGTGCCCTGACTGGGAATGGAACTGGCTACCCTTTGGTTCGCAGGCCCACGCTCAACCCACTGAGCTACACCAGCCAGGGCTGTTTTGTACTTTAGAGATTTAAGTTTATATTATTGAATGTTGGTGTTATACTTTGAATGTTTATAATGGTGGGAAGAATGATATATAGACATAAAATTACTATCCACAGAGTTTTAAATACTTTTCTGTCAGAATTTTTCTACATTTGTATAATTATTTACTGCTTTTTATTTTTAAGTCAGACATATTTTGTTTAATTATTTATCTACTTAAAAATTATGGGTCTGGTATGGACATTTTGATGATTCATTCAATCTATCAACATGGTATATGTTTCCATTTATTTGTGTCTTCCTAATTTCTTTCTTCAGTGTTGCATAGTTTTCTCAATATAGGTCTTTCACCTCCTTGGTTAGGTTTATTCCTAGGTATTTTATTTTTCTTGTTGCCATGGCAAATAGGATTTTTTTCTTGATTTCTCTTTCTGATCTTTCATTATTGGTGTATAAAATGCCTTTGATTTATGAATATTAACTTTGAACCCTGCTGTTTTGCTAAATTTGCTTATAAGAGTAGTTTGGGGGTGGAGTTTATAAGGTTTTCTGTGTACACTATTGTATCAACTGCAAACAGTGACAGTTTTACTTCCTCCTTTCCAATTTATATGCCTCTTATTTCTCTTTCTTGTCTGATCACTGTGGATAGGACTTCCAATACAATATTAAATAGAAGTGGTGAAAGTGGACATCCTTGTCTTGTTCCTGATCTTAGTAGAAAAATTTTAGTTTTTTCCCCATTGAATATGATGTTGACTGTAGGTATTTCATATATGGCCTTTATCATGTTGAGTAATGCTCCCTCTGCTCCTACTTTGCTGAGTTTTTTATCATAAATGTGTGCTGTACCTTATCAAATGCTTTTTCCGCATCTATTGATATGATCATGTGAGTTTTGCCTTTTCTTTAGTTTATGTGATGTTTTACATTGATTAATTTGCAAATATTGTATCATCCTTGCATCCCTGGGATGAATCACACTTGGTCATAGTGTATGATCTTTTTACAGATGTGGTTTGACAGTATTTTGTTGAGGATTTTAGTGTCTATATTCATCAACAATATTGGTCTAAAGTTTTCTTTCTTTCTTGTGCCTTTATCTGGTTTGAGGATTAGGATGATGCTGGCCTCATAAGAAGAGTTTGGCAGTCTTCCCTCTTCTTGGATTTTTTTGAAGTTTGACAAGGATAGGGGTTATCTCTTCCTTATATGTTTTGTAAAAGTCTCAAAGAAATTTGTAGATTTAATGCAATCCCTATTAAAATACAAATGATACATTTCACAGATATAGAACAAACATTTCAAAATTTTATATGGAACCATAAATGACCACAAATACCCTCAGCAATTTTGCAAAAGAAGAAGGAGGTAGGAGGGGTCACCATACCTGATAGGAAACTACACTACAAGGCCACTAATCAAAACAGTCTGGTACTGGCAAAAGAAAAGACACATAGATAAATGGAACAGAATAGAGAGCCCAGATATAAACCCAAGTAGTTATGGTCAATTAATATTCAGCAAAGGGGCCAGAAAGCATAAAATGGAGTAAAATTTGCCTCTTCAACAAATCTTGTTGGGAGATCTGGACAGCTACATGCAAAAAAATGAAACTCGACCACTAACTTCCAACTTACGCCATACACAAAACTAAACTCAAGATGGATAAAAGACTTAAATATAAGTTGTGATACCATAAAAGTCCTAGAGGAGAACACAGGCAAATTTCAGATATCCCACACAACAATATTTTCACCAATATGTCCCCTACAGCAAAGGATAGAAAGGAAAAAATAAACAAATGGGCTACATCAAATTAAAAAACTTCTGAATTGCTAAAGAAAAGATCAGCAAAATTAAAAGAGAACCAACCATATGGGAAAACGTATTTGTCAGTGATATCTTGGACAAATGTTTGATCTTCAAAATATATCAAGAACTCATATGACTCTACTCCAGGAAGACAAACAACCCAATAGAAAAATGGGCAAAGTGACATAAACCAGGTGGCAAAAGACAAATAACATATGATCTCACCTATAAGTGGAACCTTATCAACAAATCAAATAAGCGAGTAAAATAGAACCAGAGACATTGAAATAAAGAACAAACTGACAGTGACCTAAGGGGAATGGGGAGGGAGATAATGTGGCAAAGAAGGGGAAAGGTCAAGTCAAGGAATATGTACAAAGGACCCACGAACAAAGACAATGGTGGGGAGGAGGATTGAACATGGAAAGTGGGGAGTGGGTAGAGCAGGGCAGAGTAATGGGGGGAAAATGGGGACAGCTGTAATTGAGCAAAAATAAACAATTAAAAAGTTATTTGTCTGAAAGAAAATTCTCTTTCAATTCTGATAGATCTTGTAGAGAAAGACACATTTTTACCCATCATTAGAAATTAGAGTGCAAAAGTGTGATTTTTTCCCCCTGAAACTCTTTCATGGATTAAGAAGAAAGCTGCACCCAAAAGTCCTTTGCATATTAGCCTGACATTCTTGTACACACTTGAGTTTTATTTTTGAGTATTTACCTTTGTTTCTGTCATCACAACGTCATTCATTCATTCCTTGTCTTTGAGCTATTGTTTTTTCATGGAGTTGACAGTGCATGAATGTTTGAAAACAAACAAAAGTTCCAAATGAACTAATTTTAATTTCTCAAAAAAGAGAATTCCATCAACATGGTTATATAATGGTAGGGTATTTACTAAGATACAATTATACTATATTAATGAGACATTTAAAGAGTCTGAATAAAAGGTTTTTTTCCAGTTATCACTAAGGTTTTTAAAATGTTTGCACTGTTTTATCTATAACAAATGCAGTAAGAGTGATTGACCAGTTTGTACATATACCAACCACTATGCCAACTGACTTATATTCAATCTTATTTAATCTTTATTTTTTTTGAAATTTTAATGGTATATTCTTTTATTCCTCTTTTCTCCTTTTTTACAGTGTCTTCTGTCAAATACGTATATGTATTATTGTTGTTTTACAGTATCTTATGTCAAATATATATGTTATATATAATGTATAATCATTGTTTTATTACACTTGTCCCAATTTTCTCCTGTTGCTCTTCTCTGTCCAGCCCCCTGTCTTGCTCCAGCATCAATCCCCACACCTGTTGTCCATGTCCAAGAGCCATTTATACCTGTTCCTGGACTAGATCCTTCCCCTTCTTTCCCCTCTTACCCACCTCCTCCCTCCTCTCTGGTCTCTGTCAGTCTGTTCCTGGTATCCGTGCCTCTGCTTCCACTTTGCTTGTTTGTTTGTTTTGTTTATTAGGCTCCTCTTATAGGTGAGTTTAATCTTTAGATCGATTTTGTAACACCCATTTTATAGATGTGTAAACAGACACAGAGTGGTTGAGGTCCTTGCTAAACAGCCCTCATCTAGTAAATGGTAGAACCAATACTCTTTACCTCTTGTTAGTAGAGTCTTTCTAAAGAGTTTTTCCCCTAACTTTACATCTTTTTACTAAAAACAGTATTTAATTGATGCCTTCTCTCTCTTTCTTTTATTTCCCAAGGACAAAAGATCATCTCATTTGTATTATATTACCATGTAAATGATTTTCAGTGGCACCCTGTTCTTGACTTCGAAGAGAAGGATTTGGTTTCTTTGAGTCTTTGATAAACCTGGAACATCTTTGTCTTTTATCTTGTGTTCCGTTGCTACACAAAAAGAGATGCTTGCAACAACTAGCATTACATTATCTGTTCGTGGCTTGGCACTAGGCCCTGGTAAAACAGGAAAGATAACTTTTTAGGAAGTGCCGATGACCTATAACTAGACTTCTCTTTCTTCCATGGACTGTTTTTCTTTTACAACCTTGATCTTTTTATCTGAAGGAATTTTTACTGTTTGTAATTTCAGTGTGTACTTATCAAAGTCCATTTTAAGAAAATAAGTTCAAAGTTTGTTTGATCTCCGAGACTTCTCAATGTTTCTTTTCTGGCTGGAGTTAGCTGTGATTATTGCTGGCCTTCACCTTTATTTTATTTTTTTTTAATTTTTATTTTTTTTCTCCAATTTTTTATTTAATTATTTTTCAAGTACAGTTTTCTGTCTATTACTTCCATCCCAACCCACCCCCCATGCTCCCCCCTCCCTCCCATTTCCACCCTTTTCAGTTGTTGTCCATGTATCCTTTATATAGGTTCCTCTAAATCCCTCTCCTATTTCCCCTGAAATTCCCTCCCCTCTTCCCTCTGGTCACTGTCAGCCTGTTCTCTATTTCAGTATCTTTGGTTATATTTTGCTTGCTTGTTTGTTTTGTTGTTTAGCTTCCTGTTAAAGGTGAGATCATATGGTATTTGTCCTTATTTTAGTTTTTTCAAATCATAGAAGTTTTCAACTGTGTTTTCCTCTGTTCCCAGAGTTTCTTTCATTCCTCTTTTTATTTTTATGCTACTTCTTTCTTATTTGTTCCTGATATTTTGCTTTAAAATATTCTTCCATTTCCCTTATTTTTTACAGTTAGTTGTATAATATCCCATTCTTCTTTTTCCTCTCTTTATCCACTTTCTATTTTCTTTTGCTTTTGTTGTTTGCTTTCTTTTTTCTTTGTTTTTCATGTTACAACCCAGTTAGCATTTTTTTCTTTTTACCACTGTTTACTATTTAGGCATCATTTATCTTTTGGGGTGAGTCAAGAAAAATAAGAGGAAAAAAACAGTAGCAAGAAAGCTCCATCTCAACATCTCCATTTTCCGTATTATTGTCTTCTGTTTAAATGATCATGTTTAATTATTTCAGATTATAAATAATTTTCAACTGATACTCATATAGTGATAAATTACCTAGGAAATTTAATCAAGCACACACTTGTGTGCCTTAGGGGAAAAATTACAAATATATGCTCTAAAGATAGCCCTTCTCTTTTTTCTGCTTATTTACAAGAATACCATAATAAAATTTACTTTATCTTAAATAATATTCTTCATTCTTTGCTTTGTTCATCTTCTAGGATGATTCCTAAGATTATAATGCATTACAGGGGAGGTCTTGGCTGCTAACAGATTATATTATGTTACAGCAAGTTCCGCTGGGATTTGTTACTTTCAACATTGTTTAAAAATAAACTGGATGGCAGGCAAACCTTTTTATTATTACCAATTTTATTCTGCAA
Source organism: Sturnira hondurensis (assembly GCF_014824575.4). NCBI lineage: Eukaryota > Metazoa > Chordata > Mammalia > Chiroptera > Phyllostomidae > Sturnira > Sturnira hondurensis. The sequence goes on from NW_028089093.1 coordinate 5,589,729, forward strand.
GCATGTGAAACAGACTGGCACTCCTTCACTAATTTGATTTTTTTCTAGCTAATTTCAATGCTGCAAAGGGGAGAAGCACGGATTCTATTTTTATTGTTGTTGCATCAGCAGTCTTAGCTGCACAGACCCCAGGCACTTTATTAATATTTGTACCTCATACTCCTTCTTTGCTTGCTCTACTCCTAACACATGTGCTGGAAATTGAGTTGATGCTCTCAATGATAAATGTGTTAAAAAAAAACCACTCTAAACCTCAGGGTGGAAATATCCTCTATGGAAGGGTGATGGGGTTGGATGGGTAGGATACATTCTGCTTATATATTGGTCTGGAAGAAGATGAAATAATAGTGATCGCAACAGCAAACTAACAATGATAAAAATGATAATTAGTACCACTAACAATGATAACATTAATGATAAAAGTAAACCTGTATTGATTACTGGCTAGGTTTTGTGCTAAGTCTTTATATGAATTTTATTTCTTAATCTTCATTAAAAATCCCATGAATTTTAAGGAAAACAGTGGCTGTAACTAAGTAAGTTGACTAAGGTCACATAACTGGTAAATATTTGAGATAAATTTTATATGCATTCCTGTCTGCTATTGAGTGCTATACGTCAAGCATTACAAGATGTCCTTCTTTCCTTGTTAAAAGTGTGGGAGTTTTGGGTCTCCCAATTTTGTCATATATTTTCATTATTGAATAAGACAAGATTATAGAATTCTATGAGAAAGAAAAAAAATTATTGCAAGTTGTGAAAAAATTGAACAAGTTCTAGTATCTTCAATAATATATGTACATAAATCATGCAGAAGAAATTGCTTCTCTTGTTTGTAGCAAATATAATGCATGACACTTCTTTAGATAAAAATCTGTGTTCTAGAAGTTTAGATGCTATAAATTGTAGTATATGGTTATATTTTAACTTATCATAATGTGTCATCTAAGAAAGTAATGGCTGTACTATTTATTGCTAGTGGGAAATAACAAGTTAGAGACTTATGCAGGAGCAAAGCAATAGCCCCATAGAACATGAAGAAAACAAACAAGTCAAGGAAGGATAATTAATTTCTCATACCATGAAAGGCTAATGTCCCAATAAATAAGAATTCCTTTCTATTACTTTGTATACCGTAAGTACTATGACTTGGTTTACTTTTGTTGTTCTTTCTAAAGTGGTATTGCCATTAGAACTTGTGTAAAATAATACAGTTTTAAGTTCATTTTCATAAAAGTAATTAAACATCATCACTTGTTGAGGCAATAAACCAATGCAAGACATGGAGAGAAAAGGCCACCAACACAAACTTTCAATTCAAAATAACGTAATATCAGCATCTTTTGCACCAAGAAATATACATGTAAAAAGCATGACATTAGTCATGTTTTAATAATAAAACAAAAACTAGGGAAAAATATTTCTATTTCTTACAGGTTACAAGAGCTACAAGGGCGTTATTCAAAATACCTGCAGTCATGCTATTATTATCTTGTATTTACTTTAGATAGTTTATCAAAGATGTGGGAAATATATATTCTTTAAATGCTTCCATTCGGGACAAATTACATCCCTTGGAGAAGTTAAGATGGTTCATAAATTCAAAACTCTGGCTTACCCCGGAGAGTAAAGGATGGAGAAAGAATGCACTTTAGAGCTGGAATATAAATTATATGTGAAGGCCCATCTACTTGAGGGGATATGTTGCATTTATGGATGGTGTGGAGGAAAAACAAGAAGATAACATAGCTGGACCTTTGATCATTTTCACGAGGTAGATAACCTGTTTTTAAGAGATGTTATTTCTATCAAGCAGAAATTCATGTTTTGATAGATTTTGTGATGTAGGCTCTAGTTTAGAGATACATGTTAGTGCATGCGGTTTGTTACCTAATAAGCCTTTATTTTAGATTTGTGGAATTTAAGTTAAACTTTGAAATAGAGAAATTGAGTTTAAATTGCTCTATTGTCAATTGATGCAAACTTCAACTTTTATGTAGAGAAGAAATATTTGTAGTACACAGTTACGTTAAGAAATCTCACCTTAAATCTCACTTTCTAGTCTAGCCTTTCCAAAATTAGCACAAAAGCAGTAAGAAGTTCCTCTTTGTTGTTAACACACATACATACTTCATAGTTTTTTAAAAATATATATTTTACAGGGACTATAAGTGTTACCTGAAACTATTGGTATTTCAATAATTAGTGTTTTGTTGTTTCAATAATTAATATTTGTTGAATAAATGAAAAAGATTTTAAAGATGCATGGGCTTTCTACATATAGAAAATACTAGATTAATTGTCTGCCAATTACTAATAATAGTTATGATAGTGAGTATGGCTCTGTGTTTGTAAATGATTACTTGAAATGTGTATGACATATTAGTATGAGTTTTTATGATTTACATAAAGATATTATTATTCTTCTAAGATATTAACATTGTACAAGTTTTTAAAAATCATTTAACTTTTAGCCCTAACTCGTGTGGCTCAGTGGATTGAGTGTCAGGCTAGAAACCAAACCAGTTTGATTCCTGCCTGGTGTAGGGCACAGCCTGGGTTTCAGACCAGGTCTCCAGTAGGGGGCGTGCAAGAGACAGCCATACGTTGATGTTTCCCTCTCTTTCTCCCTCCCTTCCCCTCTCTAAAATAAATAAAATCTTTAAAAAATCATTTAACTTTTATGCATCTTCTCTGTAAATTGATGTAAATGGGCTTAAATAGAACAACATTCCTCAACCTCTAAGATATGTTATTTCTTTTGGGAAGCCTTGACACAAAATCCAAGGGAAAAATATCTTACCTAACTTTAGAGCTTTAAAAAAATAGGGTTTTTTTTTTTTGAGCAGTTTCAGGTACACAGCAAAATCAAGTGTGAAATGCAGGTATTTCCCATATACCCTCTTCCCCAACACATGCATAACCTGCCCCATGATCAACATCCTGTAAGAGAGAACCATTTGTTACAACTGGTGAACCCACACTGACACATAATCACCCCAAATCCACAATTTACATCAGTATTCATTGTTAGTATTGTACCTTCTAGGCATTTAGACAAATATATATTAAAAACACGTGCTCACCATTGTAGTATTACCCAGAGGGCTCTTACTCCCCTGAATCCTCTGTGTTCTACCTATTCACTTCTTTCCCACACTCCCAACACCTGACACTCATCTTTTTACCATCTCTATTGTTTCGTCTTCTTCAGCATGTAATATAGTTAGAATTACACAGTGTGGAACCTTTTTGAGATTGGCTCTTTAATTTAGTAATCTGTATTTAAGTCTCTTTCATGGCTTGTCTTTTTTTAGTCTCATTTTTTATTTTTTAAATAACTTTTTATTTTAAAGGAACAGCTATTTTTTTATGATATTTTTTTTAATATCAGGTATACAATTAGGTGATTCTATTAACTTCGGAAGGAATCACTACAGTGAATCTGGCAACCCATCTGACACCATAATTATTACAATACTATAGACTCTATTCCCTATGCTGCACTTTCCATGGCCACTTTTATAACTGGCAATGTACACATCTTAATTTCTTCCCGTTTTTACCTACCGCCCAACCCTCCCCCCCATCTGGCAATCATCAACATGTGTTCTCTGTATCTATGAGTTTGTTTCTTTTTTTCTCATTTATTTTGTTTTGTTAGATTCCTCCTATAAGTGAAATCATATGGCATTTGTCCTTCTCTGTCTGATTTATTTCACTGAGCAGATATGTCCATCCATGTTGGTACAGATGGGTCTTATTTGCTTATTCATTCAGCCAACCCATATCTTCAGATTGGAGCATTTAATCTATTCACATTTAAAGTAATTATTGATAGGCATGAAGTTATTGCCCTTTTATTACTCATATTTTTATCTCTTTTTTTCTTAACAAAATTCCTTTAACGTGTCTTGCAAAACTAGTTTGGTGGTGATGAACTCTTTTAGCTTTTTCTTGCATAGGATCTTCCATGTCTTTCCATGGCTTGATATTTATTGCTTCTTTTTAATTTTAATTTTTAATTATGTGTTTCATTTTTATAGAATTTATTTGGGTAACACTAATGGATAAAATTATATGGGTTTCAGGTGTACACTTCAATAATGTATCATTTCTATGTTGTATTGTGTGTTTACTGCCATTGGTCAAGTTTCCTTCCATCACCATTTATTCCCCTCATACCCTCTTCTACCTCCCCTAACTCTCCTTTCCCTCTGATAATCAAACTCTCTATGTCTATGAGATTTTTTTTCTTTTTTCTTAATTCCTTTATCTTTTTCACCCAGCCCTCCAATGTCCTTCCCCCTCTCACCTGTCAGTTTGTTCTATAAATCTATGAGTCTGTTTCTGTTTTGTTTGTTAGTTTATTTTGTTCATTTGATTCTACGTATATGACTTTCTATGACTGGTTTACTTCATTTAGTATAATACTCTTCAGGTCCATCTATACTGTTACAAAAGTGAAAAATTTCTTCTTTTTTACAGCTGAATAGTATTCTGCTGTGGTGTAAATATACCACAGATTTTTTTTATCCATTCGCCTATTGAAGGACACTTAAGCTGCATCCAAATCTTGGCTATTGTAAATAAGGCTGCAATGAACATAAAAATGAATAGATTCAGTTTTGTGTTTCTTTGGATATATTCTCCAAAATGGAATCACTGTGCCCTAGGGCAATTCCTTTTTTAATGTTTTGAGGTAACTCCATACTGTTTACCAGAGTGGCTGTACCAGTCCGCCTCCCCTCCAACAGTACATGGTGGTTCCCTTTCTCCACATCCCCACCAACACTTGTTTCTTGATCTATTAATGATAACCATTCTGATAGGTATAAAGTTATATCTCATTATTATTTTAATTTGCATTTCTCTAATAATTATTGATGAGCATCTTTTCATATTTTACTTCTGTGTCCTCTATTCTGTTCCATTAATCTATAAGTGTATTTTTAATGCCAGTACTATTCTCTTTTAATTATTATGGCCTTATAGTATAGTTTGATATCAGGTAGTGTGATTCTTCTAACTCTGTCTGGGAAGCCCTTTATTTCTCCTTCAATTTTAAAGGATAGCATTGCTGGATGAAGTAGTCTTGGTTGTAGGTCCTTGCTTTTCATTTCTTTTAGTATTTTATGCCAATCTATTATGGCCTGATATATTTCTGATATGATGAGAAATCAGCTGATGGTCTTATGGGAGCTCCCTTATAGGTAACTAACTGCATTTCTTTTGATGCTTTTAAGAGTTTCTCTTTGTCTTTAACCTTTGCCATTTTAATTATGATTTGTCTTGGTGTGAGCTAGTTTGGGTTCATCTTTTGGGGGATTCTCTTTGCTTCCTGCACTTGTGCGTCTTTTCCTTCACCAGGTTATGGTTTCTTCCCTGTGTACAGGGGAGTTTTCATTCATTATTTCTTCAAATAGATTCTTAATCCCTTACTCTCTCTCTTCTTCTTCTCATACCCCTAGGATACAGATGTTATGCTTTGTGTTGTCCAAAATGCCCCTTAAGCTATCTTCATTTTCCAAAAATTCTTTTTTTTCTCTCATTGGGCGCATTCTGCTACCTTGTCCAAATTGCTGAGTAGATCCTCCGCTTCAGCCAACATACTCTTTATTCCTTCTAATATTTTCTTCATTTCAGATATTGTATTTTTAATTTCTGATAGTTCTTTTTTAATGGTTTCTGTGTCCTTTTCATGCTGTTAGAGTTCTCACTATGTCCCTTGACCATTCTTAAAACCATTTTTTTAAAATTGTATATCTGATAAATCACTTTCCTTTATTTTATTTAGCTCTTTTTCTGGAGATTCTCTTGTTCTTTCATTTGGGGCCTGTTTTTTGTCCCCCCATTTTCGCTACCTCTTGGTGTTTGTTTGTATGTGTTACATAGATCTGCTATGACTCCCCATCTTGTTGGGGTGGTGTTATATGGAAGGTGTCCTGTGGGGTCCAGTGGTGCAGTTTCCTTGATCACCTGAGACGGGTGCTCCAGGAATGCCCATTGTGCGAGTTATGTGGGCCCTCCTTTTGTAATTGAGTCTTGATTGCTACTGGCCCATTTGTGCTTGAGATTGACCCTCAGGCTGGCTGACTGTGAGAATCAACCCCAACAATGGTATGCGAACTGCTGTGCAGGTGCTGACAGTATGAAGTGGAATTTCACCTCAGCAGGGTCTCTTTGGACATGCTGCATGTGAAACTAATTGGATTCTGCTTTGATGTTGTCTGAAGCTGGCTACTGTGTGTGTTGGTTCAGGGGCCTTTTAGGAGGGACTTTGGTGCAGACCAGTGTTAGACACTGCCTATCACTGCCCTTGGGCAACCTGTTTGGAGTTACTAAGTATTCTACAGTTTGTAGCTTCCTCTACTGTGCCTGGGTGTGTGTGAAAAGGGCCAAGGTATTCACCAAGGCTGGCTTTTACCAGCACTGGGACTGGGAGCAGGTCAGCTATAGTCCGAAGGCATCCCGAAATCTGCTTCCACCTGCCTTTGCCTGCGGCTGCCTATTAAACTCAATCACTGAAAGAGCCTCTGTCAATAATTGAGTTGAATGCAGTGGATTCTCAGTGAATCACAAGGTAGGGGTGAGTGGTTGATATCCCAGACTGATACAGGTTCAAATTCAGTGCCACTGCTGTGTCTGAGGCTACTCAGCAAATGTCCCCAGAATATACCAGTCTAGCTGACAGCCCCTGGGTGCTTGTACTTGTATGTTGGTGCAGGATTTCAGGGACTTGTCAGAGTGAGTCCAGTAGATTTTATCAGGCCAAACAAATGAAGTTGGCTATGTAAAAGGACGGCTCTGCACCAGTCCAGTGTGCTAGAAAAAAATGTCCCCCTTCTTATAGGCACAAAACTCAGTCTGCCCCAGATTCTTCCAGGAGCCTGAACTCAGCAGGGCAGGTCTACCAAGAATTGGGTGGATGGGGCTAGTGAATCTCCCCTAAGAGGGAGGGAGAAGTGCCAGTCAGACTTGGGAAAGGTGGAAGAAATAGCCCCCGCCCCAGTGCCACACAACTCTGTCTGTCCCAGGTTCTGCCCAGACCTCAGCAGGATGGATCCACCAAGAATCAGAAGACAGGAGCCTGGAGAGTGGGGCTAGCAGATCTGTAAACAGGAGGCATGAGTCAAGTCATGGTAAAGAGGGAGGAATGGCCCCTAAAAACACACAACTCAGTCATTGATACCTCCTGAGTCTGCTCAGACTTCTATACCCCAGCCCAGGCAGCTGACTCCTTAGCCGAGTCAAGCTCCACAGGATGGGGCAGCAGGGGGCCCAGAAGATGGGGTTATTGCATCCCCCCAAGCTGATGTTATATGAAGGGAAATGCTCCGCCCAAGAATGATGGTGTCTGCAGTGTGGGAGAAGAGCAGCTCCTGGTGGTTGTCTCTTCAGTGCTCTCCCCAGAGCCACATACTCCAGCCTCTCCTTGTACAGTCCTAGTCCATTTCATCCTCCCTCTGCCGGAGCCCAGAGTTAGTGTCTGTAAATGAGATTTTGTGCATTGGTCATTTAAGAGAACATCTGTGTCTCTAGTAGATTACCATTTATGGCTACCAATGGACACAATCCTACTGATTTTCACAGCTAGATATCATGTAGGCACCTCTTCCTGGCTCTAGTACTTTGGGCTGAGGAGCCTGTCTTGGGGTTGAGACTCCACTCTCCTCAGGGGAACCTTTGCAGCTGAGAAATCTCTCCAGAATCTCAGCTGTTGTCCATGAAAATGGGGCCAGCCCTTTTCACATCTTGGTTCTTCTACCACTCTCAATGTGGCTTTTTCTGTAAATCCTTGGTTGTAAGACTTCTCTTTAGCTAGTCTTCAGTTTGTTATTCAGGTTGACTGATCTATATTTTAGCTGTGATTTTGATTTGGTCCTGGGAAGAGGTGAGTGTAGCTTCTGCCTGTTCTGCTGCCATTTTTGATCTTCCAATGATGTATTCCTTTCTAGTACTGAATAATGTTCCATTGTGTGGATGTGCCTCGGTTTATTCATCCATCACCTACTGAAAAACAGCTTGGTTGCTTCTAAGTCTGAGCAATTAGGAATGATGCTTCTAGAAACATCTGTGTGCCATTTTCTCTGTGGACATGTTTTTAACTCTGTCGAATAAATACCAAATATTGTGATTTCTGGATCACATAGTATGCGTATGCTTAGTTTAAGAAGAAACTTTCCAACTGCCTTCCAAGGGGACTGTACTATTTTCCATTCCCACCAGCACTGAATAAATGTTCTTTTTTTTTTTAAGATTTTATTTATTTATCTTAGAGAGGAAGGGAAGGAGAGAGAGAGAGATCGAGAGAGAGATCAATGTATGGTTGCCTCTTGTGTGTCCCCTGCCAGGAACCGGGAATTGGCCTGCAACCCAGGCATGTGCCCTGACTGGGAATCAAACCATGATCGTGTGGTTTGCAGGACCGCACTCAACCACTGAGCTACACCAGCCAGGGTGAATAAATGTTCTTATTGCTCTACATCCTTGCCATTACTTGGTGTTTTCAGTATTCTAAAATTTGGCCATTATAATAAATGTGTAATGCATCTCATTGCTTTAATTTGCATTTCCCTAATGACATATGTTGTAGAGCACCATTTCATATGTTTATTTGCCATCACATATCTTCTTTGGTGAGGTATCTGTTAAGGTCTTTAGCTTAGTTTCAATCATGTTGTTTATTTTCTGATTACTGAGGNAGAGAGAGAGAGAGAGAGAGAGAGAGAGATATCAATGTATGGTTGCCTCTCGTGTGTCCCCTGCCAGGAACCGGGAATTGGCCTGCAACCCAGGCATGTGCCCTGACTGGGAATCAAACCATGATCGTGTGGTTTGCAGGCCCGCACTCAACCACTGAGCTACACCAGCCAGGGTGAATAAATGTTCTTATTGCTCTACATCCTTGCCATTACTTGGTGTTTTCAGTACTCTAAAATTTGGCCATTATAATAAATGTGTAATGCATCTCATTGCTTTAATTTGCATTTCCCTAATGACATATGTTGTAGAGCACCATTTCATATGTTTATTTGCCATCACATATCTTCTTTGGTGAGGTATCTGTTAAGGTCTTTAGCTTAGTTTCAATCATGTTGTTTATTTTCTGATTACCGAGGTTTTTAAAAGATTTTATTTATTTATTTTTTAGACAGAGGGAGAGAGAAAGGGAGGGAAACATCAATGTGTTGTTACTTCTTGAGTGTCCCCTACTGAGGACCTGGCCTGCAAGCCAGGCATGTGCCCTGGCTGGGAATTGAACTGGTGACCCTTTGGTTCACAGGCCAACACTCAATCCACTAGTCCACACCAGCCAGGATGTAATTATTGAGCTTTAAGAATTATATACAGGGTGGGCAAATTAGGTTTACAGTTGTTCATACAGAAAATATTACATAGTTAGTAAGTAACAATACAAGAATATATTCTATGTTTCACATACAGTGAGAACTATAAACCTACTTTTGCCACACCTTGTGTATTTTGTATAATAATAGTCTATTATCAAATGCCTTTTGCAAATATTTTCTCCTAATCTGTTGCCTGTCTTTTTATTTTCTTGACAGTAGCTGTTGCAGATAAATGAAATATATTGCTTTTAATAATTACATTTCACAAAGGAATAACTTTTTCAATTTTTCTTTGATATAGAATGAATTTAGTTTTTATTCTCATTTGCTGAAATATTTTTTTGAAAAAATATGATATTTTATTTTAATTTTTGGGGTGTAAAGAGTAAGGAGACAGATAGAAGGGGAGAGAGAAAGAGGGTGAGAGAGAAAGAAATTGATTTGGGGAACTAAAACAGAAAACACAAACTGCTAATAGTAATTCTGAATTTAATTATGGGTAATCTAAAATTTTTCTACATTTCTATAATAAGTATATTTTTTAGAGAAAATTTACTAAAATTAAACATTCTGGGAAAATGAAAAGGCAGAGTTTAAAGCATCTTTTATCTAGAGATATGAAAGCTATTATATATCAGTGTTGCCCAATAAAATATAATATAAGCAAACCAATATACTTTTAAACTTTCCAACAGCCACATTATAAAGAAACAGGTGAAATAAATTTTAAACAATATAACATTTAATTACATATGTCAAAACATTGTCTTTTTAATATTTAACATATAATCAATATATATTTATTTATTAATAAATTATTTTATATCCCTTGATTTTTTTGGTAATAAGTTCTGAAATTGGGAGTGTACTTTTATGACCTGACCAGGTGAGTCAGTTGGTTAGAATGTCATTCTGTACACCAAAAGGTTGTGGGTTCAATCCCCAGTCAGGGCACAAACCTAGGCTGTGGGTTAAATCCCCAGTGTCTGGGCATGTATTAGAGTTGACATTGATGTTGAACTCTCTCTCTCTCTCCACCACCCCCAGCTTCCGCTCTCTGTAAAAATCAATAAACATATCATCCAGTGAGGATTAGAAAGAAAGAAAGAAAGGAAGAAAGAAAGAAAAGAGTTTACTTCTACATTTATAGCATATCATCACCATTTGGATCATACATGTATATTGGAAGTATATGAACTACATTTACATTTCATGAAATTTACATTTGAGAAAGTGAATCCACCTATACAGGTTGTTTCAAATAGATTTTAAAATTTCAAATAAGTGAATCAATATGGAGAATAATTTGCCTTTAACATTAACATCCACATTGACAATACTCATTAATTTCTTTGGAAATGATTTTACCTTGAAGAAAAACATACCACTGTCAAAGAAAATTGTTCTAAATTAAGAAAATTTACTAATTTTGTGTCAACCCAGTATATGAACTTTGAAAGACTGTTGCATAAATTTAAAAGAAAACCTAAATTTATCAATGTCAACAAAGCATTCATCAAATTTTTCTTGTTATTTTGGCAGCCAATTTAAATAATGATCCCAATTAAATTAAAGTTTTCCGCATATTGATTCTTGTTAGAAAAATATATTAAAACATTGTTAATTGTTAATTGTAATTGATTTTTGCTATGGAAATTCAATTTCAACATAAGTCCCTGTAGTTCTCTAGCTAGGTCATAGACCAACTTTTCTTTGTGACTTTGAGTTTTATACACTCATATGCAGTGTGATATCAATAAGAAAATTAAATGGCACTGACCCTTTCTTTCATTATTGAATGGCGAGCATTTCTTTTCTTTGAAGAAATTTTGAAATGGAATTGACAAAATAGTAAATGTATGTAAAGTTTTTCAGTGCTCAACTAGTGAACACTGGCAGAAACAGAAAAAACCCTAAGATCTTTAAATTCATTATGGTCTATATCTTTTCATAGTTCTGTACACTGGCACTGATTCACAGCAATTGTACACTGCCCTCCCAACACACACATCAGTATGTGTATCCAAAAATTATAGCCTAGTTTAGAAAATTGGACACAAATATTCAATATGCACGCATTATTCTGTAGAATAAAGCAATACAGGAAATATCAGCTTGTTGTCTCAAAATTTTATTAAATCCAGAGGTTGATCTAATGCGGCTAGGATACTATCCATAATGATGGACACAAAATATTTTATAATTAAGTATAATTCTTCTTTGACAGATTTAAAAGATTCAAAATTATACAGCTTTGATTTTTTTAGGCTATGAATTGACATTGTTACTATTTGTGAAATATAAATTCTTTGAGAAAAAAACACCCTAAAAGTATTTATCAAGCTGTATGTCTTACACTGTATAACTTAACCAAAGCTAAAAAATCACATTTTTTTCAAAATTTGAATAATTTATTTTTATAATATAGTTATTTGATAACTTAATTGAAGTTCTTTTACTTTTGTAAAATATTCTTGTTAGTCTTATAATTTCCTTACAAAACTATATAACTAATTTTCTAATGATATTGCTATTTAAGATTATTTATTTTGTAACAAAATAAATGTTATTTAAGCCATTTTATATATTGTCAAAATTATAAGCTCAAATTTTGTTTAAAAGAATTTAAAATTTTATGACATTTAATTCTGATTTCAATTACTAATTCAATTGATTCTTTTTTGACTGTTCAGAGGAAACATCAAATTACCTACATTTATGCTGAAAAAATCTCTTAATATTGTATAACTTATTATGTTTATTTTTATACAGTAAACAACTTCTTCCTTTCATTATGATATAGCATATTGCAATTGATATTAGTTGTGAACTTGTTACATACCTTCCATTCTTTTTTCTTCACTGTTCCTGTCATAATACTAGTTTCTGGATCTTCACTTAATTTACATAAATAACAAGCCTATGTTTTAAATTTAATAATAGGGTTATATATATAATTTTTGTTTGTTTGTTTGTTTGTTTTCAATTTTTTTATTTAATTATTTTTCAAGTATAGTTTTCTGTCTATTACTCCCATCCCATCCCACCCCCCATCCTCCCCCCTCCCTCCCATTTCCACCCTTCTCAGTTGTTGTCCATGTATCCTTTATATAGGTTCCTCTAAATCCCTCCCTTATTTCCCCTGAAATTCCCTCCCCTCTCCCCTCTGGTCACTGTCAGCCTGTTCTCTATTTCAGTGTCTTTGGTTATATTTTGCTTGCTTGTTTGCTTTGTTGTTTAGCTTCCTGTTAGAGGTGAGATCATATGGTATTAGAAGGCTTATATATTTTTAAGCTGCAAAAATAACTCAGCCATATTCTTATTAAAATATAATGAATACGTCAATTTAATTATCAAATGCAATTTATATAAGTTATCACTTCAGCTCAGGCTGACTGTATACAATATTTAAATAAACACATTATAATGTTACATTGCTGTTTAGAAAAAAGATTATTCAAATTAAATTGATCCATCAGTGAGATCAGTTAACGACCTGGGAATTGCAATACTACTTTATATTACATGAAGGAAGTGAGATGTAGTCCTACAAAAGCAGTTTTCAGTTAAAAAATTTTAATTTATTGTAATTGAAATGATATAAATTGAAAGTTCATTTTCTTAGCTGTATTAGTTACCTTTCCACTGTTCAGTAGATACCATGTGGCCAGTGGCTACTAGACAGCACAGTTTACAGAAAACAGCATTTTTTAAAGAAAACTAAAGATTATTCATTTAAATATTAAATTACAAAACAATTTAGATGGAAATATTTATATATATGGCATTATACCTGTTCTTACGAGTTTTGGTGATTTAAGTCATTAATCTTTGAATATGTAAGTAAACCATGGTGCATGTACATTGTACATACAATGTTTCATATCTCTCTGTCAAGGGAGGTTTGCTGTGTATATTCACTATTTCCTAAGAACACAAGTGCTCATTTGCTTTTAGTGTAGTGTTTCCATCTGTTAAATGAGGGATAACAATAGTATTATGTATCTGATAGAGTTAAATGAAATAGTGAATACAAACCACTTAGAACAATACTTGACACATAGAAATACCCAATAAGCTGTATGTATGTTTAAATTACAACAGTCATTACTATTATTACTTTAAATGTATTTTCAGTAATAGTTGATGTGAAAAATTGCATTAGTTTCAGATATAAACATAGTAAATTAGACATTTATACACCTTACCAGTGATCACCTTGGTGCGTCCAGTATAACTGAGTGTTTTTCTGAAACTCCAAAGGCAACACTCAAAATTCCTTTTGTGTGCAGTTACATTCAATACTTTCATTCTATTTCTCTTCTGTTTCTATTTTTCTGAAAGATTGAAACAAACTAATTCTAATTGTTCTTTGGATAAAATTATATGTTTGTGAACAAATAACTGATGATTACTTTTATGACAAAAGAACATGCGTTAGGAAAATATTTGGCTACTATTCAGTTTTAAATATATTTCCAGATTTTTGAGATTACTTGATAAGCGGTTTTCAGATAGACAAAACATTGCTATATTCTCATTCTCAAGCAGTTAGTAAGCGGTGTTCAGGAATGGTTGCAAGTTTTTCATATAATAGAAGAAACTTGAAAATAAAATGTCTAAAAGATAGGGAATTGGTAAATAAATAATAATGTATAATGTTCAGACTTTGGAGTACAGAGGACTTAATATGTTTTAGATTTATATTTGTTGACAGAGGAAAATGTGCATGATATATTATTCAATGAATGAAACAGATTAAAAATAATACATGCAGTATGATCTAATTTATAATATAGATATATTGTGGGTAGAAAAATCTGAAAGGCTATATACTAAGGTGTCAACAAGTTATTTGTGAATGGTGAAATTAAAGGCAATTTTTCTTAGTCCTAATGTTTATATAATGGCCGTATGCTGCTTATATAATAAAAATGATATGTTATTAAAGGGAGCTGTTACAGAAAAACTTTTGAAATTTTTTATCTGTTTCTCCTTGTTTTCAATAGTTTTCTTTAGAATTAGCTCTTCTCCAAAATGATGTAGGACTATTTTCAGAATATAATTTAATAAAAGGATAGGAATCACTTATGAGACTCAAATATTCCAGGTCAATGACCTTTGGATGACTGGGCAGTTTTGATCAGAAACAGAGGTGATTTTTCCCAACATGAAAAATTGTTAGCAATTTTTCACCATGTTATGACTTTTGGTCAAATATACAGTTTTGGTGTTTTCTGATTGCTACTCTCAAAGAAATGTACTCTTCCAGTAGGTAGTGGGATGAAAGATCCAGTTTGAGAAACTCCTGAGAGCTTGAAAACTCAGAAAAATACTGTAAAATATTATTTTAAAGATAATTCTCTAAATGTAAGAAATTATTAATTGTTCACATAGTATATCAGTGTAAGAAACATCCAAACCTGCAGAGAATTTTGTGAGTTTTTTGGAGCCAAATTGCCAAGAAGCAAAATCTCAATGGATACAGAAAATACTCCAGAGGATGGCAGTTTTGCAGTTTATTTTATACATTAGAATTAAAAAGACATGCAAGGAGAGTTACATGAAATCTACTGGAGACAGATTCAGGGGGAAGGAAAGCAAAGCAGTGAAATCTCTGGGATTGGATTAAAAAATAAAATGAAAAGACATGCACATTTTTTACATTGGTGGGGACAGGATAGTTAATAATTAACTTTCACAGCCCAGTGAGATGGCGAAAAAACAAGATAAAAGTGTGGGGCTCTGTGGTCTTCTGCTCCCGGTGTGGTGGCTGTGCCCTGAGGGGTCTGGAAGGAGATTACTCTGGCATTCCAAAGGTTTGTCTGGTTAGATACAAAAAGACAACAGACAGGCTCCCTTAAGGTAAAGACTGACCTTTGTCAGAGAAGCTACAAGCCTAGGACAGGACTACGTGCCATAGCTCGCTTTGAGTTACAAACTTTTATGTTCAGACCACCCAGTGAGGTTACTGTCAGTCTCTGAGTTTGTCAGCCCTGCCTCCAATGCTTCCCCTGAGCTTGTCTGGAGTAGTGTGTGGCCCCCTTTTTCTCCACAAGTATAGTTTCAGGAATCCTGGGAAAGTTCTCGGCCCCCAAACTTTTTTTGGTGATGCCAAGTTCTTTCAGCAGAAAACAAAGCATTTTGTTCCAACTTGACTTAAGTCTTGATAGCTTCAAAGTAAATGTAAACGCAGAGGCAAATGACTGACAGTGAGGCCTTTTCTGGCTTTAACCACTGGGAGGCATTGAGGCAGGTGAAATTGTAAGGGTATATCAGAGCAAGAATTAGGCACAGAAACAGGAGACGGGAGGATGATGGCTGAAGCAAAATGGTATCTAGTTCACATTTTTTTCCCTGGGTCCTCTTTAATGTCTCTTGAAGCTTGGCACAAAAGAGAAGTTTGGAAAAAATTACATTGTATTTTTTCATTCACCTGTTTGGGGATGAAATTTAGCAAGCCACTGAACTTCCGCTTTCCTACAAACAACACAAAACACCCTTGACAGGTGAGTGTGAGTAGCCAGGGAAAGCGCTGTTCCACACCTTCAGGCTCTGTTCCACAGGAACAGTTCTGTGTGTCGATTGTTGAATCATTTTTGTTTTCGGGACTTGGGTCCACGTGTGATTTTTGAATAACCAAAGAGCACATTTGAGATGAGATAATAAGTTACCTTCTGGAAGCTAAACAAGATTGGAATGTGAGAGAATGCTGGGCTAATTGCTCACTTGGTAAATGGAATGCATTCAGTCTCCTACCCAAGCTTTACATGTGGCTTTTGAGAACATAACAGAGTTACAAGCACACAAGAGGTTGTAGATTATTGAAACTGAGAACTATTCAGTAGGGAACATTACCTTAATAATAATTGCATGCTGTGGACAGATTTATCCATAAGATGCATAAAAATTATAGAAGATATTTTTTATTTCAACGGTCACCATTTCCTCTTACTTTGGTAATATCATCCTATCTTTTTTAGGAATTTCTCCACCTCCATGTCATGTGTCGTGAAGGACTTGTTAATTACATGCACTGCATTTCCCAAGTTCCCCAAGCCCTGGCCCCACTGGCCTAAGAACCTACATGAGATCTGAGCTAGGCTGATCTGCTTCCTGGGATCTGGAGTGTGTGCAGTCATCCACCAACTGAATGAACTTGGAGTTGAATCATTCTGATGGCAGAGTCTCACAGATATTTCCTTTGACATCTGATATTTTTCCTTGATATCTTTCTTTAAAGCTGTATCTCAGTGTGGTCTCCAGAGGGGTCCTCCTTCCTGTTCTCTTCAAGCCCTGCTTGTACTGGGGGTTTTCTGATTCAGTGATAGCAAAGAATTCTGGTAATTTTTTAGAAAGCTAAGTCAGCCAGAATTGTTTTCTAATTCATCTTGACTGCTGAGTTGATACACGTATGGATCACTGGTATCATCTCATCTCCATCCCTGATAAGAGGGAGCCCAAGCCTCTGGCTGGGACCTGGTATGTCCAACTTGAAGTTAGGCAAAGTATGAGAGTGAGTGGATTTTACTAAAGGAGAGAGTGCATGGTTAGTCTAAGATCTGAGACATCTTTTCATGGAAAATTTATAATCCAAAACAAAGCCAAGCCTTCAGCAGAGTCTTGAGACTATGCAGGAGGAGCAGAAGGAGAAAAGTGGGAGCATGGATTGCAGCAGGGAAAAGACAGAGAAAAGAAAGTGTATTTTTACTGAAGAATTTTTCTGAGTCTTGAAATCTAGCCAAGATATTTTTTATAGGTGACCTACGGCTTCTCTTTGGTCAAGGAAGTTGCTATATTGGCTGTTATTGATCCTGTTCAGATCCTGCCCTTGCCCTGCATCCCTTTGTACTATGATATTTCTCCTCGTGTGTTTACTCTCTGACTCGCCCGCCCTCTGTACCCCCATTCCTTTGCTTGAGCTATTGTCCTGTATAGATTTCACTTCTCAATTTCCCCATCGAGCTATCCATCCTTCGATATTTATCTCCTCTGAGAAGCCCTTTTTTCATTCAGTACCCAGAGATTAGTTTTCACTTATTCATTACATTGCAAAGCTGGTTCTGAGCATTATTTCATAGTAAGCATTTGCTGAAGTGGTGGTGATGGTGGTGTAATATTTTTGGGCAAGTGAAACAACGCACGTGCAAAGAACTGGGGGTGAGAGCCTTCCTGGCATCATTAGAAACATGCTATGTGTAGTCAACACTCAGAGTTGGGACTGAATTGGTGAAGGGGTGGGGTGAAATGGTTGAGCAGATGAGACTGGTAAGGTTGACAAGGGTCAGATGCCAGTGTTTCATAACTCTCTGTTGAAGAAAGAATAAAGCCTGGGTCAGGGGGCTTTATTTAGATAGATTATGTGATTTGACCTAATCGCAGAGTCAGAGAGTTAGGTTTCAAACTCAGTTTGCATCTTACTTCAAAGCCCAACCCCTTTATCTCTTTCTTATCCTGCATCTTGAAATAATTCTTGTATTGGAAGATTCAATGGACATATAGTCTGGTTGTAATAATGCTCAGGTAAAAGTGCAGGAGAGAGAGACATGATTTTATAGGCAAAAAGTGAAGCCAGACAAGGAAACTCTTTAGAAATCCTATTTGATGAAACTCAAATTAACAGAGAATTTTGAGCAATGGTAGTCAGAGAGATTGAGAATATTCTGTTATTTGTGTTAAAGTTCCAAATGTAAGGAAGTGACTATTCCAGAGAAACCTGCATGATATTGAATAATTATGAAAACAGAAGGGTCAGGACACAAACAACTCCTCATAAAGGAACTGATTCCAAGATTCTCATTAGCAAATGTTTATCTAGCAAAACTATAACTCAATTCAGATCTGCTCTTGAAAAAGTTCCTAAATTTTCATGGAGAAGGTGGTTTATTAGTAAAAAAAAATCAGAAGTTAAAATCTGAACTATAGGTGTGTTTTTTGAGAAGCAAAATGAATTATGCTTCAGTTAATAGTTTAGTATAATATACATGACTCTTAAACTTCAATGCAGGTCATAATTTGGGATTGCTAATCTCTTAATATATAGAGTTAAGTCGCTACTGCAAAAATAAGTAATATATAGCATCTGGCGGAAGTAACACCTGCTTGAGTGTGGTTGGTAGGGTAATAATGTGAGTGTAATAATTTATAGTTTTAATTTGAACATTTCACCTAAAATGTCATCTGGTGTTGAGTGTGATATTGTTATGATACAGAATTACATGCTTATGATTTTCATAATAGAAGATTTTTGTAATAAAAAATGGTCATTATTTGTGCTGGACACTATATATCTAATCCAGATGAAATTCAACCAAGAGATATTTTCAAAATATGTGTAAAATACCTGTAAAATCCCTCTGTGTGATGTTAACTCCTTTCCCTCCGACATGGGATGATTAGGAAAGGTAAGGAGTAACAGCAAAGTTTTTCATCAAATTAGGCTAATCACCAGAATCATGTGAATGAACCTTGGGTTGATACACTGCCTATATGAAATAGAATCTCCTCAGCCCATCTTGAAAAGCTTCATTCTTGATATATTTTAATATAACCCAGGTGTTTCTGATGATGAGCTCAATCCCCAAGACATGTATATATTTCCTGTCTTGTGTCAAGAGAACTATGCAGAAAGGAAAGGAAAGGAGATTTAGTGCAGAACAGTGCTTCTGTCCTGCATATGACCTAGCAGGTTATTTATTTTATAATCTACTTAGTCCTTACCTATAATTTGAAATTTTTTATTGTCTAGTTATAAAAAGTGAGCAGGTCATCACTAAAATTATTATTTGGGGGCCCCATAATTTTTATTATTATGAGCTTTGGTCTACTGAAACCCTTGATGATTTCCAAATATCCTTCTACGAGCAGAGGAGAATTGGTCCATGGCTTTGGTGCATAAGTATCATATTATAAGGTCCTTGGGAATACGATCTACATCTAAATTAATTAGCTTTGTGAACCCTTTAATATCCAAACAACATCTTTCCAGAGTCCAGTGTGTTTTTGGTGGTAATTTAAAAATGGAAGGAGTGGTCTGCTTTGTGGTTAGGCCATAGAAGTGTGATTTCATAGAAGTGTGATTTCATAGAAGTGTGATTTCATAGAAGTGTGATTTAGAGAGTTTAGGCACACACTTCCTCTGCAGCTCAAAAGTGCTATCCAGTAACTAAAATGCAATGCATTGATCATTTTCAAAATGCAAATAAATGTCTTTTTAGATAGTTGCACTTTGTTGAGGATAAACAATTTGAAATTTTAGTGTATGCAGTAGTACTTGTACAAGTGTGTGTGTGTGTGTGTGTGTGTGTGTGTGAGAGAGAGAGAGAGAGAGAAAGGTAGGGTGGTGTAGGGGGACAAAGAAAGAGGTGAACATAATTCCCTGATCGTTTTGCTGTCTCTGTTCTTTATTGCTTAAACATGAAAATTAGGCCCTGGAACACAGTTCCAGGGGTTTGTTCTGCTCTCAAACATTAGTTTCCAACCTCTCTTTTCCATTCTCTATTCAATGATTTCTAAACTTAGGGCTGCAGGAACTATAAGAACAGTCATTCAGTCAAGAACTGTTTATTTAGTGCCCTCCAGGGTGCCTAGAGCTGAACTAGAGAAAATTAATAGCATTACACCCTAAAGCTTTGATGCTGGTTCTGAAATACAATGCTGCTTGACACATATTTCTAAAAGGACATTTATACCTTTTTTTATGTGTATCAAGAGAAGAAAATATTTGACCTGATGACTGACACATTTTTAATGTCTCATGGACAATTTCATCACCCCTAAATATTCATGTCCCTTCATCATTAACACCTCCTCCCAAAACTAGTATGTGGCAACCACTGATCTGAATTAAGTTCCTATAGTTTTGCTTATCCCACAGTACCATACAAATAAACAATACATTGTATAGCTTTTTGAGACCAACTTCTTTCACTTAGAGTAACCCATTTGTGATTAAGTCACGTTATTGTGTGAATCAGAAATTCATTTTTTAACATTGCTGAATAATACATTATTATAATAATACATTACTGTTTATCTATTCACCATTTTAGGAAGGCATTCCAACTTTTAAAAAAGATTTTATTTATTTATCTTTAGAGGGGAAGGGAAGGAAAGAGGGAGAGAAATATCAATGTATGGTTGCCTCTTGTGTGTCCCCTGCTGGGAACCCAGGCATGTGCCCTCACTAGGAATCGAACTGCAATACTCTGGTTTGCAGGCCCTCGCTCAATCCACTGAGCTACACCAGCCAGGGCCTCATTCCAACTTTTTAAAATCAGTTTTTGCATGCCATTCTTTCTACCTTTTTATTTTTAACTTAATTGATTTCTATATATTTGCTGTTAAGGTTCTCGTAGGCAGTGTACAGTGAAAATGTTTGCATATACTTTTAAAAAAATCTGCGCCCGAGGATATGTCAATTGATGTCAGAAAGAAAGAGAGAGAGAGAGAAACATCCATATGAGTGAGAAACATTGATCAGTTGCCTACAGAACACNTGCCTACATAACACCCCCCCCCCCCCCCCCCCCCCGGGAACCAAATCTGCAAACTAAGTGTGTGCTCTGACTGGAAATCAACCAGTAGCCTTTTGGTTTACAGGGTGATGCTTGGACCAACTGAGCCACACCTGCCAAGATGAATTTGATCTATTTTTTAAATGTAGCATAATAATCTATTTTTTAAACTGGCATTTCTAGACCATTTGTATTTAATATAATTATCTATGCACTTGCATTTATATTAGCCATTTTGCTGGTTGTTTCCTATATATCTTTGTACTTTTTATAATTATTTTCTTCTTTTCTGCCTCGTTTCTATTAATTATATGTTTTCTCCACTTTGCTTTATTAGTTCTACTTATTTTAAATTTGGGGGTGTTTTATAATATATATGTTTAGCTATGAACATCGGGGTGCATAGGTTCTTTTGGATGGGTGTTTCAGGGTTCTTAGGATATACTCCTAAGAGTGGAATTGCTGGGTCAAAAGGCACATTCATTTTCAGTTTTCTGAGAAAATTCCATACTGTTTTCCATAGTGGTTGTACCAGTCTGCAATCCCACCAACAGTGAACTAGGGTCCCCTTTTCCCCACAACCTCTCCAGCACGTGTTATTTGTTGCTTTATTTATGATAGCCATTCTGACTGGTGTAAAGTGGTATCTCATTGTGGTTTTAATTTGTATCTCTCTGATAGCTAGTGATATTGAGCATCTTTTCATGTGTCTCTGGATCCTCTGTATGTCCTCCTTGGAGAAATGTCTGTTCAAGTCCTTTGCCCATTTTTTAATTGGGTTGCTCAGAGTTGGAAGCAACCTAGATGCCCATTGGTAAATGACTGGATCAAAAAGCTATGGTACATTTTACACAATGGAATTCTATGCTTCAGAAAGGAAGAAGGAACTACTACCCTTCGCAACATCATGGATGGAACTGGAAAGCATTATGCTGAGCGAAATAAGCCAGGTGGTGAAAGACAAATACCATATGATATCACCGTTAACAGGAATCTAAACAACAAAACAAACAAGCAAGCAAAATATGACCAATGACACTCAAATACGGAATAGGCTGACAGGGTCCAGAGGGGAGAGGGGAGAGAATCATAGGGGAAAAGGGGATGGACTCACATGAACAAGTATAAAGGACACATGGACAATAACTAAGGTGGGAGGCGGAAATGGGAGGGAGGTGGGGAGCACTGGAGGGGGCAGGGCTGGGAATATAATACAGAAAACTGTACTTGAACAAGAATAAAAATAAAAATTAAAAAAATAATATATATGTTTAACTTAATACAATATATCTTCAAAAATATTATATATTATAGTGTAAAAACACCATAACTATATTCTCATTTTCCCCATTTTAGCGTTTGTGCTATTGCCCTGCATTCCACACATACATATTTTATAGAACTCACAGTGTATTGGCACAATATTTGGCTTTAGACAATTACCTTTTTTAAAAAATTTATTTATTTATCTTCAGATGGGAAGGGAAGGAGAGAAGGAGAGAAACATCAATGTGTGGTTGCATCTCATGCATCCCCTGCTGGGAACTGGCCTGCAACCCAGGCATGTGTCCTGACTGGGAATTGAACCGCGATCGTGTGGTTCGCAGGCCCATGCTCAATCCACTGAGCTACACCAGCCAGGGCAACAATTACCTTTTAAAAATATTAAAATTTTAAAAATGTGCTCAACTTTCCTTTGTACAGCTGTAAAATTTTCAGCTTTTACAAAAAGAAATTTCATTAACAGCCCTTGTAGTGTATGTTGACTAGCAGTAATTATTTCTGCTCTTATTTGTTTGGGAAAAAAAGGTGTTTATTTTACGGTCATTTTTTTGTCACTCCACTAGTGAGTCCAATTACTTTTTAATTATTTAGAAATGATTATTGAGTTCTTACTGCACACTGGGCCCTATGATTTTATATATAGAGAGAGATACATGTATATGATATCTCTCTATATACATATATAGATATATAAATGTATATAGATATATATAGATAGATATATACAGATAAATATATAAAGATATATACAATCATGGATATATTCACACAAATAAGGCAAAGAGGTTGGGGCTTAGTTAGTGACACCAGCAGAGAAACAATCAGAACATCATGTGATGAGTTCTGTGATAAAGATAGGCAGTCATTATAACATTAATACAGAGGAAATGCACCTAACCCGGTCCTGGTATGGAGGAAAAATTTTGTTTTAGAAACTCTCCTATTCGTTGAGACCTATGGGCTAAATTGTAAGTGCAGTGAACCAAGACACTCAGTAGTGAAAGGCACTAATGGTTACCCCCCTTTTTTTATTGTTGTTCAAGTACAGTTGTCTCCATTTTCCCCTCACTGCTCCCTCCACCCCAGCCATGTTTTTTATAATTACTAAAGGTGCACATCTGTGCTCTTCTCTTGGGCATGTGTATATATATATTTATATTCATATTTAAATATACATTTAAATTTATATTTAAAATACATATATTTAAATTATATTTATATTTAAATATATATATTTAAATTCTGGGGGGCCCCCATAGGACCCGCAACCAAGGAAACAGTGGACAGACAGCAAAACCCCTGGACCTGTCTCCAAGGTCCCTGTTCTCTGACTTTCCAGTCCCTGTTCTCTGACTTTCCAGTCCTCCTTGGCTTATTTCTTTCCTATAAATTTTCTAGGGAGCCAAAGCAGCCCCGCCTAGCCTGTCCTGTTGCTTCTTCCATCCTAAGGTCTCTTTGTTTCACTGACCCCAGCTTTAATAAATGTCCTCTCAAAAATCGCACACATACACACAAGTTATCATTTGCTATTTTCCAAGGGGCAAGGGTTAGAATTTCTTAATGAAATCAGAAGTTTTGGAACTCACTAGAGCTTTGTTCATTTCTCGGTATATTACAGTAGAATTATAGCATGTACTATTGTGTTTTACTTTAAGAAAACCAGCTAAATATTTGCTTTCCAAAAATGAGTATTTTGTAAATGGATTGGGCTTTTAAAATAATTTGTTGTCAATCATGGGGTTTCTATGAAGTCTTTATTTTTCTTTTTTAAGAAGGGTTTTATTTATCTTTAGAGAGAGGACAAAAGAGGGAGAAAGAGGAGAGAAACATCAGCGTGTGGTTGCCTCTTGCATACCCCCTATTGGGAACCTGGCCTGCAACCCAGGCAAGTGCCTGTCTGACTGGGAATCGAACTGGTGACCCTTTGGTTCACAGACTAGCACTCAATCCACTGAGCCACACCAGGTGGGGCTAAAGTCTTTATTTTTAATCTGCTTTAGAACAAATGTAGAGCAACATAGAATTGCTTGTTTATTCCTCTTCATTGAAAAAATTATGATTGCATTCTCTTCTCTTTTCTCTAAGTGTCATATATAAAATAACAATTATTAAATCTTTATGAGGCTTGAAGTAATAAAGTATTGATAACCTAATAAGTAGTGTCACAAATTTATCTCAAGTGTGAAATAGCTATAACAACTGTTTTCATTTAGGGGTGTGGTAGGGGGAGATGGGAGCAGAAGTGAGAGGCTCAGTTTCACCCCAGTACCAGTCTCTTCTTACTCCAAGGTATTAGATTTTGTAAACTCTAATTTAAAGTGACAGCAAGTAGGAAAGTTGATATTCTTCCTAGGAACAACATTTCTTTGACAATTGGAGATAATCAGATTAACATGATCCATTGGCATAATTTGAATTTTTCTTTTCTTTTTAAAAAAGATTTTATTTATTTATTTTTAGAGAGAGGGGAAGGGAGGGAGAGAGAGAGAGAAACATCAATGTATGGCTGCCTCTTGTGCATCCCCTACTGGTGACCTGGGCTGCAACCCAGGCATGTGCCCTGATTGGGAATCAAACCTGCAACCCTTTGTTCACAGGCTGGCACTCAATCCACTGAGCCACACCAGCCATGGCTCCATTGGTTTAATTTTAGTGACATATTTTGGGGGGATTTATGTGTACTTTGATAAGAATAAATGCTAGTTCCCAATATTTAGAAACCAGAGCCTGATATCATTTAAAAATGAGGAAAATGTTAATCAAATTGTTACAAAAGTATTTAGGATAGGGAAAGTTTAGTGAAGGAGATGGTGCTGGTAAAGTTAATCTGGAGAAAGGCTTTGGAGAGTGGAAATGACATTGATGCTAAATTGCACTGGTACTGCTTTACTGGAGCTGGGGCTTGCAGGAGAATGTGCTGTGAAATACTTTATGCAATGTCATCTTAGAGCATCCTCAGAGCATTCCCCAAAGGCAACTCTTCATGAAAGGGATTATTTAGACTTGGAAATTTATGTAGTCTGTTTAAAATATATACTAGTAGAAGCAGAAATGAAATTTGTGCACCTATTTAACTCTCAACCTCTTATTCTATAATGATAAAGCAATTTAATTCACTGGGTAAATGGATATCTATTTTGAACCTACGGTGTCAAGTACAGTGATGGGACCTTGTGACATAAAGATAAGTAAGACATTTTTCCTCCATTTGAGTAATTTATAGCCACCTAAAGAGAGCCAGCCTGTAAACTGAGAGTGTAAGAAAGTTGTAAAGTCTGTAATAGAAACATCAGCTTCTCAGGGAGGGCCCAAAAGATGCAGTGATCAATCTTCCCTAGGAAAAGTGGCCTCAGACCTCATAGTGGAGGTAATGTTCAGGCTGAGCCATGAATGTGAACCGGTGCTCAACAGTTCAAAACCAGGTGATAGGGATGAGAAAGGTTATTCTAAGGAAAATATGCAGCTTGAGCAAAGGTTAAGAGATGAGGCGTTTCTAACAGATGCCTTCCAACAGATTAATTCATTAGAGTAACTTTGGTGTCCTGAGGAAATGGAACACACCAAGTTGCTTTTGATGCCTTGTAGAGCACAGCTTGCTAAAAACAGAACCAGGTGATGCACCCAGTGGGGTGAAGTCTCTCTGACTTTGTGCGTGCAAGAGGGACATTTTAATGAACAGAATAATATGGGGTGAAGGTGAAAACTGGCATAGATTTTCATCTAAATTTTACTAAAAAAATAAAGATGCTAGTTTCATCAAGGAAAATAATAATGTTCACCTGGAATTGGAAACTTTTTAGGACAATTAGAACAAAAAGTTAAATCTTTCCTGTACTGCAGTCAGGAAGGTTATGCATAAATGACCAAAACTTAATCTGAAGAGTTTCAGCCACTAGGGGGCAACTGAGAGAGACAGAGAGGAGATTGGCTAATTCAAATAGTGGTTGGTGCTCAAATTTGGCTGCATATTAGAATCATCAGAGGAGCTTTTAAAAAATGCAAACATCCAGATTGCTCCCCATATCAATTAAATCAGAATGTCTAGGGGTTATAGCCCGGCATCGGTATTTTTAAAGATCCCCAGCTCATAACTGCATGCAGCAACATTTGGAAACGAGTGGCCTGAACTATCTACTTCAGTTTATAACCTGAGGTTCATTTTATGTAGCCAAACTTTGCAGCCAAAAAGATATAGAAAAGGACATTTTTCTTTTTAAAACTGCTCATGAATGTTGTTTTCCCAACCAGGAACTGGAATGTCTAATGGAATTTTAGAAATGTACAGAAAATCATTAAGTTGCTTTTTTCTCCCTTTTATCGTAAAAATTCCTATGCCATTTTGTCTCTCATCGTATATTTTATAGTGAGACATGACTGATGACTCACTATTATGTGTTAGAAACCAGAGATGACAAGAATGCATAGAAAGTACTATTCACATGGCACATTTCCCAGAACCCCTAAGCCGCAAGAAAATATTATTGTGAATTTCCACTTTGTCCTGTGGTTTGCTTAGGACAATGATTTTTACTATTATATGTATAATAGAGGAAAGTGAGATGCAAATAACTGAAGCTAGAATATAGGCTTGTTGATTTTCAGGCCAGGATTGCATCTATTGTCCCCATATTACGTGGTGGACCAGGCCAAAACGGAATGCTCACCGGATTCAATCTAGATATCAGAAATGTTATTTTTAGGATGAAAGAGTGGCAAGTTAAAAATTTTGCTTTGAAATTAATCTATCTACCTCAAAAGTTATCATATTTCTCAAGAAGTCAGTGGAGATTAAAATAAAGTCTGGGAGGATGCAATGTGTAAAGTAGAGGCTATGGAAGAAGGGTTATTATTCCTAAACATAATTCTAGGTATATTGCCTAGTCATTTTGGGCTGCTGTAACAAAGTAACATTGGTTGGTGGCTGGTAAATAACAGGGATTTATTTCTCACAGGTCTAGGGGCTGAAATCTGAGACCAGGGCACCAGCATGGTTGAGCTGTGGTGAGAACCGTCTCTGGGCTGCAGACTGCTGACTTCTTGTTCTAGCCTCACATGGTAGGAAGGGCAAGCTGGCTCTGTGGCCTCCTCTTACAGGCCTCTAATCTCATTGATGATGTGGCCACCCTCATATTCTAAATACATCCTAAATGTCCCACCTTCAAATGCCATCACATTGGGGATTAATTAGACTTCAACACATGAATTTGAGGGGACACAGACGTAAAGTCTGTAACAATTTAATTTTATGTAAAAATCAAGAAATACTTGTTACACACCTACAATGCCATTAACATTCACTAGGCACTATGGTGCAAATAAACAAAAGACAGATTCTTGTATAAAGAAATTGCAATATATTGGTGAGCAAAGATAACACTTGCTATAAAATTATCTTATATAGTAATATAGTGTGTAAATGTTTGGTGACATTAATGAGAGAAGGCTTGATGTTGTCCCATCATAGTGTGGCAGGAATTGACTCTCTTTTAAAATCTCCCTTGGATGGTATACAAAAATATGTTCAATTCATAGGTAAGAAGATATACATCATAAGAGTCTGAAGAGAAGATTAATATTAGAAATTTTAAAAATAGATGAAAAGGAAGTCTATGAAGGAAAGAGAACTCCTCAAAAAAGAGACCAGCGAATTTCCAGATATAAAAGTCATTTATGTTCTTCTAAATTATTTCTCATTTTATAATATGTGATGAATAGGGCAAACCAACGAACACCAAAAAAATCCACAATATCTCTCTAACTAATAAACTCCTCCACCAGCTGTTCCTCTACAAGACTGTGAGTTCCTTGTTGATGGAAACAATGCTTTATTAATTTTTTTCTGTGCACAACAGAGCATGCATATAAAAAATTGTTCAATGTAGAACTTAACCTGAAGATAAAAGACATAGCTAACATCATATTAAATCATGAAAAACTGAAAACTTTTCCTCTAAGATCAGAAATAGGACAAAGATGCCCACTTTTATCACTTCTATTCAACATAGTATTGGAAAACCTATTCAGAGAGATTAGGGAAGAAAAATAAATAAAGGACTTCTAAGTTAGAAAGTAAGACATAAAGTTGTCTCTTTGCACGTGGTATGATCATACGAATGTAGAAAATCCTAAAGACTCCACTCCAAAATTATTAGAACTCATCAATGAATTCAGTAAAGTTTCAGGATAGAAAAGCAATATACAAAAGTCTGTGGTGTTTTTGTACATAAACAATAAACTATCCAAAACAGAAATTAAGAAAATAACATTCACAGTAGCATCAAAAAGAATAAAATAGGAATATACTTAAATAAGGAGATATAAAACTTGAATGCTGAAAACTAAAAAAGCAAGCATAAAAGAAATTTAAAAAGACATAAATAATAAAGACATCTCATGTTCAGGAATTGGAGGATGTAATAACTCATGATACCCAAAGTGATCTACAGGCTCAATGATATGTCCATTAAAATTCCAATGGCATTTTAAAAAACCAAGATAGAGGAGAACCCTAAAATTCATATGGAGACACAGAAGATCCAGACTACCTTAATGGTTTTGAGATAGATGAACAAGGCTAGAGGTGTCAACTTTCCTGGCTTCAAAATATACCACACAGCTACAATAATTAAAGTAGTATGGTATTGGTATAAAGACAGGTGTATAAAACATTGAAGCAGAATAGAGAGCCCAGAAGTAAATGTATGCATCTACAGTCAATTGATCTTTGGCTATGGTACCAACAAAACACAATGGGGAAAGGATTGTCTCTTTAATAAACAGTGTTGGGAAAATTGGATATCCACAAGCAGAAGAATGAAATTGGACCTTTACCTCACAACATGTACAAAAATCAACTTAAAATAGAATATAGAATTAAGTGTAAGACATGAAACTGTAAAACTACTAGAAAAAACAGAAAAATAACTTCTTGACATCAGCCGGTACTATAATTTTTTGAATATGACATCAAAGGCACACAAAAAAGGCAAAAATAGAAAAGTAAAACCTCATGAAACTAAAAAGCTAAACAATAAAAGTAATGATCAATGGAATGAAAAGTCAGCCTATGAAATGTAAGAATATATTTGTAAACCATTTACCTAGTAAGGCGTTAATATAGGGGTGGGCAATAGTTGTAATACAAATAGTACTATAATTAATAAATAATAATACAACAATACTGTGTTTTGCATACAACTGTAAACCTACTTATTCCCTATATACAAAATACATATTTTAAAACTCCTATAACTCAATAGCAAATAAACAAATGACCCAATTAAAAAATGGGCAAAAGACTTGAATAGGCATTTCTTTAAAGAAAACACAATTAGCCACCAGGTATATGAGAAGATGCTTAACGTCACTAATTACCAGGAAAATGCAAATCAAAATCATGATGAGGTATCACCTGAGAACTGTTAAGAAGGCTATTACCAAAAAGATGAGAGAACCAGCATTGGTGAGGGTAAAGGAATAGAAATCTTTCTACAGTGTTGATGGGAATGTAAAATGGTGCAGCCATGATGGAAAATAGTACAAAGTTTCCACCAACATTTAAAAATAAATTTACCATATGATCTAGTAATCCTACTCCAAAAGAGATGAAATCAGAACCTTGAAGAGATATCTGCCCTCTCATCTTTATTGTAGCATTATTCACCATAGCTAAGACGTAGAAACAAATTTCATCAGCAGAGATAGGGAAAGAAAATGTGGTGTATGCATGCAATGGAATAGTATTCTAAAAGAGGGAAATCCTACCATTTTCAACAATATAGATGCTAAATAAAATAAGCCAATCTAACAAATATTACATGATTCTATTTATATGAGATATCTAAAATAGTCAAACCCATCGTAGGAGAGCAAAGAATGGTGGATGCCAAGGGAATGAGAGAGGAAATGGAGAGTTGTGCTCCATGGGTATCAAGGATCAGTTATGCACAATGAGTGAGTTCCAGAGATCTGCTGTACAACACACTGCCTGTAGTTAACAGTGTGGCACTGTGCACTTGAACTTTTGCTAAGAGGTCAGATCTCATGTTAAATGTTCATACTGAAAGAAAAAAAATTAAAAACAAAAACCAAAAACCAAAACCTCCACAAAGGGACACAGAAAACTTTTGGAGGTGATATGTACGTTTATTACGTTGATTGAGGTGATGCTATTACAGGCGGATGCTACATCCAAACTTACCAAATTGTGTAAACAGGTGCAGATTTTTCTATATCAATTATACTTCAATAAAACTGTAAAAAAATACCAAGAAAAAAGATAATGAAACATCAGTTAAGTTGTTCTTGGTCTGCCCACTTTATTCTACATATTTCTCTTCAAATACCAAATCCTGAAAACATTGGCTTTGGGTTGTGTAGAACAAACTGAGGGTATAAATTTTTCATCTCTTCCCTTATCACTTAGATATTTTAACTTTGTATAGATACCTCTTATATCAATTTACTTTGGTAAATAGTGCATTGGAAATTCACTATGACGTAAAGGTCTTAATGATGTCAGTGAATTCTGTAGCACAACCAAACATACATTTGCTCAATGCAGGCTCTAATGTACTGGTAGAATACCACCAAACCTGCAATGAGGCAGCATATTATTTTTTTATTGTAAATGCAATTCGTTTTTTGCCTATCTACTTGCAAAAGGCTGAGAAAACCTTTACATGTATTTTTTAGTTGTGAATTTTTGTATTTCTTAGAACATGTAATCTCTGGTTCTTAAAAAACATGGTGCCCGCAGTTTTGTTAACCTTACATAATGGATCACTGGCTTTTTTCCCCCTGAGGTATTAGTGAAAAGACAGAACACGCCACTGGGTTTTTTAATTAAAGTTGAAAATTAAACATTTACAATTTACTTGTAGGTTGAAGAAAGTACAGTACACTAAAAGAAAATTTAAAGATAGTGTGACTTCCTTTTACGTGGTGCCTAATAGAGAATTCCTAAATATGGACCAAAAATACAGTGTACTTTGGATATAAAAGCACATTTCTATCGATATATGTCAGGATTACACAACAGGATACAACTAATGTGTTTTGAACATCTACTGCATGTCAGGAACTATATTATTTTATTAAACATATAGAGGAAGTAATTGAGGCTGGACAAAAGTGATCAATTTATAGAGCAATTTTGATTTGTTCTATAAATGATTTGGGCACTTATTTTTATTTTCTTTGTACCTATTTAAGTGTATATTCCTGTAACCCCACCATAACTAAGATACTAAAAATCCATTACCCCCCAAAAGTTCTTTCCTATAAATAGACATTTATAGGAAACCCAAACCTTGTCCCAGGAAATCACTAATTCTTTTCTGAATTATTCCAGAAGGAAATACTTGTTTTTTGCTTTGTTTATTCTTCATTTTATTATAAATCAAATCATATAGCATGTATTTTTTTTTTAGTCTGGCTTCTTTGCCAGCATGGTGTTTTGAGATTCATTGTGTGTATCATTAATTTATTTACTTTTATTGCTGAGTAATATTCTATTCAATGGATATACCACAATTTCTTCCTCCATTCACCCAATAGCTGTCAATTGCCATTAGGTTGTTTTCCAGCATTGGCTATAATGCATAAAGCTGCTGTGAACATTTATGTGCAAGTATTTACATGGGCATGCAATTATCATTTCTATTACCGGAACACTGAGGAGTGAAGCAGAGAGGTGGTCTGGGAAATATATGCTAACTTTTGGGGAGACTGCCAAACTGTTTTCCAAAGTGGTTGTATCATTTTGCACTTTCAACAGTGAGACATTAAAGCTTCAGTTGCTCTATAGTCTTACCAAAGCGTGGGGAGGGTCTTTTCAGTTCTATCTGTTCAAGTGGATCTCATATAATTTTTATTTAATAGGAATTTCTATGATCTAATGATATTAAGCACATTTTCATATACTTTTTGGTCATTCGTATATCTACTCTTGTGAAATTTACAGTCAAATTTTGCCAAATTTTATTTTATTTTTCTCTTATTAGAATTGTAAGCACTTTTGGATAGATTCTGGTTACAAGTTCTTTGTTAAATATATATACCCAAAACACTGGGGATTATCATCTAGACTATGGATATTTTTTCTTTTTCATTTTTATAGTGGCTTTCAAAGATCACAAGATTTTAAGTTTGATGAAGTATTATTTTTCAATATTTTTAACAATTGTGCTTTTTTCTGTTCCAAGAAATTGTCTAACCCCAGATTTGTTGTTTATTTGTTTATTTGTTTTTTAAGATTTTTGGGTCTGTGGTCTATGTCAACTTAATTTTTGTGTAGAGAATGCAGTGGGGTCAAAGCTCCTATTTTCCCCAGAAGGGTTTTTAATTATTCCAGCACAGTTTGCTGAGAGGGCAATTTATTCCCCACTGATTTGCCTTGGAAACTTTATTGAGAGTAAATTTATTATATATGCATAGTTCAATTTTTGGACTTTCTAGTTTATTCCATTGATCTCCCTAAATAACCTCATACTTTACCTAGACTATTTCCATTCATTATTTGCCCTGGAAGAGCAAATGTATTCCATTTTCTATTATATGCCAAAATACTCAATTTCTAGATTATTTACATTAATTTCCATAATTTTAAAAATCAGCTTGTCATACGTCCAGAAAAAACCTGCTAGGAATTTGATTGGATTCCATTGAATCCATATGTCAATTAAGGGAAAATGAGTATCTCAATATTACCAGGTTTTCTAATATATTGTAAGTTTCTGGATACTTTTGTAAAGCATATATTTTTTATTTTATTTTCCAACTTTTCATTGCTAGTATATTGAAATACATTTAATTTTGGGGTTCTGCTCTTATACCTGTAACTATAAAAATCACTTACTGAGTATAGAAGCTGTTTTGTAGATTCCATTTCTATATACATGATGATGTGAAGAAATTTATATCTTCCTTTCTTCATGTCTTTTATTTTTTATTATTGCCTTAGTGTAATGTCCGGGACTTTCATTGCAATGTGTAATAGAATGCTGAGAGTGAATATCCTTTACTTTTTCCTGATCTCAAGTAGAAAACATTCAGTTTTTCACCATTAAATTTTTTCATAGATATCCTTTATTAGGTTGAAAAAGATTTTTATATTCCTAAATCTACTTTCTTCCTATTATGTTTCAGGGAATACAAAATTTCTTTGCATTCCTAGAGTCTATTACTATAAAAATGCTTTTCTTTAGGTAGCTTTCCTATAATATCTTTGAATGTTTCTGATTTCAGACTAATGCTGGTCTACAGAATGAATTGTTTAGTATTTTTCTACTCCAATATTTTCTGAGACATTTTTGTGTTATTTCTCCCTTTGATGCTTGGTAGAATTAATTTGAAGCCCATGAACACTGTTACATTCCTACACTGCAGATGTCGCATCTTGTGTTTCTATTATCATTTAGTTCAGTACATTACTAATTTCCTTCTGTGACTTTGCAGACTTAATGGCATTATTGAAGAGTGTGTGACTCCATTTCCAAATACTTGAGGATTTTCCATTATTGTCAATGACTTCTATTTTTATTCAATTACTGGAAAATTTAATTTATTTTAAATTTATTAAGGCATTTTAAGGCCCCCAAAGTGTTCTATCTACATGACCATTCTATGTAAGCTTGGAAAAAATGTGTATTCTGCTGCAATTTGCTGGAGAGTTGTAGCGATGTCAATTAGGTCAAGTTGGTTGACAGCGTTGCCGAGTCTTGTATAGCATTACTGATATTTGTCTGCTTGTATTAGTGATGACTCAGAGTGGAGCACTGACATCTTCAACTCATAATTTGGAATTTGTCTACTTCCCTTTCATTTCTTTCAGTTATTGTTTTGTATATTTTGAAGTTTTTATTAGTGGCATATAAATCTGGAATTTTTATGTCTTCTTGATGAATTGACCCTTAATCATTATAATATATCTCTTTATCCCTGTATTATATCCCTTGTCAAGTATCCCTTGAAGTGTACTTTTTTTCCCCTGGCATTAATATAGCCACTGAAGCTGTCTTATGATTAGGATTTGTGTGGTATGCCTCTTTCCACTCTTTTATTTTTAACACAGGTATCAATTTTTCAAATTGTATAGGCAAGATACAGTGGGTTTTGCTTTTATTTTTTTAATCGAATCTGAAAATGTCTTCCGTTTAGTTGGAGTGCAGACGATTTACATTTACTGTGACTATTGATGTTGGTATGGGCAAGTCTCCAAGGTTGTGAGTTGTTTTGCATTTGTCTAACTGTCCTTTGGTTCCATTTTTTCTCTTTTCATGCCTCATTTTGCATTGAGTATTTTTTAAGTATTTAATTATATCTGTAGAATTACTTGCATCTCTCTTTTTATAAAAGTATTCCAGTGGTTGTATCAGGGTTTACAATATGAATCTTTCCCTTACCTCACTCTACTTTTTAAATAATATGCAACTTTACATAAAATGTAAGAAACTTATAACCGTATAATCCAACTTTTCATCTTGTTTTTTCTTTGACCTATTATTG
The DNA here is from genome assembly GCF_014824575.4 of Sturnira hondurensis. NCBI lineage: Eukaryota > Metazoa > Chordata > Mammalia > Chiroptera > Phyllostomidae > Sturnira > Sturnira hondurensis. The sequence continues at coordinate 5,624,389 of NW_028089093.1, forward strand.
TCATAGTTTTATTTTCACATAAAACTATAAATTCGCATTATTTTCACATAAACTATAAATTTCATAATGCATCATGACATTTTTTGCTATAGCCAATCATCTATGAAAGAATTTTAAAAATGAAGATTTAAAAAATACTTATGTACACTTTCATAATTTTGTTGTTCTTTGTTCCTTTATATAGAGCCAAGTATCCATCTGGTATCAACTTTTCTCTTTGTAGAGAACTTTCTTTAATATCTGATTCTCCACCCACCCATCCTAACCCCCTTTGATCCTTCTTTCATTAATTTTCAAACTTTCACTTAGTGAAAATACTTTGGATTATTATTTATAGATAACATTATGGGGGATGTACCAAGTATTGGCAGTCATTTAATAGCAGTTGACTAGTGTTCTAAATGCCTTTCATGAATTTAAATTTGTAACTTGAGAACCAACTAAAAGACAAGTTAGGCTTGTTTTGTTGTGAGTTAGTTATCAAATTACTATCTGGTCTAAAATATGGTGCAAAACTGTTCTGGGAAAAATAAACCTTTATTGAATGTACTTTAAGCTTGTTAAAATGATTTTAAAAAATAGACTTTTAAAAAAATCTCTGGACTTGAACTTTTGGCCAAGATGGAGGCATAAGTACCTACAGTTTGTCTCCTTGCACAGACAAAAGAAGAACAACAAAACATTTAAAAACAAACAAATGACTAGAACAGAACTGCCTGAAAATAGAACTGTATGGAAATGACAACCAAGGAATTAAAGAAGAAACGTTCATCCAGACCAGTAGGAGGGGTAGCCCAGGAGGAGAGGATGCATGGCAAGGTGGTGGCTAGACAACCAGACATGCAAGGTGATGGCTAGCGGACTGGGTGGTTCCCACATTTGTGTGCACATAAACCAGGAGGAACAACCAGGAGGAACAACTGGGGAGCAAGACAGACTGCACAACCCAAGGTTGTGGAAAAAGAAAGCCCCAAAACCTCTGGCTATAAATATCTGTGGGGATTGCAGCAGTGGGAGAAACACTCAGCCTCACAGGAGAGTTCACTGGAGAGACCCACAGGGTCCTACAATGTACACAAACCTACCTACCTGGGAATCAGCACCAGAAGGGTCCAATTCACTGGTGGGTAGTGGGGAAAGTGACTGAAAGCAGGCCCAGAGCCAAGCAAGCAGCCTTGTTCCCTCTCGGACCCCTCCCCTACATACAGTGCCACAAAGCAGCAAAGTTGGTTGCCCACCATGCAAATGGCTAGGGCTCTGCCCTTCACAACATAGCACATGTGCCAAGACAGAAATATGGCCCCAATGAATAAAAGCTCCAAAAATAGAACTAAGCAATGAAGAGATAGCCAAACTATCCAACACAGAGTTCAAAACACTAGTAATCAGGATGCTCACAGAAATGACTGAGTATGGTCACAAAATAGAAAAAAGAGTGAAGATTATGAAAAGTAAAATAAAGAAAAATATACAGGGAACCAACAGTGAAGGGAAGGAAACTGGGACTGAAATCAATGATTTGGGAGGGTGAGCCAAAGGGACTGGCAGTGCCCGGGACCCTGAGCCGAGGTCTGGTGGAGGAGCCGCAGGCTCCGGACCAATGGACCTCTGTTATTTGAGCTATAGTCTGAAGGAATTCACTTGAGGAGAGAGAGGAAAATGGCGGCAGAGTAGGACGGAGAGACTCCAGTTCTCGTACCCCTGGGAGAAAATCTGGCAGATTTACTGAAGAACAGCACAATCAATTCTCAAACCAACAATTCCCCAGCATTCATGAAAATAAGAGACCAGAGATAGTGACGAACCAGACAGATACAGGTTGTTGGGGTCTCAGGGACATGAGTAAGGATGGAGGCGGCCAGGCCATCGGGAGCCCTAGGCTGGCGCAAAACGGCCCTGGAGCAGCGGTTGCCGCAGCGGTCGGAGCCCAGAGGCTTCCTTCCACCTGTGCCCAGCAACAGGGGCATCTGCCGTGGAGAACACATCAGGAGCCTGCAACCTTGAGTAAAGTCAAGGGCGGCGGCGGCAGCGGCAGTGGCAGGACGGCAGCCATTGGCCTGCGCATAAAGACCTTGGAGCCATGGCTGCTGCAGCGGTCGGGGCCCAGAGGCTTCCTCCTGTGCCCAGCGACAGGGGCGTCTGACACAGAGGACTCATCAGGACCCCAGCACCTGTGAGTAAAGACAAAAGCGGCAGCGGCAGGGCCGGCTGCCCTCGGGAGCCAGGCACCCCAGAGTAAAGTCAAAAGCAGCAGCGGCGGGACCAGCAGCCATTGGCCGGCGCGTAAAGACCTCGGAGCTGCTGCTGCCGCAGCTTCCAGGGCCCAGAGGCTTCTGTCTACGGCCAGCGTCGGGGCGTCTGCCACAGAGGACTCAGCGGGAGCCCAGCAACTGTGAGTAAAGACAAAAGCAGCAGTGGCAGGACCGGCTGCCCTGGGCCAGCCCAAAATGTCTCGGAGCCACTGCTGCCGCTGTGTTAGGGGTGTAGAGGCCTTCCATCTGTGGCCAGTGCCACGGAGGACTCATAGGGAGCCCAGCACCCAGTGGAGCATTGGGCCAGCTGCGGGGTCCCTGGAAGAGCTGGCTCCCTCCCTCACCATCTAGGCGGGGCTGGGTGGCAGAGACCTGTCTGCCTAGGTGTGCAGGGAGGGTGGCAAGGACAGGGGGCCATGTTCAGTTGCGATCTCTGTGGTCGCCAGCCCACCAGCCTGCCAGCCCAGGAAATTTGAGAGGACCATTGTCCTAACCAGTCAGGTTGGGGATTGGGCTGGGCTGAGAGGCACGCTTTCTGGAGAAGTTTTTACTGGAAAGTGGACTGAGGTGTTCTGTGAAGGCAGCTTGACTTGCTTCTCACCCAGCCACAGGACTGGGAAGGACCAGTACCAGATCCCATGGGACCCAGGCAGCGTGTGGGGCGGGTGGGCGTCTGCACCCAAGTCTGGTAGCCTGGCTGGCAGGCGGGTGTGCGCCTGTGCCTACAAGCCAGCCCACAGAGGGGTCCTGCCGAAACCAGAAAAAACGGATTGGACAGTTTGAATCCAAAAAGGAAGGAGTTTTTTTTTTTCTAAACTTTTTTAAACTTTTTAAAAACTTTTTTGCAGTAATTATATATTTTTAAAATTTTATTGTTGCTGTATCTTTCAGTACTCTGTTCCTCTCCTTTCTTTTTTTCCTGTTTTAGTCCTTTTTCCTTTCACCCCAAACTTACTGCTTTTTCCTCACTTCTCTTGCCCTTTTTTTGTGTGTGTGTTTGTTTGTTTGTTGCTTTCTATACCATTGTAAATACTTCACAACACATCTCTCGGGTCTTAGCCCACTTTACAGGTTCCTGAATTCTATTACTGTAGTGATTAACTCTACTTGCTCACATGCTACGCCTATTTACTATTCTTTACTCTCACCTTACCTCAAAATCTGACCACCTGCAACCTCACTGCTTTCTAGATAAAACTCAAAAGCCTTCCCTCCCCAACAAGAGACTTATCTTTGGTCTATCCTTTCCTAAAAGTGGTAAATTGGGTTGAAGATTACAGTTAACACTATATATAGCCTAAAGATCTTCTATCTCTTCTCCATCGGCTGTGAATGTAAATATCATCAAGTACTCTCCTGCTGTCATAAACCATTTTGCCTCCCCCTCCAACTGGTCACACACACACACACACACAAAGGAGTAGGTGGAAGTGGAGGACATCAAGATACCTGCAGGAGACTGCACCACTGAATTTCACAGGTATTCTACCACTGAAGTTGACACCATAAACCCAGGGAGTCAGAACAGATCAATTTAAGAAGCTGAGGCTAAAAGAAGAGTCTCATAAGCAATGGGAAGACAAAGAAACAATGCCCAAATGAAAGAAAAGGTGGAAGTCTCAGAAATAATGTCAGATGAAAGAGAGGCAAATCAGCTATCAGATATTGAATTCAAAGCACTAGTTATCAGGAAATTCAAAGAGCTCACAATAAGCTACCAGAAACTAGAGGGGAGCTACCAGAAACTAGAGGGGAGCTACCAGAAACTAGAGGGGAGCTACAATGAGCTCTCCACAAACTATATCAACATGAAAAAGGAAATAGAAACTATCAGCAAAGGCCAAGAGGAAATGAAGAATACAATTTCGGAACTGAAGAACACAGTAGAAGGAATGAAAAGCAGGATCAATGAGGCAGAAGATCAGATCAACGAGTTGGAGGACACAGTAGAAAGAATCTCCCAGAAAGAGCAAGAAAGGGAAAAGAGGCTCAAAAAGAATGAAGAGGGACTAAGATAAATGCAAGATAATATAAGCATAATAATATCCAAATAATAGGAATACCAGAAGGAGAAGAAGAGGAACAAGGGATAGAAAACCTATTTGAAAGAGTAATGATGGAAAATTTTCCTAATTTGATGAGAGAAAAAGTTACACGAATCCAGGAATCACAGAGAGTCCCATTCAAGAGGAACGCAAAGAGGCCCACTTCAAGACACATCATCATTAAAATGGCGAAATTCCAAGACAAAGAGAGAATCTTAAAGGCAGCAAGGGAGAAAAAGGAAGTAACATACAAGGGAGCTCGAATAAGGTTAGCTACTGACCTCTCAATGGAAACACTCCAAGCAAGAAGAGAATGGCAAGAAATATTTCAAGTAATGAGAACCAGAGGCCTTATGTTACCAGAGGCCTACAACCAAGGCTACTTTACCCAGCAAGGTTCTCAATCAAGATAGAAGGCCAAATAAAGAGCTTCCAAGACAAAAGAAGTCTAAAAGAATATGCCTCCACCAAACCAGCTCTACAAGAAATACTAAAAGGACTGCTTTAAGGAAAGGAAGGAAAAGAGAGAGACAGAGAAGAACTCTGGTACAAAAATGGCAATGAATAAGTACCTTTCAATAATAACCTTAAATGTAAATGGATTAAATGCTCCAATCAAAAGACATAGAATAGCTGAATGGATAAGAAAGCATGACCCATACATATGCTGCCTACAGGAGACCCACCTCAGGACAAAAGACCATCACAGACTAAAAGTGAAAGGCTGGAAACAAATTTTCCAAGCAAATGGTCAAGAAAAAAAAGGCCGGAGTAGTAATTCTAATATTAGACAAAATAGACTTCAAAAAAAGGGCCATAAAGAGAGACCCAGCAGGTCACTTCATAATACTCAAGGGAAGAATCCACCAAGAAGACATTAACATCATATATATATATGCACCCAACATAGGAGCACCCAAATATATAAGAAAAATCCTTGAAGACTTCAAGAAAGATATTGACAGCAACACAATTATAGTAGGGGATTTTAACACCCCACTGTCTAAAATGAACAGATATTCCAAACAAAATATCAACAAAGATATAGCTGCACTAAACAACACCCTAGATGAAATGGACTTGACTGATATATATAGAGCCCTTCATCCCAAAGAAGCTAAATACACATTCTTTTCAAGTGCACATGGAACATTTTCAAAGATAGACCACATGATAGGACACAAAACAAGCCTCAACAAATTCAAGAAAATTGAAAACATACCACGCATTTTCTCTGACCACAAGGGACTGTAATTAGAAACCGACCCCACAGGAAAAAACCCCAAACACCCAAAATCATGGAGACTGAATGGTATGCTATTAAACAATGAATGGGTCAAGACTGAAATTAGGGAAGAAATCAAAAAGTTTCTGGAAACAAATGAAAATGAACTCACAACAACCCAAAACTTATGGGACACGGCCAAGGCAGTCCTGAGAGGGAAGTTCATAGCAATACAGGCTTACCTAAAGAAAATAGAAACATTTCAAACAAACAACCTAACCCGACGCCTGCAAGAACTCGAAGAACAACAACAAAGACAGCCCAGAGCAAGTACAAGGAAGGAAATAACCAAGATCAGAGCAGAATTAAATGACATAGAGACCAAAAGCACAATTATAAGGATCAATGAATCCAAGAGTTGGTTTTTTGAAAAGATAAACAAAATAGACAAGCCTTTAAGTAGGCTCATTAAGAAAAGAAGAGAGAGGACACAAATAAACACAATCAGAAATGAAAGAGGAGAGATTACAACTGATACCACAGAAATAGAAGGGATTGTAAGGAATTACTATGAAGAACTGTATGCCAAGAAATTTGAAAACCTAGGTGAAATGGACAAATTTCTAGAAAAATATAATCTTCCAAAACTCAATGAAGAAGAAGTAGAAAGCCTGAACAGACCAATAACAGCAAATGAAATTGAAGCAGTAATCAAAAAACTCCCATCACACAAAAGCCCCGGACCAGATGGTTTCACAGGAGAATTCTACAAAGCGTTTAAGGAAGAGCTAACCCCTATTCTTCACAGACTATTCCAAAAAATCCAAAATGATGGGAAACTCCCAAACTCTTTTTATGAAGCGAGCATTATCCTAATTCCAAAACCAGAGAGAGACACAACAAAGAAAGAAAATTACAGGCCAATATCACTGATGAACATAGATGCTAAAATCCTCAACAAAATATTGGCAAATCGCATCCAACAATACATCAAAAAGATCATACACCATGACCAAGTGGGATTCATCCCAGGGATGCAAGGATGGTTCAATATCCGCAAATCAGTAAATGTAATACACCACATAAACAAAAGCAAGGACAAAAACCACATGGTCATATCAATAGACGCGGAAAAAGCTTTTGATAAGGTACAACACCCATTTATGATAAAGGTACTCAGCAAAGTGGGAATAGAGGGAGCATTCCTCAATATAATAAAGGCCATATATGAAAGACCTACAGCCAACATCATACTGAATGGGCAAAAACTGAAAGCTTTTCCACTAAGATCAGGAACAAGACAAGGTTGTCCACTTTCACCACTTCTATTTAATATAGTATTGGAAGTTCTAGCCACAGCGATCAGACAAGAAAAGGAAATAAAAGGCATCCAAATCGGAAAGGAGGAAACAAAACTGTCACTGTTTGCAGATGACATGATAGTGTACATGGAAAATCCTATAGACTCTACCAAAAAATTGCTGGAACTAATAAATGAATTTGGCAAAACAGCGGGATACAAAGTCAATATCCAGAAATCAAAGGCATTTCTGTATACTAACAATGAATCAGCAGAAGCAGAAATCAAGAAAAAAATCCCATTCGATATAGCAAAAAGAAAAATAAAATATCTGGGAATAAATCTAACCAAGGAGGTTAAAGACCTGTATGCAGAAAATTACACAACACTGAAGACAGAAATCAAGGAAGACACAAACAAATGGAGACGTATACCGTGTTCATGGATTGGAAGAATTAACATCATCAAAATGTCCATACTACCCAAAGCAATTTACAGATTCAATGCAATACCTATTAAAGTACCAATGGCATATTTCACAGACATAGAACAAACACTTCAAAAATTTATCTGGAACCATAAAAGACCCCGAATAGCAGCTGCAATGTTAAGAAAGAAGAACAAAGTAGGAGGGATCACAATACCTGATATCAAACTGTATTACAAGGCCACTGTAATCAAAACAGCCTGGTACTGGCATAAAAACAGGCACATAGACCAATGGAACAGAATAGAGAGCCCAGAAATAAACCCAAATCTCTACAGTCAATTAATATTCGACAAAGGGGGCAGTATCATAAAATGGGGTAAAGATAGCCTCTTCAACAAATGGTGTTGGGAGAACTGGACAGCTACATGCAAAAAAATGAAACTCGAGCACCAACTTACATCATACACCAAAATAAATTCAAGGTGGATAAAAGACTTAAATATAAGCCATGACACCATTAAAGTCCTAGAGGAGAACATTGGCAGGAAAATCTCAGATATTTCACGCAGCAACATTTTTACTGATATGTCCCCTAGAGCAAGGACTATAAAGGAAAGAATAAACAAATGGGATCTCATCAAAATAAAAAGCTTCTGCGCAGCTAAAGAAAACAGCATTAAAATAAAAAGACAACCAACTGTATGGGAAAACATATTTGCCAATGATACCTCAGACAAAGGTTTAATCTCCAAAATATACAAAGAACTCACACGACTTCACTCTAAGAAGACAACTAACCCAATTAAAAAATGGGGAAAGGACTTGAACAGACACTTCTGCAAGGAGGACATACAGAGGATCCAGAGACACATGAAAAGATGCTCAATATCACTAGCTATCAGAGAGATGCAAATTAAAACTACAATGAGATACCACTTTACACCGGTGAGAATGGCTATCATAAACAAAGCAATAAACAACAAATGTTGGAGAGGGTGTGGGGAAAAGGGGACTCTGGTCCACTGTTGGTGGGATTGCAGACTGGTACAACCATTATGGAAAACAGTATGGAATTTTCTCAGAAAACTAAAATTGGACTTGCCTTTTGACCCAGCAATTCCACTGCTAGGATTGTATCCTAAGAACCCTAAAACACCAATCCCAAAGAACATATACACCCCAATGTTCATAGCAGCACAATTTACAATAGCCAAGAGTTGGATGCAACCTAGGTGCCCATCAGTAAATGAATGGATCAAAAAACTATAGTACATATACACAATGAAATTTTATGCCACAGAAAGAAAGAAGGAGCTCCTACCTTTTGCAACATCATGGATGGACCTGGAAAGCATTATGCTGAGTGAAATAAGCCAGGTGTTGAAGGACAAATACCATATGATCTCACCTTTAACAGGAAGCTAAACAACAAAACAAACAAGCAAGCAAAATATAACCAAAGACACTGAAATGGAGAACAGGCTGACAGTGAACAGAGGGGAGAGGGGAGGGAATTTCAGGGGAAATAGGGGAGGGATTTAGAGGAACATATATAAAGGATACATGGACAACAACTGAGAAGGGTGGAAATGGGAGGGAGGGTGGAGCACGGGGGTGGGATGGGATGGGAGTCATAGACAGAAAACTGTACTTGAAAAATAATTAAATAAAAAATTGGGGAAAAAAAGAAATCAATGATTTGGAGCAGAAGAAAGAAATAAACATTCAGCCTGAACAGAGTGAAGAAGGAAGAATTCAAAAAAATGAGAAGAGGCTTAAGATTCTCTAGGACCTCCTTAAACATTCCAATATCTGAATCATACGGATGCCAGAAGAAAGAGCAAGAAATTTAAAACTTAATCGAACAACTAATGAAGGAGAACTTCCCCAATCTTGCAAAGATTGACTTGCAAATAGACTTCCAGGAAGTCCAGGGAGCTCTGAGAGTTCCAAAGAAGTTGGATCCAAGGATGTACAATACATACTAAGGCACATGATAATTACATTACCCAAGATTAAAGATAAGGAGAGAATCTTAAGAGTAGCAAGGGAAAAGGAGAGAGTTACCTACAAAGATGTTCCCATAAGATTGTCAGCTGATTTCTGAAAAGAAACCTTGCAGGGAAGAAGGGGCTGGAAGGAAGCATTTAAAGTCATGAAAGGCAAAGATCTGTATCCAAGATTACTCTCTTCTGCAAAACTATCATTTAGAATGGAAGGGCAGTTAAAGTGCTTCCCAGGTAAGGTAGAGTTAAGAAGTTTATCATCACCAAGCCCTTATTACATGAAATGTCAAAGGGACTTATCTAAGAAAAATAATATGATCAAAGCTATGAACAGTAAAATAACAAACTCAGAGCTATCAACACTGAACCTAAAAACAAAAACAAAATTAAAACTAAGCAAACAACTTGAACAGGAACAGAATCACACAAATGGAGATCACATGAAGGGTTATCAGCAGGGATGGGTAGAGGGAAGAATGGAGGAAAAGGTATGGGGAATAAGAAGCATAAATGGTAGGCACAAATGAAACAAGGGGAGGTTAAGAATAATATAGGAAATAAAGAAGCCAAAGAATTTATATTTATGACCCATGGACATGAACTAAGGAGGGGAATGCTAGTGAGAGGGTGTTGCAGGGCAGAGTGGAATAAAGGGGAGAAAAAATGGGACAAGTGTAATAGCATAATTAATAAAATATACTTTAAAAAATCTCTGACATGCTGAAGAGAGATATTTCTTCAATGTAGCTATTTCTTCAATGTAGAGTAATGCTCTAGTTTATTTTATGATGTAGATTTGAGCTTACCTTGTAAGGATGTCAATTCATCAACCAATCTGAGTACTGGGCTTCTTTTTTCTTTTCTGCTTGGTACAATATGCATCTCTTTGGTTTCCACTTAGGAAAAATCATAATTGAGACTCAGTCTCAGTAGGAACATATTGATGTGAAATTGCTTCACATTGCATTGCTCTCAGAAAGTAGAAATGATCATTTTTAGATGAGTTTAGGGTAACTTTTATAGGCAGAGGAAATAAAAGAACTGTAAACCTAATATAGTATATAGAGACTTAATGACAGCTGAAAAAATATGTTTGCCAATTCCTGAGCTGATTTATTGATGTGGAGTATCTAGATACACACTTTTCCTTTTTTGGTGAGTAGTACCTAAGTGTTAAAAAGAAGAAAAAGTATTGTAGGCATTTTGTGTTATCTTATTAAAATCTTAACAGATGATATGTACTTTTAGAGACATGTAAACTGAAGGTCAGGAAATTAAATGATTTGCATAATAAATGGAAAACTGTCTTTTCCCCTTATACCATCCACAACCCAGTAATAAAAACTTAAAACTTAATGTTTAATATTTTATCTAATTTCCATTTTCTTCCATCCTTCCTTTTTCTCTCCATTTCTCTGTGTCTGTCTCCATTTCTCTCTTTTTTGCTCTTTCTTTTCATATAGTTATGTTGATGAATACAGTCAGTGATATATCAGGTCTAAAATGTGGAGTCTTCTTTTTCTCTTCTTCTTACTCACCCTACAGCCATTTAGTTAGAACATCTTCCTAGACTTTACTTCAAAATAGCTTCCTTTTATGAACATTTCTTATCACGTCTATTAAAATACTTCTACCAGTTGGTCCAGGTCACCTTTATTTCTCTGCAGATTGCTACAATAGCCTCCTGTTAGTAGTCCTTGCATCTGCATCCTGCTTTGAAGATAGTGACTTGAACGTTTAGGATAGATCATGTCAATATTATTGGCTCCCATTGTCTCAGAGTAAATGCCACATTCTTCACCATGGCCTCAGCTGGTACTCTTCTTGGTTATCTCCAGGGTAAAGAGCTCTCTTTAAGTTCCTAAATCACGTTAGCTTTATTTGTGCCTTAGGCCTCTGTACTGACAAACCTCTGTTCGGCATGTTCTTCCACCAGGTATCTGTAGGGATAATCAATCACCTCACCCCATTTAAGATTTACTTAAATGTCTTTTTTCAATCAGGCTTACTCTGGCCACTGCATTTAAAATTGCATCCCGTATTTCTAATCTCCCCTATCCTTCTTTTAGTTCTGTAGCACATGTTACTTTTTAATAGACTATTGTTAACATAAGAATGTCCAATCCTGGAAAATATAATAAAGATTATATATATATATAAAGTATATTCTATTAAAAAAAGAATGTCCAATCCTATAGAGAATGTTAATGAGTTTATTTGAGCCAAAATGGATAGCATATGCCAGGGATGAAGATCTCAAATGCTCCAGAGAATGACAGTTTGCAGTTTCTTTTATGCATTTGGTATTAAGGAGGGATTGGAAGGAAACTTTCATGAGGGTAGGAGAGAGCAAGGCAGGGATCAGATTACAGGATAGCTAAAATTATGTGCTCTCTTGAGGTTGGTCATTCTGTAGAAGGAAGGGTCTGATAGGGACTATTTTAAAGGTGTGCTAATCTAGATGCACAGAAACCATGGACAGAGCTTGCTTAAAACAAAGACAAGCCTTTTACTAAAGGAGTTATATGTCTGGGAAATGACTACTCACCATAACCTGCCCAGTTAGAAAATTACGATCAGATCGCCCTGTAAGGTTACTTTCTATAGAACCCCTTTTCCATCCACACCATATAATTAAATTTTACACTTTTTAAATTTATCTCTCTATGTCCTATTATGACAAAATATAACCTCTAAATGGGGAGAGATTTTTATTTCAATCACAGACCACTTCAATATCTAGGAACAAGTTGGGACACAGGGCATACTGGAGTAATGAATGAATAAGTGCTATAATGAGGGAGTGTTCAAGTGGGGAGTTGTCAGAGGTGAAATGTGGGCTGAGGGCTGTACACAGGGCAGAGTAGGAAGATCTAGTTTTAAATCCTGGAATTGGTGTCATAGTTCCAAAACCTATCTATGTCATCAAGACCAAAAGGGATGTGACTGTAACTACAGAAATGCATAAGCCTGTACAGGCCCATGACATAATGATTTGGAGAAAGGTCTTCCTTCTCAGATGATCAACTAAATAAATATTAGGTCCAAAAGAAGTTCTAAACTCTTCCTGCCCTTTATTGAAGCAGCAGAAGGAAGAAGTGAAATCCTGAAAAATCTCTTGATATTTAGCTTGGATTATCGCTGAGAGAACTTATTTCCTACCTAGTGACTTATTTTTTTTAAGAGGAAAAAGCTTGCTTTATCAGATCCAGGAAGAAGCATTTTGTCATTTTAGTACTTTTGAGTGATAACATTGTTGGAACATAGGCTCTCCTCTGACAACCCAATAGATTTTGTGGAGAAAAAATATATACAAATAAAAACAATTTATTCCTCACTATCATAAGATGGATCATAAGATGTATAAAGTTTTAGAGACTCATCTGGGGGCAAGAGGTCGAGAATGTGTTTCTGGCAGTAAACTTATTTTTCTTTATGTTCCTGGGCAATCATTTTCAAATAAGCAAAACTATCATTTAGAGAATCAACCAGGGGAAAATGCCAGGTATGTTTTATTTTCTAAGTCAAAATAAGCCTTTTCTGAAAGAAAATGTGTAGTGAAAATATAGTAAATTGAATTGTCTCAAAAATGGTCTTAATATCATTTTTTTATCCCTGCAGAGATTGATGCTAAACCCATTTTCAACAATAAAAAATGGAAAATTCTTTCAATAATTAAAACATACTTTTAAAAATCTAGGACAATATCAGTTTAAGTTTCATTTTCAGTTACCTTTAGTATCTATCATTTACAAAGCTGAGAACACATTGATCTCATTTACTATGTATAGTGACAACATTTAGATACTTACTCCAATCATCTATACCTGATTTTGCATATATTACTAAGAATCTTACAAATGGAAATTTTTTTCTCCTTTATCTTCAGCTTTGATTTCTACAGCCTAAGACAACTTACAGGTGAGATATTTCTAGCATTTCATCATCATTTTACAGAATTTCTGAGATATAAATTTATAAAATTCTGTCTTTCAAACTGATCTGATTGCCTGTTTGCATAGATTTTCCAACTTCTGCACCTTGAACTTCCATATGTAATTGTTCTAAAGTTGATCTCAAAATCATTTGAAAGCAACTGTGTTCAAAATAATTTCTCTCCCATTATTTAGAAGATAATCATATTCCTCATCTACCTCAAGTCCTGCTAATGCACATTGCCCCAGGGTTTTCAAATTTCAATAACACTGAACTAAAGAAATACATTTTTAAACCTGTTTTTCCCTGCCCTATCTAAGACTGTTAAGTACGAAGCTTGGCTTTGTACTTTGCTAGCTTTGGAGCAAAGCAGAAGAATGATAAGAAGTGGTGAATGCTAAAAATGTCCCTTTCCATGTATTTAAATGTGACTAATACTTGTAATTCTTAATATTCATTCTTAAAAATATTGTAGAATAACAATGCTGCCTCTTTTCGGAAATATTAAAAATTTTATAGCACATTCCATAAAACACATAAATAAAACTTTGTGTAATTTCTTTCAGAATCTGTGTGTATTATAGGGTAGCTAAGATATATTTTATTAATTATCTGATAAAGTATTAATGCAAATTTAATTTACCCTCATTTTAAATTGTCTTAAATGTTTAATATTTCCTAGCTTCTACTAACAAAATCCAAAATTTATGCTAACTACTATTGGGAACCGCTCTGCCTGGTTTCAGGAGTTGTAACTGGCTGGCCCCCATGGCTAAGGCTGAATGAGCAACCTCTGGACTGTGAACCACTAAGGAGACAAAGCTTGTCTCTGGCAGCAGCACTGCTTCTGCTTCATCCCCTGCCCCCAATGCATGATCAGATAGTCAGTGATGGGTAAGACCCCTCAGAGGAGGGGCAACCTAAGCCAGACCTGATCACTTGGGAGGCCACCGTGGAAGGACTCAGGGGCTGCAACAAAGAGGGAGTGGACCCTCACCCCCCCCCCCGCCCCAGGCTATTCTGACATAGCTCAAGTCCCCATGTCCTCTGAGAGAAGCACTTCCTGGCTCTAATCCACTTAAGCCTGAAAACCTGTGATAGGTGAGGTAGTGCAGCCCCTTGCCTGCTAGAGCAGGATCCGGGGTGATCAAGCATAAGAAAGAATTCCTCAAGTCCTGTGAAGGCTGCTTTGCTAATAGTGCTTTCATTCATATGATAAGGGTCCAATGAGTATGTCTCCCAAAGTTTTTCCAACCCCCTTACCTGACAGACACTGACTCAGACTAAGCCCTCAGATTTCTTTGAAATGTTATCTACTATTTGATCCTTGTTGACGGACATTAATTGATGAGCTTTCATTAATTGATGAACATCTGCATTCCTATGTGTTCTGAACCTAATAAAAGCCATTGAAACCCCTGGCTGGTGTAGCTCAGTGGATGAGTGTGGGCCTGCGAACCACTCGATCGTGGTTCGATTCCCAGTCAGGGCACATGCCTGGGTTGCAGACCAGTTGCCAGCAGGGGACTCATGAGAGGCAACCATACACTGATATTTCTCTCCTTCCCTTCCCCTCTAAAGATAAATAAATAAAATCTTTTAAAAAAAGCCATTGAAGAAGAGGTTCTTGGTCCTCCTGTGAGAGATTGAGCACCTTTCCTCCCCAAGCAGATCATGTCTTGGTAGTTTTATTTTCATCCATGGCAGATTGGGAAACTTGCAGGTAAATTTGCCCCCACAAACTACAAAAATGCTGAGTTTTAAGCTAAACATATCTTTTTCATTGCATTTTCATAAAGAGTAATACTTTTGAGCAACATTCCTCCTCCCCCTGCCCTTTTTTTTTGGCTATTTGGATATGCTCTTTATGAAGTAAGTATTTAAGTATTTTTCCCACTTTTCAAATTAGTTGTCATTTTATTTCTTATTGATTTCTATAAATGCTTTATATATTCTGGATGTGAGTCTTGATTCATATGTGTACTGAATAATTTCTCCCAGCCTGATGCTTATCTTTTCACTCTTTCTTTTTTTTAATTACGTATATTTTATTGATTATGCCATTATAGTTGTCCCATTTTTTTTCATTTGCCACCATCTGCCCAGTATCTCCACTCCCTCCAGCACTCCCTCCTCTTAGTTTATGTCCATGGGTTATACATATAAGTTCTTTGGCTTTTTCACTTCCTATGCTATTCTAACCTTCCTGTCTATGTTCTACCTACCATTTTATGTTTCTTATTCCCTGTACCTTTTCCTTCATTCAATCCCATCCCTCACCCTGTGGATAACCCTCCATTTCTATGATAATGATCCTTTTCTAGTTTGTTTTTGTTTTTTTTTTTTTTAGTATTCAGTTGATGATAGTTGTGGGTTTGTTGTCAATTTACTGTTCATAGTTTTCTTTAAAAAGTCCCTTTAACTAACATTTCATATAATAAAGGCTTGGTGATCATGAACTCCTTTAGCTTTACCTTGTCTGGGGAGCTTTATCTGCCCTTCCACTCTAAATGATAGCTTTTCCAGATAGAGTAATCTTGGGTGCAGGTCCTTGCTTTTCATCACTTTGCATACTTTTTGCCAGCCCCTCTTGCCTCCTACATTTCTTTGAGAAATCATCTCATATGGGAACTCCTTTATAAGTAATTCTCTTCTCTTGCTACTTTTAAGATTCTCTATTTATTTTTAACTGTTGGCATTTTAATTATGATGGGTCTTGGTGTGGCCCTTTTTGCATCCAACTTCTTTGGATTCTCTGAGCTTTCTGGACTTGTATGTCTATTTCCTTTGCCAAATTGGGGAAATTTTCTTTCATTATTTTTTTCAAGTCAGTTTTCAGTTTCTTGCTCTTCCTCTTCTCCTTCTGGCACCCCTATGATTCAGATATTGGTACATTTAAAGTTGTCCCAGAGGTTCCTAAGTCTCTCCTCAATTTTTGAATTCTGATTTCTTCTTTCAGTTCTGGGTGAATGTATCTTTCTTTCTTTCATTCCAAATTGTTGAACTGAATCCCAGCTTCCTCCTCTTCACTGTTGGTTTCCTGTATATTTTTCTTTATTTCACTTTGTATAGACTTCACTCTTCCTTTACTCTGTGGCCTTACTCAATCATTTCTCTGAGCATCCTGATCACCAGTGTTTTGAATTCTGCATCTGATAGGTTGGCTATCTCTGTATTACTTAGTTCTTTTTCTGGAGTTTTGATCTGTTCTTTCATTTGGGCCATATTTCTTTGTCTCTTCTATTTGGCATCCTACCTGTGTTTCTGTGTATTTAGGCGGAGCTGCTTTGACTCCCCATGTCAGCACACCTGTTATGTTAAAAGGGGCAGAGCCTTAGTTATTCACCATGATGAGGCAACCCACTTTGCTGCTTTGTGGTGCTGTGTGTGAGGGAGGGGTCAGAGAGGGAACAATGCTGCTTGCTTGGCTCTGGGCCTGCTTTCAGTTGCTTTCCCCACTACCCACCAGTGAATTGAATGTAGGACTGCTTGTTCCACTGGCCTCCACTGCAAGTCCTCTCTGCTTGGGCTTCCTATCTCTGCCCTTCCTCCCCACCTGGATGATGTTCCTTCTTTAAGTCCTTGATTTTGGACTTTCATACAGTTTGATTTTCTGGCAATTCTGGTTCTTTTTTGTTTTTATATTGGCTGTTAGCCTTCATATTTTTATGTGAGAAGGTGAGGCATGTCTACCTGCTTCTCCATTTGGCTTCTCCATCTTTCACTTTCTTAATGGAGTCTTTTAATAAAAAATATTAATTTTAATAAGGTCTAATTCACCATTTTTTCTTTTCTCATTAGTGTTTTTTATTCTATTAAAGAAGTATTTGTATTACCCATTGTAAGGTGATCTTGAGAGTATCTTTTTTATTTTTCATGTTTAGGTCTATGGTCCAATGTGAACTAATTTTTATAAATGGTATAATAAATGAGTAAACATTTATTATTGTTTCTTTGATCTATCCATTGCTCCAATATTATTTATTGAAAATATCACCCTTCCCTAGTGAATTGTGGTGACTTTCCCCCAGTCCCTACAAAACCACAAGGAGAGTTCTCTAAACCTCCCATAATGAGACTTGGTGGGGTTGCTAGAAAAAAAGCGGACAAAAATGTTTTTTTTAAATATTTACCCCAATGAGTTTCTAGATCTCATACTAGTTCTTTCTTAGTCAGCCTCCAGAAATTCATCCAAATTACCATTTCAATGTACCTACAATTTTATACTGTTAGCAGCTTCTTACTCATGTAGGTGTTCTGTCTCTGATTGAACCTACCTCTTCAGATTTCAGAGTGGTCATTTGTCCTGTAGAAGATAATCATGTCCCTCATCAACCTCAAGTCCTATTGATGTACATTGTTCCCGAGTTTTACAATCTAAAAGACACCAAACACAGGAAATACATTTTAAGCCTATCATTTCCTGCCATATCTATTTCTTACACCACACACAAGAATAAAAGCAAAATAGATTAAAGATTTAAATGTTAGACTGGACATCATGAAAATCTTAGAAGAAAACATAGACAGTAAAATCTTGAACATTTCTCATAGCAATATTTTTTATGTATCTCCTCAGGTGAGGGAAACAAAAAAATAAACAAATGGGACTACATCAAACTAAAATGTCTTCTGCACAGCAAAGGAAACCATCAACAAAATGAAAAGGCAACCCACTGAGTGGGTGAACATATTCACCAATGATATATATGATAAGGGATTAATATCCTAAAGTGATAAAGAATTTGTAAAACTCACCACCAAAGCCAAACAATCCAATTAAAAAATGGGCAAAGGACCTGAGTAGATACTTCTCCAAAGAGCACATATAGATGGCCAATAGGCATACGAAAGATGTTTAATGTCACTAATCATCAGAGAAATGCAAATTAAAACCGCAATGAAATACTGTATCACATCACACCTGTCAGAATAACTATGATCAATAAATTAACAAACAAGTGCTGGCCAGAATGTGAAGAAAAGGGTACCCTTTTGCACTGTTGGTAGAATGCAGACTGGTACAGCTACTGTGGAAAGCAGTATGGAGTTTCCTCAAAAAATTAAAAATGGAACTGCCTTATGACCCAATATTAAAATTTAGGGACCTGCTACCATGATGAATTTTTTTACATGCCCAATGTTCTGTGCATATTCACATCTTGTGATAGGTTTCTATAACCAGAGGACATAGGTAGAAAATATCTGAGCTGGTTTGTGGATGGGTTAACCTGATAGATTGGTATCAATCAAAATGTACTGCTGCTGCATTAATGCAGATGTGGCCCTCAAAGACAGTGTTGAGGGAAGAGCCTTCTGCAGAGGATATCCTTCAGCAACATGCTCTTTTACTTGCTTCAGACCAAGTGACCCACTTTGCAGTGAGCGTCTGACAATAGGCACATGACCATATCCATACTGCCCAGAAGCTCTGGACCCCATGAAACATTGAAATGATCTCTTTAGAGGCATAGAGAAAGATGCAGCTTAGGCATATACTTTGAAATAACAGCCAAATACTGTGTTGTGCTTCTGATGGGTTGAATAGACGGGTTCAGGTGTCAACTCACTCGTAGTGATTCACTTGGAGAATGTGCATTTCATATCCCTGAAAATTTAGGCTCAGTATGACAAGAAATCTTGGGTCTTAGGGAAAGTATGCTTTTGCCAGCAGATACAATAATGTTACACTGAGCCTCCCAGTGAACATAGGTAAAGAAACAAGGCAAAAAAGGCCATTCTATGACACTAATGCTGCAATTGAAAATTAGAATATCCATATGTACTTAAAAATGTAGCATAAATATTCACAAAATATAATTTATTAGAACATTTAATTTACAAAACTGATCCTAAAGGAGATAAAATATGGATTATTAATTTAAAAGAAAAAGTTTTAATTTTTGTGTGAAAAGTATTGAGTCTGAGTCTTCTCATTAATTTAAGAAGGAAGACTAGTTTGCTTCTTAGTGTCAAGGGGAGACATTGTCCAAAAACTGAATCAAATAATTTTTTTAGCTCTTAAGTTTTGACAAAATATATTTAAATCATACAAAATAAAATTATTTTTATAATAACTTTTGTATTTGCAAAGGAGTAATGAATGATACAATACTTTGACTTTCTTATTGGTTCCTGAATCAGATTAAAGTAGGTGCCTGTAAAGGAATGTCTAACATGTATGATTAACAGGCATTTGATAACCCTTACTGTAGCATATGCCTCAGCAATTGAGGTAGGAATCATGGCTGGTAAGCAATCCTTTCACTCCACTTTTACTCTGTGTATGTATCTCACAACTGAGGCTCTCTCTGTCTTGGATACTACACAGAGAAATAGCTAGTCAACTGGACGACATAGTACAAAACATAAGGTTGAAATTTATGATTAGGAGGGAACACGTAGAATGTCAAGCTTTTTCTTCTTTCACTTCTCTTGCTTGCAGTTTAAGTAGTACAATCAAGTTATTTAGGCTCATTTAAAAAGTACTCAATGAATGTTCCATTTGAAATACATTTGAATTATTTTAGAAAAAGGTAAGAATTTAAAACTACATTTCAAGAAAAATATATTGAAATGTAATAAGACTTTAATACTTCAAACTCCCACCGTTTCATATTTTGATGAATATGGTGTAATTTAAAATGACCATAATTCACAAGAAAATTTTATAATCAAGTATGCAGAAAAATTTATTTTTGAGTTAAGGAGATTATTTTTTAGGTCAGCGAAATGTTACAATTACAAATTCTTTAATTTTGTGTGTATTCCTCCTATGTATGGTTTGACAACTATTATTCTGAAAGTAAAATTATTCCTTTTACTCACATAAATTTTAAAACAAGCTCATATTAACTAAGGGCAGGCTTCTTATTAATTATGTCATAAAGGAGTTGTTTCCTGGTATTTCTACATAGGTAGGATCACATGTGTTATTCTTCTGCAACTGTGTTTTGAAGGAGATACTGAAATAGATAATAAATTATAAAAACAAAAACTAACCAACCATTAAATTCAGAATCTGTAGAAAGAAGATGGTATTTTCTGTTATTGCTGAAGTAAGAAAACATATTCTTCACTCTTCATGTTTTCAAAGGGAAGAGGAAGGAATTTCCCTTTAACTCCTCAGGACAAGTATGTATGGGGAAAGCAATTCCAAATTCTTGCACCTCCTTCTCTTACTGTTTCCTAGGGGTAGTGAGTCATATTTTTGGCTTTTTAAATATTTTAACAGAACTGTGATACTTGGTGTGGCTACTTCTGATCATTTTCCTATCTGTCTGTGCATTGATAGTATATTCTTGTCAACTCTCTGCCTTGTAATAAATTGCCTTTCTCCACAGAATCAGGAGCTGTGAGTCAAGGGTGAAGCATTAGCGAATCTGTTGCAATCCCCACAACCCCTGCCCCTTTCCTCTCTGTCTGCCTTGTATATTCCCATTGTTTCCAGACTCGGAAGAGACATCGGTTGCCACTTACTGACCCTTAAGCCTTCAGTATGCAGTGTGTTTCACTGTCCCATTGAGGTTATTGTTTTCTACCCAAATAATTAGAGCCTATAATTTAGATTCTGTACATGGGGATACAGTAACAGAATATTGTTCTAAGGTGATTTGGGACTTGATTTTATGTTTGCTCCCTCCTGAGAGGGTCAGTAGATTTCAGTGCGCACGGAGACTTGATTCAATCCAGTAAATCAATGGTAAAAAGGGTCAAAATAGGAAAGAATCCCCACTGCTGATGCAAAACTACTGAAATGCCTCACTTACAATTGGTCAGTGGTATTATATTCTGAATCAGGACAGTGCATCACTATGGTATTTGTAGACTTACCTCAGGGCAAGGGAGTGGATGCCCTGATTTCTTAAGATTTCTCTCAGCCCCTGATCAAGGGAAGAACGACATTTATATTCATGTCATATCCAAATAATTGACTGCAGGACCTTGAATTTTATTGTTTCCACAGCTTATAACTGGGATTTCAGGTCACAAACTAACACACCTCATAATAGATTATTAAATACTAATGGTGCAGTTTCAATGATCTAGAATACATAGTTCAATGGCTAAACTTTGTTCACAGGGTATGTTAGATGATCACTTTTATGGTTATGATTTTAACATTGACCTTTCCCTTATGCAGAGTTTTTAAAAGCAACTTACAGGTTTAAGAGCTTGTTATTCAGCATGGCTCTGAGTTAAGTAGTGTGCAGTACACTAATTTTTTTTCCTGGCAAATATATGATTCAGAGAGTGTGTTTGAAAATATGATGGTATAATGGAAGTGGTATGGGGCTGACTTTACATGAAGGTTAATGCTATTCTCACAAAGTACCACTTAAATAGATGAAGATAAGCTGAGTCCTAGCTTCAAAAATTGGAAATGCATGAGTTCTAATATTAACTAAAAGTGAAAAAGAACCCAAGTTTCTTATGTTATAGGATGAAAATACAAAGGATGATGGTAATAAACATATTATCTCTGGAATTTAGGCACTTCCCATAGCAGTGGTGGGGTGGGACTTATTTTAATAGGACTTAAAAAATTCCTCATTCTGAGGGAACAGATATGAAGCCCACAGACTTGATATTAATTAACACTATCCTTGATAATTACAGGAGAGTGGCTGTAAAATGTATCATGCAATAGCTATCATTCAGATCATTGTTTAAAATAGTCCAGTGAGATACCATCTTATCCCTTAGGAGAAGGTACAGCACATATATAAAACACACATCATTTTTTAAAAGAGGCACTCAAAGTCAACACTGCTTTATAACCCCTGCTTAAGAGTTCAGTCTGTTGGTGGCGAGAGAGAGGGTGAACATTAGAAAGGTATTTCTCCACTTGGGGTCATTGCTCAAAGTTGATGGATATTAATTTGTCGTGAATCTGAATCAAATAGTAGCACTAGCAGTAGTAGTAGCAGCAGCAGCAGCAGCAGCAGCTCATCCTTTTATAACACATTCTACATGCCATATACAACTCCAAGCTTGTTGGTAAAGCCTTTTTTAATGAACAAGCATCACAGAGAGAGTTGGCAACTTTAAAAAGTAACCAGTGCCTCCAAGTCACTCTATAGGCACTTAATTTTAACAGAAGATATGAATTTAAAAAAAGGCAAATAACAGAATCATAAGACAGCGGAGAGACCTCTGTGCTTGAGCACTGTGAAACATACCCTAAGGACTTAGGAAGTAGTTATTGGTAGTGATCCTAAAGATAGAAGCCAGCAGATCCATCAGGATGAGTGGGCATTATATTTATTCTTAGGTTGGCAAAACCCAGAGGAAATTGGACAGAAAATGCTGAAACTCTTCTGATCCAGGAGTAAGACCCTATTCCACTTGTCTGAAATGCTCACTCCTCTGCCTTTGATGTGAATCTGGAAATGTTACCACGGGGACTCAGGGTGCCATGAGGGTGCTGTAGCTCTGCAGACTTCTAGCTGTCTACTTAATGCTTCTTCTCAGTAAATGCAGCACTAACTGTTGTGATAAAGGCAACACATAGTCCATATATGTTCTCATCTACATTGCATATTCCTTAAAGGGTGTCAATATCTATCCCACTAATTATTGTTTTGGCAATTTACCCTGGTCAGCTGCTCTGGAAGCTGTCTATCTTTTGAGGTGCTCTCTAGACTCCCCTAAAACACTATGACAGTGGACTACATAATTTAGTTTATATGTAAGACAAAACACTGGAAACTTAAACTCTAACATGATATAACCTCACCCCCTATTTTCTGGGTATAGAGTAATGGATAAGTAAGTAGGAACTTAATTTATATATTCATTATATAGAATGCATTGTATAACCAGATGACAGACTGAATTACACAGAACTGAATTCTTGTGATGAAGTAAGTATTAGAAAATTTCCTCATTATTTGGAAACTTTCATTAAACTTTCATAAAAGGAAAGACAATAGGTACAAATATTTTTAGAATTATTCTGAGACTTACAGAGGCTTTCAATATAACGCACAACTCCAATCCTAACTTGACAAAATTACTCTCTTAGGTTAAGAGAATCATTCTTACAAAAGTACAGGGAAATGATAGATGGGGATGGTGTACTGCCATGGAGAGAAAGTGAATTAACCACAATTAAATTACCATCTTCCATTAAGGTACATTTTTAATAAATGTTCACTTTATAAAATCATAATGTTAATGACCTTCTTAATCAGAGGATAGTTAAGCCCATAATGAGCAATAAGTATGTTTCCTATCACCCTCACAAAGAAAAGTTATTTATAATTTCTTGGGGGCTTTGGAACAGTCTAATGGTATTTTCTGCTTATGCTGAAAGGCTCCTTAGGAAACATACTTGTTGGCATTGTTGTTGGTTCCATCCTGGCCAGGCTGGTTTCCTGTGTTTATGTGTGAACTTGCCCCCAGCCACAGGCTGCACCCTTAATCCTCCAGGTCTTTGCCCTTGTTGCCTTCTTTATTCTAATTGCTCTTCCCCTAAATCTTCAAAAGGTTGGCTTCATCTCATCATTCATGTCTCAACTCAAATGTCAGCTTCTCCTTATGGCCTCTCCCAAGCTCCTCCATCTAACGAAAGTAACAATTCTAGTCACTCTGTTACATTATACTGTCTTGAATCTCTTCACTTAATTAACTACTTATTGATTCAACAAAAATTTTTGGATACCTACAATGGGGCAGGGGCTATTGAAAGGTCAGAGGGTCATGCAGCAGTGAAAGGGGATGAATTCTTGCTCTCCCAGAACTTACATTAGGAAATTCTTTTTAGTTTATTTGCTCAATTTATACTATACTTTTACAAGAATATGAGCTTCATGAGAACAGGGACCTTGTTTTTTCTGTTCTCCATTATACAGACAATTTCTGGGAGTATGTAAGTTAATAAGTGCTCACTGTTGAATGCATGAACCCAATCTGTAAAAGTGTTTAAAACTTTCCATATACCTTTATTTGACTGACTTAACAGAATCTAATGCTGTCCATTCTTTATGTAAGACCTGGAAAGTACCATGATACTTTCTTATGACTACTAGCTTATTCTCTTGTATACCTGATTGCTCTGTCCTTTTCATTTGAGCTTGAATTAGCTTTGATTTTTTTCTCAACCTTATTAATGGCAGGTATATTAGATTTTTGTTGTTGTTTCACAAATCACCATACACTTAAAACAGCATACTTTTATTATCACACAGCTTCAGGGGGTCAGAGGTCTGGGCACAGCTTAGCCCAGTCTTTTTCATGGGCACTCCAAGGCAGCAATTAAGGTGTCAGCCAGGGTCTCATGGGAAGGCTGAGCTTCAAACTCGTGTGGCTTTGGAAGAAATTACCTCTTTGGGAGTTGTTGAAATGAGGGCCTCAGTTTCCAGTTGGCTATTTTGGGGGCCACCTTTAGTTCATTACCATCTTGGTTTCTCTACCTTGGCAGCTTCTTTCATCAAAGCATATAAGCCAAAAAGGCAAAAGTCAGATGCAAGACAGAAATCACATTTTTTATAGATTAATCACAGAAGTGACATTCCATCATCCTTGCCATCTTATATTATTAGAAGCAAATCACTAGATAGCTCACAGTCAGGCAGAAGTTTGCAGAACACTGAATATTGGCAAGTTGGGGTGATGAAGGTAGCAATTTTACACATGCTATGTTAATGATTTGGTTTAATGAACTTTAAAAAGCAATGATGTATGTGCAGGAAAAGTGAGTTGCTGGCATAAAATTATTGTATATTCTTTGTAAAGACATGATGAAGTCAATTTACTAAGTAAAATGTTTATGAATTACATGTAAAAATGAGCATTGTAGAAATGAATAATAATCTATAGTTTTGCACACAGTTTTTTCCCACAAGTATCTAATTTCTTGTCTTATTTTAGAAATTCAAATTTAACTTATACATTACAGCTGATCCATTATAAGTATTTCTTATGCAACAGAGACAATATAGAAATTTTAACAACTATACTTAAAAAGATCCTACCATGGCATCAAAAATAGGGGTAGTCCAAAGATTTTAACAAACTGACTTTGGTGTACATGTTGAGAAAAAATTCCTGGGATCCATATATTGAACACCAGCTGGGAGAAATTACCTGCTGACATGCATGCTGCTCAGAGACTTAGAGAAAAGTTGGTCATTCATCAATAGAGAAAGTTGGATTAGAGAGCAGCTCTACAAAATTGGAGAAGTAGGTCTAAATGGGAACATGTCACACTTACTTACAAAAGTAATGGCATAAAATTCAGGGCATGCAGCGTCTAGAATCAGAAATTCAAAGGAGACATCAAATCAACATTTGCAGCAATCCAGTTTATGTCCCAAATTGTATCTTTTTAAATCAGCAAATCCTAGCACTTCAAAAATATAAATCTTTTGTCTTTACTAATTTAGTGCAGTGCACAAAAAATCAGCATGGATGGATAATGAATTATTCCAAGAAACATGTGAAAGAAAATAAAGTCACATGAAGTCACATTATTTTTAGATAACACACTTTCTCTACTTAATGTGAAAACCTTTTAAGTCACCATGAGGTCTTTTGATTTTTCAGTTCAAGGTTATATTCTTGATTCAGCCTATATGTCTACAGTATTTTTAAAAGATAATGCAGGCAAACATTGTCCTGTTTTGGAAAAATTACAAGATAAGACTAGTCTTATGGAATCATTAACAGTCAGTAAACAGACTTGTACAATGTATCATTTATACACAACAAATGTATATAAATTCCTGCTTCAGCCTTTGATATAGGTGAAAAATATTACTGGAGTGTTATAGTACTATAATAAACCCTGAATGACAGGAAATAATTAAGACTCTATTGTTTTAGCCCATTTGGGGCCAGTTGGAGAATGCAATGATTTACTGGAAGACAGTACATAACAAAGGGTGTGTGGTAAGTGTTCTGTCAAATTATTGAAAATGCAGGATTCTTGCATCTGTCGACAGAAGATAAAGTTAACTATGAGGAAGTTATAAACTGAATCCTGAAGCAAAAACTGCTCATGCATCACTTAAGTTGTAGATGTAATTATGTATTATATTGACTTACAGCTGAATGAACCAAGAATATTCAGATAAAATGTTGTTGGCAAACTCCTGGAAAAGTGTGTTCCTTCTTCTAAATACCTTAAGATAATTAATATCTTCAACAATGTTAAGTTCAATAGTTATTAAGTTAACATAATATATCTTAAACATTTGTGTTAGTATACCGGTTTAGCCAACCCTTTCCATCACCTGCACACGTACTAACCCTTGTATGATATGAGCTGTACCAGATACGAGAACTTCAGCTGATGCAGCCTGTGGTCACACTGCCTAGCTGACTCACCTGGGGACTCACTGGCATCTGTTAAAACAATGCCCCTGTATTTGTCCTATGGATGGTGGTTTAGCTGCATGAAATATAAGGAAATGATGCTTTTAAGAATAGGAATCTCAGAACTGACTCCACAATTGTGGCTATAAAATAGCACTCTTGAAGTAATCCTTCTTATTGATAAGTGGAGGAACATTTTCTGATTTTTTTTGGTGGGGGGAGCACAGTATTGTTTAATTTACAGTAATTGGTTAAAATCTGAAATCCCAATAGACTTAAAATTATTGTTTGGTATAGAATACCAAGCACAGAAGTGTAGACACTATAAAACTGTGGAAATGGCACCGTTCACATTAAAAAAACATTAAACAGAGAAGCGTGTTGCATCCTTATGACCCATTCTGCCTTTGCCCTGCCACTGTGACTCAGCAAAATCACATCTCTCTTGCAGAATGATTGATCAGTGATGGGACTGTGACCTGAGCAGGTCCTACCTGAGGGACTCTCAGAGCTTTTGATCTGTGGTTGCAGAGGAGACACTATCTGTTTTCTAGAGGATTTGTTATGTGTCTGGTGGGTGATACTTTTCCAGTCAATTTGCTACGTGATAGACAGGAGGCTGAAAATGAAATGTACATAGATGAGGCTGGAGAAGAGAGAATGGGAGAGAAATGGAGCGTAAAGTGTAATAAAACATAGGTGATACCAATTCCACCTACATATTTCAGTAACAAGAACCAAAGCAAGCATGAGTTGTATTCTCTATTACTCATAACAAAGTCATCCTTATAAAGTAAACAAGTCTTTAAGACACTGAAAGAACCTTGCAGGGTTCGGACCAACCCTCAGAGTCTCCCACACTAACTTTAAAGATGAAATGATGGCTGTGTGTCCTACACCACTTCCAGGAAGTGCCTGATGACACAGTGTTGGCCAGAATGTCTCTGTGTTAATGCCGCTGCAGTGCAAAGCTGAGGGATTTTTGTATTTAACCGGCAATTCTTCTGGCTACATGGAGGGTTTTACACTTTAAAATACACTGTACTTCTTTCTACTTGCCTATTCTAATTTCCTTCCAACCCTGATTATTTTTGATTAAAGATATTAAATATTTATTGAAGTTATACATAACTGGGAATTATGAGTGATTGACAACAGCTATAACCCATAAAATATTCATTATATATCTTTAAATTATTGATTAATATTACAAGTGTACAGGCATCATAATAGAATGAACATTTAGCATATTTTTCTCCTGGCAAGTATTAAATAGAGATTCTTCATCCATGCTCTTTTTTTTCTCATTATAGGAAACTGACAATATTAGTAAATAATATAGTTTTCATTTCTTTTGATAATGTCTTGGCAGATAACAAGAATCCTTTTTGGGAGCCTGATGGATAGGTAAAATAATGCTGATAACAACAAATAATAAAAAAGTAGCTAACACTTACGAGGCCCTATTGCAGTGCTTTTCCTGCATCAGGTCGTATACTCCTCATGAAAGTATCAGGAAATAAATACTATTATCTCCTCTTCAGAGATGGGAGGGTGAGACATAGAGAGCCGAGTCCAGGAATATAAAGCCTGAAGGTGGCGGAGCGGGACTTCAACCCAAGTAGTCTAGCTGCCCCGCCCATGCATTTAATCACTTCCCATTCTACTTAGAATCCTAGACATCACAAGCTATTGGAGAGCAGACACTTGTTTAAAGCTGTCTTTCTTGGAGCTGATCACATGAATGTGAAAGGAAAAGACAGGTGATTTTTTAGCTAAAGATGTAACAAGAGGTTGCAAACCATTTCCGTATTCTTACCTTTGCTCACAGGAAGTTTGTGGTGTGGCACTGAATGAAATTAGAAACGGTGACCAAGGCAATACACAGGCGGCAGTGTGGTGATTGTGGGGAAGCGGGGGTTGGGAGAGGTAAAACAGGGGATAGGGGGATGGATGGCGATGGAGAAGAGAGAAAAATGCAAACAAAACAAAAAAGTTGTGGCTCATGCAGGCACTAAAGCACAACGTAGCCTTTAACGATGAAGTAGAATAGTAGCATGTGGTAGTGTAAAATAGAGTAAGAAATGTAATCTAAATGGAAAAAATAAAATCAGAATATACAAGAAGGTAAATTTTAGAATGTGCGGCTGTGGGGAACGTTTTTATTAGAGTAGGTATGATTCAGAAAGGATGCTCTACGGCGGGAGAAGTCGGACACTCAGGTGCCAGTGGAGCCGTTGAGACAGCAGATGGGAAGGCAGTAAAATGTTCACATCATAGGAAGACTCTTGATCTTTAGATTTTTAGAAAATCTAATGCTTTTTTTAGAAAAATCTTTAGATGTTTCAAGATCATGTGGCTTCAATTGCCAATTTACATAATTTTAGGAACCATGGGTGAAATTCTGGTCAAGATTTCCTTCCCAAGCTGTGACCCATATATGCAACTGCCTATTAAATATCCACATTGAGAGAATCAGGAAGATGGCGGCGGAGTAGGACAAAGGATTTCGCTTCCCTTCACGCGCGCCAGAAAAAAACTAGGCTGCTCTGCAGAGGAGCACGGCGAACACCCAACAGGGACCGAGCATATGGGATGGCAGGACCCCAGAGAGTATAGCGGACACTGAATGACCAGAGGTTGAGGAGAGGAGACGGACCTCAGATCAGCAAGGTACGAGGGAACAGCACAGAGGCTGCGGGCCCTTCGCAGGCGGCGCCAGGGTCCTGGCAGGGCCGCCCTGATCTCTGAGAGCCGAGGGAGGGCAACAACGACAACCCTATGAGAGAACTAGTCACCGGCATCCTCTCTAACCAGCAGGGTGCAGATTGGAAAACACCAGGAGAGATCGGTTTGCCTGTAGTGGCAGAGAGAGGAGTGGGCATTGGGAAGCAAACCGGAGAACTCTGATAACCCGTGGAGTCCGGCTGTGTTTGACAGTTTGGGGAACTGAGGGGCCCCAGCATTCCCAGTAGCCTGAGCCGGTGCTCCCACAGTCTCGGGGGTGATTCGGGATACGGTCAGTGCCCCTGGAAAAGCACCAGTCACCAGCTCCCTCCCTACCCAGCTGGGCGCAGGCTGAGAAGCACCGGAAGGCAGGCTGTAGTTGCCGGCTTGGAGGTCTGGGTGGCTCGCATTCCTGGAAGTGCGCATTCCCGATACCAGGGGACTCCAGCTGGGGACTCCAGTGGGCACAGCATCGGGGCACTGCGCGAGACTTACAGGGCCCCTGGGGAAGTGCCAATCGCCAGATCCATCCCTACCCAGCTGGGCGCAGACTGAGAAGCATCCAGAATCCAGTGTGGTCACCAGCTTAGAAGTCTGGGAATCCCGTGTATTCCCGGTGGCGTGCATTCCCGGTGGTGCGCGGTCCCAGTGGTGCGCATTCCCAATACCGGGGGACTCCAGCCAGGGACTCCAGCAGGCGCTCACACAGCCGCGGGGCCCTGCGGGAGACTGACAGGGTCCCTGGGGAAGCGCCAATTGCCAGATTCATCCCTACCCAGCTGGGCTCAGACTGAGAAGCACCTGGAGTCAGGCTGTGGTTGCCAGCTTGGAAGAATTGTGAGTTGCCCAGTGTGTGCAGCCACAGCACTGGGAAAGGTCCAAGCCCAAGCCTGCTAGACCAGGAAAGCCTGGCTGGGAGTGCATGCCCTCACGCCAGGCCAGAGTTGGGAAGCCTGGGGAAAAACCTGCTCTCAGCGGGGCACAGGAGGGCTGCGCCATTCTGGATCTTGGGAGGGCACTGGCGAGACCAGCTAAGTTCACCGAGAGGAGAGAAAGGCCACACTAATAGCCCCCCAGGCTGCTGCAGCTAGGGAGAGCAGAAGAAAAGGTTTGACCAGCCAAAAAAGAGGAATAGGTGGAAGTGGAGAACACCAAAATACCTGCAGGAGACTGCACCACTGAGTCTCACAGGCATCTTACCACAGAAGTTCTCACCATAAACCCAGGAACCCAGAAGAGACCACTTTAAGAAGCTGAAGCCAACAAGAAGAGCAACACAAACAATGGGAAGACAAAGAAACAACCCCCAAATGAAAGAAAAGGAG